>NW_026057582.1:90201349-90558092 GCF_023721935.1 Panthera uncia
TGCGGGGCTCGAACCCACGGACCGCGAGATCATGACCTGGGCTGAATTCGGACGCTCAACCGACTGAGCCACCCAGGCACCCCGTAAATAAATTTTTTAAAGTACTAGGATTCTTCCTCCTGGAATTCTTCAGCCTATCTCCCTGTCCACAAGCCCTTTGTTGGGTAGAGTTATTTCTCCTTTCTCTCAGTTTCTCCCATGTGTTCCACAAAAGGAAAGGACCAGCCTGGGATCCTCCTTCAGCTGAAAGGTGACACGGGGTCATAGTTATGTCTAATATTATATTTTTAACTCGGTACACTAAGAAAATGGAACTAACAATATACAGCAGTATATACTTATGTACTAAGTAGGTAGAGAATTGGAGTTCTAGATATTCAGAGGAGGAATTGAGAGATCTATGCCAGAGAGGCCATGGAGAAAAGAAGAGATAAACCAAGGGTAGAAAACTTGGGACAGTATTTTACAGATAAATAGTAGAGCTCTTCTCTCCTATGGGAAAAGGAACTCTTGTACAGGGAGGACCAAAGACAGGGAAGTATACAACCTGTTTAGAAAATGGACAAAAACAGGTGGCCTATAAAGGGGGAAAAGAGTGAAAGACTAGATTAGGAAGTGAGACCAGAAGATTGAGGACTTCAGGAAATATACCTCATTAAAGAATATAGAGCATAAGGGGAACCTGAATGGCTTAGTCAGTCAAGCTTCTGACTCTTGATTTCATTTGGCCCAGGTCACGATCTCAATGTCCTGAGATCAAGCTCCACATCTGGCTCCGTGTTGGGCAGGGAGCCTGCTTAAGAATTCTCTCTCTCTCTCTCTCTCTCTCTCTCCCTCCCTCCGTCTGCCCCTCTCCCTATTCACTCACTCTCACACTCTCTGTCTCACACAAACACACACACACACACACACACACACACACACACACACACACAAAGGGAGAGAGAGAGACAGAGAGGGAACATAAAACAGGGGAATGACATGATTTAGAAAATGAATTTTTTGTCACCATGCTGAAGGGACTGAGGAACAGAAATCTTTTAAGAAAAGAGGTCAGGAAGCTAATGCAGCCTGTGGGTCTCAGTAGTGAGGATGAGTTCCAGGGATGTGGCAGCACACATGAAACAGAATAGAAAAATTACTGTGTGATTTCATGGTAGAACCATCATGGCCGGGTAAATGATTGGATATGAAAAACAACAGACAGGTGAAGATGAAGACAACAGTGAGACTTGAAACTGGTTGGATGGGGATGAACAGAAATGAGGACTGGAAGAGGAGAGAATCTGGGAATGTGAAAGGGAGAAGATGGTGAGTTTGATGTTTATTACTGGTTGTATGTGGCAGTGTTAAAGGCAGCTCAGCTGGGCTGGAGTAGCCAGTAGGCAAAGGAGATGTAGATGGTTGTTTTGGAGAATGGAGGTTAACACTGGTGAGCATCTATAAGAAATTATACTTACCAGCTAATTAAAATTGCATTTTCCTATAGTTTATAATTTATAGTTTTGATTCCTAATAAACATACAAATCAACCTGGAAGGGACAACCCTATTATTAACCAGCATTTGTCCTTTGAGTTTCAGATACATTTTGGGAAACAGATTCTGATGACAAGAAGGGTAGGAATTTTGAGTAACTAAAGAGAAACAGACTCTGCTCCTGGCAAATACCAGGCAAAAAAAGACCTGCAAATCTCCATTTGGGGTTAGAACTTGGGGAATGATTAAGAAACTACATTCATGTATCGCATTCACTTCTGGATGATTTGTGAATGATAAATACTATAACTGCATGTGGATACTCAAATGACATTAATTAAAAAAAGCTTTGCAAAATGTTTTTTATTCTTTTAAGAGAGGACAATTCTTTGTTTAAAACCTGTCTCCAATATTTATAGTAGCATTATCAACAATAGCCAAATCATGGAAAGAAGCCAAATGTCCATCAATTGATGAATGGATAAAGAAGATGTGGTATCAGGGTGCCTAGGTGGCTCAGTTGGTTAAGCATCCAACTTCAGCTCAGGTCATGATCTCATCATGAGTTCAAGCCCTGCATTGGGCTCTATGCTGACAGCTCAGAGCCTGGAGCCTGCTTCGGATTCTGTGTCTTCCCTATCTCTCTGCCCCTAACCCCCTCGCATTCTGTCTCTGTCTCTCTCAAAAATAAATAAACATTAAAATGTGTTCTCTCTGGGTGCCTGGCTAGCTCTGTCAGCAAAGCATGCAACTACACTTGATATCAGGATTGATCATAAGTTTGAGCCCTACATTGGGTATAGAGATTACGTAAAACAATTTAAAAGTTAAACTTAAAAAGCAATGTGTTTTCTCTTCCAAAGTAGATAATGCTATTCTATGCCAAGATCTCTTCTTCTGAGCTGATACACCTATCTTCCAGTTGCTGGGAATGTTAATTGCTAACAGTGCACAACCATATCCCTAACTGAAATTCACCTTGGCCACAGGGAGGTATGGAGCCCAAGGTGACACCTCCTTCCCAGGGTGTAGACCAATATTTTCAACATTCCTAAAAGCCTGTTATGGATAATATAAATCCAGCACTCCTCATGATAAAACAAAAGAAAACACAAATTACCACTATCAGGAATAAAAGAGGGGATGCTATTAAAAATCCTACAGACATTAAAAGGTAATCATGAATAAATTTGTGCCAATGAATTTGGCAACTTACATGAAATGGAAAATTTTCTTGAAAAGCATCAATTCCCAAACTCACATGCAAATAATAGAAAAGCTGAAGAGACTTTATAGCGATTCAAGAAATTATACTCATAATTTTAAATATTCCCACAAGGAAAACACCAAGCACAAATAGCTTCACTGGTATATTTTATCAAACGTTTATGAAAGAAATAACAATAATCCCACAAAAACTCATTCAGAAAAAAGAAGAGGAGCAAACACCTCCCAATTCATTTTATTAGTTCATCATTGTCCTGACACCAGAACCAAACAAAGACATTACAAAGAAAAGAGAGGACAGGTCAATATCCTTTAGAATTATGGGGCAATAACTTTCAACAATAGCCAAATTATGGAAAGAGCCTAAATGTCCATCAACTGATGAATGGATAAAGAAGATGTGGTTTATATATACAATGGCATACTATTTGGCAATGAGAAAGAATGAAATCTGTCCATTTGCAGCAACGTAGATGGAAGTGGAGAGTGTTTTACTAAGTGAAATAAGCCCTACAGAGAAAGACAGATACCATATGTTTTCACTCTTATGTGGATCCTGAGAAACTTAACAGAAGACCATGAGGAGGGGAAGGGGGAAAAAATTAGAGAGGGAAAGAGCCAAACCATAAGAGACTCTTAAAAACTGAGAATAAACTGAGGGTTGATGGGGGGTGGGAGGGAGGGGAAAGTGGGTGATGGGCAGTGAGGAGGGCACCTATTGAGATGAGCACTGGGTGTTATATAGAAACCAATTTGACAATAAATTTCATATTTAAAAAAAAGAATTATGGGGCAATAATCTTCAACAAAACTTTAGCAAATTGAACCAAGAAATACATAGAAGGGAAAATGTATTATGAACTAGTGGATTTTATCCCAAGAATGTAAAGTTGGTTTGACATTCAAAAATCGATATAGGGGCGCCTGAGTGGCTCAGTCAGTTAAGTGTCCAACTTCGGCTCAGGTCATGATCTCGCTATTCATGAGTTCTAGCCCCACGTCGGGCTCTGTGTTGACAGCTCAGAGCCTGGAGCCTGCTTAGGATTCTGTGTCTCCCTCTCTCTGTCTGCTCCTCCCCCACTCATGCTCTATCTCTGTCTCTCAAAAATAAACATTAAAATTTTTTTTAAATCAATATAACTCTCCATATTAATAGATTAAAACACACATATGCTTGTCTCAAGAGATACAGAGAAGGCAGTTGACAAAATAAACACCAATTTAAAACAAAAGCTTTCAGCAAACTAGGAATATAAGAAATGTCCTGATAAAGGGATCTATGAAAAAAATACACTTAACATCACCTTTAACGGTGAAAGACCAGATGCTGTCTCCTTTAGATAAGGAACAAAGGGGAGGGGAGCTGATCTCACCACTTGTATTCAACTGCTGGGAGTTGGAACCAATGTTATTAGGTAAGAAAAATAAATAAAGGACATACACTGGAGAGGGAAAATTTAAACTGCCACAGACAAAATGATCATGTATGTAAAATACACAAATAATCTACAAAAAACGGGACTACAACTGTAAACTAAATTCAGCAACGACATAGGACACAAGGTCATTATACAAAGAATCCATTATATTCTATTTGCAAGCAAAATGTATTGTTAAATGGATCAAAAACTTTTTTAAACAATACCTTTAGTTTGGCTGGACAACCTCCTACTAGACCCTTCTACCGTAATAGTAAACTCTGGGGGGGAAACATAAAAACAAATAATAATAACAAAATTATCTAAAAGACTGGGAATGTGAACAAAAGTAGGTTCTGGAGGGGAGATGACACCCAAAGGAAGGAAATGGCACAGGGTGTGTATCCTATTTCCTACAACTTTAAGTCTGAAGACAGCCTACCACCAGCATTGTGCAGGGTGACTAAACCTTTACAAAAAAGTCACAATCTGTTTAGACTAAAGAAACAGAGTATAAAGTTTGGGGCAATTCAGTTGCTAACCATGAGAGTAGAATCCCAAAAAGGAGAACACCAGAGAGGTGGAGCTACAAATTATGTGTCTATACTTATCCAAAATATCTGCCTAACCCTTAAATTTGCATAGGTGGACAGACTGCAACTAACCCAGTTAAGGATATAAGAAATGAACTACAATTTGAACTACTGCCCAAGAGACAGAGTTCATAGCTTGAGCCCAGCAAAGTTAATTGCCTGTTAAACCAAACAAAACCACAACTCTCTCTGGAGAAACATAACAAAATTGAAAGTCATCACAACTTAAAATTCACAATGTCCAGGATACAATCCAGAATACTCAACATGCAAAGAAACAGAAAAAGGCAAGAAATTTTCAGGTAAAAAGACAATCAATAGAGACAAACCCTGAGATGTTCCAGATGTTGGAATGAGTAGACAAGAATTTTTAAAGCAGGTATTATAATTCTGATCAATGAAGTAAAGGAAAATATGACCATAATGAAAAGGCAGAGAAATAGAAACCCAAAAAAAAAAAAAGAATGAAAAAAATTCTAAATTTGATGTCTGAAATTAAAAATATACTTGATGAGTTTAATAGAATGGAGAAGATAGAGAAAAGAATCAAGAAACTTGAACACTAATCAATAGAAATTTATCCAATATAAGGAGCACAGGAAAAAAGACTGGAAAAAAATTAACAGAGCCTCAAGGACTTACTTTATCAAGGTCTAAGATGTATATATTTGAAGTTATACAAGGAGAGGAGAGAGAGAGAGAGAAGAAACAAGAAAAATTTTTGAATAATAGTGACCAAAAATTTTTCTAGTTTGGAGAAAGTTATATTTACAGATTGAAGGTGTTCAGCAAACCCTAAGAAGGATAAATATGAAGAAAACTATGCTGATACTGCTTCAAAGCAAAGATGAAGAGACAATCTTGAAAGGAGATACAGAAATGACACATCATGTACCAGGGAACAATGGCACAAGTAAATATTGACTTCTTATCAGAAACAATGAAGGCAAGAAAAATCTGGAATAATATCTTTAGAGTGTTGAAACAAACAAACAAAAATTGTCAGCCCCAAATTCTATATCCAGCAAAAGTATCTTCCAAGGCCAAATAAAGACATTTTTATTAAATAAATCATTTAAAATACTATAAAAATATGAAATGCATAGGAATAAATTTAACATGTATAAATTCTTACACTAAAATTATAAACCATTGATAAAATAAATAAAAGACCTAAATAAGTGGGAAGATATCATTTTATTTACTGAAAGACTCCACATTGGTAAGAAGTCAACACTTCTTTACTTCTTGAGGGTTGGTGGGGGGGATAGGTATGGAGGCTCGACTGACCACTGGACTCTGCAGACACTACCCTGGGATAGAAATGACAGCACCATGTGCTTCTGCAGGAAATGGAAGATCAGCTTCCCACTCAGAACCTGCTGACACACAGTGGGGGAACAAAGACACACAGTCTGTTTTTGTGGGATAGGAGAGGGGGCTGTGGTTTTTCCATTGCTGTTTAGATGGAGTGGGGCTGGCCTTAACTAAAATGTTTTGTTGTTAGGCTATCCTTTTCCCAATCTTTGACAAGGGAGAACAGAGTTATTTGTTATTTATTTGCCAGGGGGAGAATGTCTGTACCTGCTGGCAGTCTGGGTTGGAGATTTCTGCAACTCATGGTTCATGATATAGGAGAGGCTATAGGGAAACCCAGAAACTCATCACCTTATTCTTCCTTAAATCCTGAGGTCCCTAGGCAGCTCGTCCTCTTTTTTCACCTTTCAGACACTTTCTCAGCTCATAGTTGTGTTACATACACAAAATTTTGGTTTTAAGAAGGAGCTGGGAGGAATGGAGCTATACATTTGGATGAACAAGAAGTTCCCCCCCAAATAATTTTGAAACAGCTCAAAGTTAGAGCATTTACACTATAATTAAGTTATCAAGACCGTGTGGTACTGGTGACAGGATAGCCCATGGACCAATGAAATAAATAAGAGAGTCCAGAAGTAGACCCACATGTATATGAGCTGCTGATTTTTGATACAAGTGCCAAGGTAAGTCAATACAGAAAGGACAGTCTTCTAAATAAATGATACTGTAAAACCGATAACCCCATGGACAAAAGTAAGCCTTGACCTTTATCTAACCCTATATAAAAATCTTAAAAAGGAACATACATAAAAAATAAAAATTTAAGGGGTTCCTGGGTGGCTCAAGCAGCTCAAGCTCCACACTGGAATCCACATTGGGCAGAAAGTCTACTTAAAAATAAATAATTAAAATTAAAAAGTCTTAGGGGCACTTGGGTGGCTCAGTTAGTTGAGCGGCCAACTTCAGCTGAGGTCATGATCTCACGGTTTGTGAGTTCGAGCCCTGAGTCAGGCTCTGTGCTGACAGCTTGGAGCCTGGAGCTGCTTTGGATTCTGTGTCTCCCTCTCTCTCTAGCCCTCCCCCGTTTGCACTCTGTCTCTGTATTTCAAAAATGAATAAATGTTTAAAAAATTTTTAAAAATTAAAAAGTTTTAGATAAAAATATAGGGAAATATTTTTGTGATCTTTGGGTAGGCAAAGATTTTTTCAGACAGGGAAAACAAAAATACTCATCAAAAGAAGAAACATGATAAGTTGAACTTCATCTAAACTAAAAACATCAAAGACATTGTTAAAAAAATGCAAAGGCAGGAATGCCTGGGTGGTTCAGTAGGTTAAAGCGTCCAACTTCGACTCAGGTTATGATCTCACGGTTTGAGCTCCACAATAGGCTCAATGTGGACAGCTCAAAGCCTGGAGCCTGCTTCAGATTCTGTGTCTCCCTCTCTCTCTGCCCCTCCCCTGCTCGCTCTCTCTCTCTCTCTCTCTCAAAAATAATAAATAAACATTTAAAAATTATAAAAAAAAGAAAATGCAAAGGCAAAGGGAGAACTGGTTGTAATAGATATCTGACATTGTACTTATATCAAAATATAGTGAACTTCTATAACTCAATAAGAAAATAACCCATAAAAATGAACACAATATTAAAATTTCACAAAAGAAGATTATGTAAATAGCACATGAAAAGATGTTCAACATCATTAGTTATCAAGGAAATGCAAATTACAATGATACTCCACTATGCACTGGAGGACGTAATTGGTTTCATAGATAAGGAGCACTGCGACACTAGGCTGATCCTGCAGCTATATGATACGTTGAAACAGTTTTGGGATCTGTTTAACTTCCAAGACAACAAGGTCCTAAAGCTCCAAAGACTATAGCAGAAATCTCTAGGGGCAAACTCAGTTCCAGACGGCACATACTCCATTCCTTAATCTCTGTATAGCTTCTAGTGATGAGATGTCTGCTGTCCAGCAGCTAAAAACAGACAAGGAATTATCTGTCCTTTTTGGCCCTCCCTACTCCATGGATACCAGAGCATAATGTTCTTTCCTCATCACCTCAGCTCTGTAGGCTGCTTCTCAGAAACAAAGAAATAAATGAACATGAAAAAGAAACTATTTTTAAAATATAGGTTACGCTCCTTATCCGAAAGTAGAGCATTGCTATGAAAATTTCTTCAAGGCTGAAATAGTGGAAAGCAGAGAAACAATTACCATTAACTTACATAGAAAAATTTTGAGCATTCCCAGACCCAAAAAATAACTTCTTGGGCTTTTCTGATATTTCAGGACACATCTTGCTAACAGATGCACAAAATAAATTGAGATAAAGCACAGATGCCCACATACACATTTCAGAGCTATGGCATGTTGACGCTGAGATGCTGAGTGTAGTTCCCGAGGAAGGAGCTGGACGGTGCCTATGTCCCTGCTGGGGGTGTGTGCTGCCTCTATAATGGCTCACAGCAAAGCGAACGCTGAACACCATTTTTACTTTTTGCCTTTTTTCATAAAAGCGAAAATCCTAAGATTTCTTTCAGTTAGTGAAAAAAAGGTACTAATGTAGGACTTCTATAAAAGTGAAATGGGGTAATGCAAATTTTCGAGAAGTGAAAGAAGTGTGGGGCACCTGGGTGGCTCAATCAGTTAGGCAGCTGACTTCAGCTCAGGTCATGATCTCGCGGTTCATGGGTTCGAGCCCCGCGTTGGGCTCTGTGCTGACAGCTCAGAGCCTGGAGCCTGCTTCAGATTCTGTCTCCCTCTCCCTCTGCCCCTCCCCTGCTGGTGCTCTGTGTCTCTCTGTCTCTCAAAAATAAATTTAAGAAATTTAAAAAATTACAAAAAGAAGTGTGAGCCTCAAAAGAATGAGAAGACAAAACAGGAAGAAAATATTTGCAAATGACCTGTCTGATAAAAGATTGTTATCCAAAATACACAAAGGACTCTGGAAGTTCCACAGTAGGAAAACATACAACTAGATTAAAAAATGGACATGAGGGGCACCCGGGTGGCTCAGTCGGTTGAGCATCCGACTTCAGCTCAGGTCATGATCTCAGGGTCCATGAGTTCCGGGCTGACAGCTCAGAGCCTGGAGCCTGCTTCGGATTCTGTGTCTCCCTCTGTCTCTGCTCCTCCCACACTCATGCTCTGTCTCTATGTCAAAAATAAACAAACATAAAAAAATTAAAAAAAAAAATGGATGAGTCCTAAACAGACATCTCACTAAAGAAGACATACAGATGGCAAATAAGCATATGAAAAGGTGCTGAACATCATATGTCATTAGGGAATTGCAAGTAAAAACAACAAGATACCACTACCCACCCATCATAATGGCCAAACCACTGACAACACCAAATGCTAATAAGGATGTGGAGCAACCAGAATACTTGTTCACTGCTGGTGGGGATGTGAAATGGTACAGCTACTTTGAAAGACATTTTTTCAGTTTTCTACAAAATTAAACATACTCTTACCTTATAGCCCAACAATCGTGTGCCACTTGGAAACTTACTCCACACAAACACCTGCACATGGATGTTTACAGTGGCTTTATTCATAATGGCCAAAACTTGGAAGCAACCAAATGTCCCTCAGTAGGGGAATGGATAAACTGTGGTACGAGGCAATGGAATATTATTTATCACTAAAAAGAAATAAGCTATCAAGCCATCAAAAGACATGGAGGAATCTTAAATGTTATTACCAAGTGAAAGGAAGTCGATCTGTAAAGGCTATATTCTGTATGGCTCCAACTATGGCATTCTGGAAAAGGCAAAACTATGGAGACAGTAAAAAGATCACTGTTTTCTAGGATTTAGAGAGGAAGGAGAGATGACTAGGTGGAGCATAGAGGAGTTTTAAGGCAGTGAAACTATTCTTTGTGATGGTATAATGATGGATACATGTCATTATCCATTCGTCCAATCCCACAGAATGTACATCACCAAGAGTGAACCCTCATGTAAACCATGGACTTTGGAGGATTATGACATGTCAATGGAGGTTCATCAGTTATAACAAACATCCCACTTTGATACAGGATATTGATAGGAGGGGAGGAAGTGAGGAAGGGCGGGGGTTAGGAGGGTGCTTGGAAACTCTCTGGACTTCCCATTCAGTTTTGCTGTAAACCTAAAACTGCTGTCAAAAATAAAGTCTTTTTTTTCTTAATATGTAATCCTGATGTACTCTGCCTGACGCATCCAGCTAGTCACTGCCAAGTGACCAACAACAGAAGTAAGTAGAACTCACATGGTGAGCTATAAGAGCCAAGAACAGACATCTTCCCACACTTTTTTCCGCTTGTCACCTCGGTTCCTTCAACCCTCCATTCTAACTTTTCAGGTCCTCCAAATTCCACAAGGCTCATTTATTTGTAATTCTTAGAAAGAAGTAATATCTTAAACATTAATAAATACCTTTCTTGTGTGAGGGTATAGATTCAGCTCCTTTGTTAAAGCCAGATTTTGATAAGGGATCCTTGGTTGAAACATTACAGATAAGCAGGGGAAAAAAGAGGGAAGAAGAAAAGACCACAAAATAGAAGAGTATAGGTGCTGAAGATAAATTTTGAGAATTTCACTAAAAGTAAGACCAAATTTTTTTAAATTTTTTTTAACGTTTATTTATTTTTGAGACAGAGAGAGACAAAGCATGAACGGGGGAGGGTCAGAGAGAGAGAGAGACACAGAAACTGAAGCAGGCTCCAGGCTCTGAGCTGTCAGCACAGAGCCCGACATGAGGCTTGAACTCACAGACAGCGAGATCATGACCTGAGCCGAAGTCAGACGCTTAACCGACTGAGCCACACAGGCACCCCAGTAAGACCCAATTTAAATTAAAAAACAGGGATGCCTGGGTGGCTCAGTCGGGTAGGCATCTGACTCTTGACTTTGGCTCAGGTCATGATCACACGGTCATGAGAATGAGCCCCATGTGGGGCTTCATGCTGAGCATGGAGTCTGCTTAGGATTCTCTCTCTCCCTCTCCCTCTGACCCTCCCCTGCTCACATGCACACTCTCCCCCTCTCTCAAATATTTTTTTAATTTAAAAAAATTTTCATAATTATCTGATTTCAAAACACTGTAATTGTTAAAATGAAGAATTTCTGCAAATAAGAGAATGTTATAAAGTTCTCTGCCATTCCCCCAGATTTCTGATCTTGGATAAATTATTTAATTTCTCTATGAACCAGTTTTTCCCAGCTGTGAAATAAAGACACCGCTTGCTTACTGCCAAGGCTGTTCCTGGAATAAATCATAGTAGAGTGGTCCCACCCTAAATATTCTGATGTAGATGGAACCTAATAGAAACAAGTATCGAGTGTAGCTTTAAAGAAGATAAAATCAGAGAAAGGCAATGCACAGCCTCAGGGGAGCACATGAGAGCATGGTATCGTCTGGCTGGAACTTCTCATGGGAAACATGTAGGCTGATTATAATACAGTTGGGCTTGTTGTTAAAACAAGGTAATACTCTCCCCGCTTCACTCTTTCTACATCGTCCTCAAGTCATTACCGTGCCGCTGGTTCGGCACTGATTTATCCCTCTCTTGAGTTCCCCAGGGTTCCAGGCTATTACCATAATCTTCTATATCCCAAAAATAGATTTATCAAACAAAGGGAAATATAAAACTTAATTAAAATATCTAAAGGTTTTTCATAAAAGTTATCTTTATCAATTCGAGAAGTCACTATCATTTGGAGTTGGTAATGAGAATAACTTAGTTGAAAACTGAATCAGAAATGTGAAAATCAACATGAGAACCTACTTCAGAATGCAAAGGGAAAATTTTTTTAAAGAGAGAGAGAGACATGAGAGAGACATGAGAAAACCTGGTACAGAAATAACAGCCCAAAACACCACTGAGGAAAAATGTCCTGAGCTGAAAAAGAGAGGAGGGAGCAAATCAAAAGGATTTACCTTGCCTTATTCTAGGCTAAACAAATAAATAAAAGGAGATCACATGTCACAGAGAGAATGAGCAAATGGACAAATAATTACCAGACAACATAAAGAAAATATATCTTAGCCAAGTTTCCCCAGAAAGCCGTATGAGACAAAATCCTGTTTGTGAGCACTTTACTGGAAGTGTGATCCCAGGGAAAAGTGAAAGAGAGGGGTGATGTAGGGTATATGATGTGTTTGTTATCTACTGCTGTGTTACAAATGCTCCATTACACCCCAAAAGTTCACCGTTTAAAGCAACACATATATTATCACACAGTTTCTATGAATCAGAATTCAGGAGCAGCTTACCCCAGGGCCTCTCATTCAGGGGCCCTTGTAAGATTGCTACAAGGCATCTGCTGGAGCAGTGGTGGTAAAAGGTGCAAGAAAGGTACCTCAGGGTGGACTGGGGGACCATCTGTCCCCCACTTCACTCAGGAGGGTGTTTGCACTCTTCACATCCTCACTGGCTAGTGGTTAGTGACAACTGTTCTTTGCCATATGAGCCTCTTCACCAGGCTCACAACATGGCGGGTTGCTTTCTCCAGAACCAGGGTTCTGAGAGGGAGAGAGAAAGAGCAAAAGAGAGCAAACAAGATGGAGGTTAGAGTCTTTTTATAACCTAATCTCAGAAGTGACATTCTATACCCATTGTTATATTGTTTTTAGAATAGTCACTAGGTTCAGCCTACAATCCAAGAGAAAGTATTACCCAAGGGTGTGAATACTATCAGGCAGGACACCAGGGGCCATTTAGAGGCTGCCTACCACAAGACCAGTTGGGGCCCAGCACAGGGAAAGAGGGAGAGTCAGAACATGGTGTGTTACCAAGTGGACACAGAGCACTCTGAGTATCTAGGAAAAGAAAGAAAGGAGCATTTAACTACTAAGCTTTCCCCCACAAAGCAAAAACTCTTTCATTTCTCCAAGCACAGGCTTAGGGTGGGCTTCCCTGAGAAGAAGGTATGTGCAGGAGGTGAGAGACACATGAAGCAGCCATGGGACTGCCTTGAGGGAGAAGCACTGCAGGTGCATGAAGCTGGAGGGACTCTTCATGGAGTTGGTTGCCACTGAAATGAGCTAGAGACATCAGTAAGAGCTGTCTGACATAGTCTGAGCTCTAAATGTTGAAGTGCTAGAAACTGAGTCTTCTAACTTAAGGAGTCAGCACAAATTTCCACAGACCATTATAGATGACCACAGCCCAGTCCCCCTAGACTTTCCATGACAACAGTGGCCTTAATAACTACAGGACAGACAAGATATAAATGGACATATTGTATTTAGTAAGTAGGTAAGCATCACCATCATTTACTTAATCAAAGTCTTCTTGACTTTAACCTGATAGCTCATCTTTATCATGTCTTCAAAAGCAATAAGCTTCTTCCTTTTCAATTTTCACCTGGAAATGTATATTACATCAAGAAATTTCATAGACTCACAGAATTTAATAGCTAGAAGAAACTTCAGTGGGTCATTTAATTTAACCTCCTCTCTCTAGGCAGAACTATCCCTCAACCATCTAAATTCATATATGTATATAAATGATTTATATATTTATAAATTTATATATATAATTTATATATATGTGTATATATACATCACGTATACATGTATATATGTATATATGTGTATATATATAAATAAATAAATAAATATATATATATATATACACATATATATATATATATGATTTTTAGAAGATGTCAGATATACCAGTTTTAGATTTCATTTAATGGCTGATTTTGGCAATATCTCTATTTGTTTCCATAATCTAGATCTCTATGTAGTTATATATATACATATATACATATATATACCCACATATATGCACACACACATATATATATTTTTAGAAGACCTATAGATATACTAACTTTAGATATCACTTAGTGATTGATTTCAATATGTATCTGTTTTCATAATCTATATATATATGTAATTATAATTACATCTATATATTCCTGAATATATCTATATCTGTGCCTACAACTCTCCCTCCCACCCCTACTTCCTCTGTCAAGAGACTACTTGCTGGTGTTGCACCCAGAATGATCTCTTTGAAACAGGTTGAACACTCTCTGAAATCCTTTTTAAAAAAGAATATGCTCAACAGAAAAATTCAAAGAATTCTACAAGATGAATTTATTATGAGTTGTTATAGGAATTAGTCTTAAAATAGTTATTGGAAGTATTAGATCTTTACCTTAAGATAAGTGGGCAAGACTAGAAGCAGAGAAACCAATTAGGAGTCTATTGGAGTGGTCCAGGTGAGAGAGTGGTGGCCTGAACTAGGATGATGCCAACAGAGATGGAGGGGAGTGGGCACAAGGTATATTTTGGAGATAAAACCAGTGGGATGTGCTGCTGGTTGGCTGTGCAGGGCCAGGGGAAAAGTTAAGGAGGAGTTCCAGGGCAAAATGGCCAGATGCCTGGTATCTGCTCCAAGATAACCCCAGGAGGGGGAGAGGAGTGTGGGTAGTGGTGGAGAAGCAAGACTGCCCCTAAACTGAACATTGTGGAAGCTGAGTGATGGGTGCATGGGTTTCACATAAAAACTCTGGCCCTTTTCCTTATGCTTTAAACTATCCGCAATAAAAATGTCTTAACATGCCAAAACACGTTTACCTAGTGATTTCAATGCCAGAAATCAACCCTAAGGAGACCCTCAGAACTAAAAATAGATCTTTATATCTGAATGGTCACAGCATCTTCATTTCAATATTTATAATATTGAAATACAGTAAAACCTCGGTTTGCGGGCACAATTCATTCTGGAAACATGCTTGAATCCAAAGCACTTGCATATCAAAGTGAATCTCCCCATAAGAAATAATGGAAACTCAGATGATTCATTCCACAACCCAAGAATGTTCATATAAAAATGGTTACAATACTGTAATACAATACAAAATAATAAAGAAAATACAAAATATGAAGAAAAATAAACAAATTAACCTGCACTTACCTTTGGAAACCTTCATGGCTGGTGTGAGGGAGACAAGAGAGAGGAGGGTTATTGTGTAGGATGGCCTTCACTATCACTAAGGGAATCACTGCTATCTACTGGCTCAATGCAATGTTTTTCTGCACAGGGGCCATTGGGTATACTCATACAGATGTTGACTATAGTACAGTATTAATAAACTCTTGTCATATACTGAATTAAATGTAACTGGCAACAAGGCAGCAGAGGAAAGGGCCTATATGTGCAGGCAGGCTGACCTAGAAAGAAGCAAAGCATTCCTAAGCTTACTCTGGTATGGAAGACAAAGGACTGTCCATAGGTGTTTTGGAGTGACAAAAAATACACTAGTTCCAGTTGTGAGCGCCTTCCAATGTTCTTAAAAATCACTGATTTTTGCCAAACACAGTGGCCTGAGACTGAGCATCTGAGCATAGGAGACGGTCACCCACAATCCCACAGTGAGAAAGTGAGAGAGAAGAATCATTGGTTTAGTTGTGCTTTTGTGACTTTTGCTATCACCTACTACTCATATTGCAAGACACCATTCATTTATCAAGTTAAAATTTATTAGAAATGTTTGCTCATTTGTAGAATGCTCACAACACAAGTTACTCGCAATTCAAGGCTTTATTGTATTAAAAATAATCTTGTTGGGGCGCCTGGGTGGCTCAGTCGTTTAGGCGGCCGACTTCGGCTCGGGTCGTGGTCTCGCGGTCTGTGGGTTTGAGCCCCGCGTCGGGCTCTGTGCTGACAGCTCAGAGCCTGGAGCCTGTTTCGGATTCTGTGTCTCCCTCTCTCTGACCCTCCCCCGTTCATGCTCTGTCTCTCTCGTCTCAAAAATAAATAAACGTTAAAAAAAATTTTTTTTTAAATAATCTTGTTGACTAACAAAAAAGCAATAAACATATTGTGATAGTCATATGAATACATTATATGGCATTTCTATTGAAAATCACAATGGAAACCCTTGTATGGAAACCAATTTGACAATAAATTTCATATATTAAAAAAAAAAGAAAGAAAAAAAGAAAAGAAAATCACACCCTTAATAATTTGGGAAAACATTGACTATGTAATAAAAAGTTAAATATATGAGCATGTATAAATATAAATATGTAATTATATATGCCAAAAGAAAATACATATCAAAATATTATCATTGCAATAAGAGAATTTTGAGTGATTTTTTATTTGCTCATACTATATAATTATACACTATATATAGCTTACTACTAATATGCATTAGAAAGAAGAAGTAGGGGAGCCTGGGTGGCTCAGTCTGTTGAGTGTCTGGCTTTGGCTCAGGTCGTGATATCACGGTTCGTGAGTTGGAGCCTTGTGTCAGGCTCTGTGCTGACAGCTCAGAGCCTGGAGCCTGCTTCAGGTTCTGTGTCTCCCTCTCTCTCTGCCCTCCCTCGCTAGTGATCTCTCTCTCTCTCTCTCTCTCTTTCTTTCTCTCTCTCTCTCCCTCAAAAATAAACATAAATAAAATAAACATATAAAAAAAAAGAGACAAGAAGTAAACATTATTTTAAAGGGTAGGAAAAGAATGATTTGTTGGAATTTATCTCTTCCAGGCATGACAGTTTAAAACCACAATTGAATTGCTTTCACTCTGGAACATTTATTGACTACTTATTATTTGCAAAGCACTGTTCCATGGTTATTCTATGTCATTTAGCAGAAAAAATAATTCACATTTCAGATTAGTTAAAAAGAGAGTAGATAAAGTTGGGGACAGAAAAACAAAGGAATTTAGTATTTAGGCAGTTGAGAGTAACTTTCTAGAAAGATAATGCGTTCAGTTTGGGAACACTCAAGTCCAATAGAGTTAATAGCAATTCCCCACCCATTTCCTTTATTGCTGTTGCTTCAATATGGTCGCAAAACCACAGGAAAAAAAATACTTCATATGTCCCACTTCAATGAATTCTAACTTCATGATGAAAACTAGGAGAAAAGTAAGCATTGTTCAATGACAGCTGCTACAAAAATGTAGCAAACCCTGGGAGGCAGAGATATACCCTTTTCTGGGAAAAAAAAATGGGAAAATGAGTAAACATTACAAGAATTTGTCATAAAAGTGCTGAAATTACAATCCAAGTTGGCAAGATTTCTTAGCGTTTTCCTGTCTTTTGTGGTCTTCTGGGAAGGCTCCCGGCTTCCTCCACCCTGAGATTGGGGATCCGACCAGCCCGCCTGACCAGGGTGAATATGGAAACAGCCACAGCTGCTCCAGGCAAGATGGTTGGGGAGCCCTGATACACAGTCACCGATCCCTTGATGGCAATAGGTATCCGAATGAACTTCAGAACCTCAGACTGCTTGAACCCACAAGTTTTAACCCATAACCTGAGGGTTCTATTTCAATTAGCACAAGGTCTTGCTTTTTAAAATATTAATGGCTGAAGGCCTCTAAGGCGTAAGGATTACTTCTTACTCCTTTTTTTAAGGTTTATTTATTTAGTTTGAGAAAGAGACCGAGACAGAGAATGAGCAGGGGAAGTACACAGAGAGAGGGAGAGGAGGAGAATCCCAAGCAGGCTCCACACTGTCAGCATGGAGCCCAATGCGGGGCTTGAACTCATGAACCATGAGATCATAACCTGAACCAAAATCAAGAGTTGGAGGCTTAATCGACTAAACCATCCAGACGCCCCAGGGTTGCTTCTTACTTTTACTTCTTTTTGTTTGAATGTGACAAGTTCCTTGAGAGGATAAATTCCTATTTCTTTCAAGATAAGGGGCGCATAACTGTTCTTGACACGGGGTCTCCCCAAATTGCCCAGCCCATGCTCTCCCTATGTTACTCCAGATCCTGATACATATGGGAAAAGTAGAGGATTCATAAAGCACATGTCAGAAGAAGAGGGGAATGGATGTGGGGTGGGGGAATGTGTTTATAAAGCTTGTGCCCTTGATGAATAATGTACATGCACAAAGTCATGGGCTGGAGCTCCTATTCTCTTTTGTCTGAGCTCTGTGGATACAATAACCTGCACTGAAAAGGCAACAGAGTCCAGGCCATATCATCAACTTGCCTTCTGTGCCCACCATGTTCTGGGTATTATCTTCCTCTGAGGTAGTGCAGATCCCAAATGTCTAGAAACCTCAATATGTCCATGAAGCTTGTGAAGAAAATCTTCATGTTCTTCGACAGATTTTCCTATCATCTATGGATTCTTCTGAATAAAAAGGAGTATAACTTTTGCTCTGCCATGAAGCAAGACAAAATCTTTTGACTCTTGAAAAACCAAAGAGGATTAAAATGGTAAATGAGTCACAGGCAATAATTCACAGTTCATGAACCTATCTGATATGAGAAGGAGTTCCTGTGTGTATCATTTTTTAAATGGCTTTAAAGTGACATTAAAAAACAAGAAGTGCACTTGAAAGAAATCCAGACTAAATGTACAGATAACAAAAGAATAGAAAAATAAGATATTGTGATTTACTACAATAAGGTATCCAAACATTTAGACTGACTTCTGATTTCTGATGTTTGTATGTTCTGGGACAAGAACAGGAAAGAGTCTGTAAAATAAGTTAATTAGACTTGGATGACTTTGATATCTAGTGGGACATTCATGATGTATTTTATGTATCTTGCATGTGACACATGATGGTTACGGCATATGAGGTAATGTTATACAATACATGGTGTGCATGAATTAAGAGAGAAATATGCAGCACATAATCATTTGGTACACAAATCCTTGACAGTCAATTTATATTGTGAAAAGAACAGATCTGTAGCTCATTGAGTTCAAGGTTAAATATATTGCCAGAGGATAAACAACCATATTCGTGTTTCTTCTAGGCAAATTATTTTTCATGTTGAAAGGCAGAAACTGACTTTTCTACGTAAATGATTAGCTCTTTGGCAGAAAAAAGACACCTGTCTTGAAGGTTAATTAATCTCTCTAATATCTTTTAAAACTATTTTTCTCCTCTGACATCAGGTGAGTAGGCAATTAAAAAAAAAAGTGAGGGATTTAATTTAATACAAAAGATGTGGCCAAGAACACCAGAATAAACTCTGTGCCCGAAAATGTATAATGGATAGGTGTGCATAGATAAGGATTCTCAAAGATGGGATAAGCATGGCTAGTTATTTTTTCTTAATAAGAATCAACTGTTATTTGACACAAAGAGTTGTAAGGGGACAGTGAAGTGCAATAGCATCCTATTTCATGGGGAAATGTGGATAGAGTCTACCTAAATACAATCAACCAAAAAGCTTAGGCTTGGAAGCTTAGGCACAAAATTCTATAGTATAGTGTAGTGTGGTATAACATAGTACAATAGAGTATATATGTTATAGTATAGTCTATAGCTCCTCACCAACGAGCTCTGATTTCTTGGAGAGATGAGATTAATATGAGACACAATGGACAAACCATGAATGACTAATGTAAATGATTGCTAAACACTATGGGTAAACTATAGACCTGTGGAAGCCCACAGGAAGGAGGTGCTTAGTTGGCCAATGAAGGGTCCATGGAGGAAATGACACTTGAGTTATTCCAAATAATAGGTGTGTGATCTATTTAGGCTAAGGGAAGAAAGAAGAGAAGCCTGCCTTGGCTGAGAATAAAAGTGTGTTCGAATATAAATAAGCTTTGTGTATTTGAGGAACATTAAGAGACCCACCTGAGAGCATGTAGAGGAAAATGGAAAAGGCTGTTGGATCAGTAGCGGGGAGTCAGACCATGAAGAGCCTCAGAAACCTGGCAAAGGATTTAGATGTCATAGGAGTAGGAAGTGGTAAGATGAAAGCACTGTTTAAGGAACATTTGTCTGGTGTGTATGTGCAGGAGAGATTGGGCCAGGGGTTGATGTACCCACCCAAAAATGAGCTGGGGAGAAGGCAGTGACAACAGAGAGACAGGAACAGACACAGGGAACAAGATGAAAGAAGTCAGTAGAGAAGCTGAGTATCAGAGGTATCAGAAGTGAGTGAAGACAAGGTTTTTAAACCAAGAAAATGAGGTCAGGGGGGCGGGGATGGGGTGGGGACTGGTGTTGATGACAGAGATACTAAAACCAGGATGGATAGCTAGCTGTACAGAGACAGTTCATTTTTAAACATCTTGAGTTTTCACACGGAAATCCAAGAAATGTTTTTAAATTTTTTAAAGTATTTTAGAGAGGCGGAAGTGAGTGCCACACCTTGAGCCTGACAGGCTTCTGAAGCCAGCAGGATGAATGTATGGGTGGCACACAGCGAAGTAAACCCCAACACTCAAGTGATGAATAGCCAGCGCGTCTGGCTGGCCTACATCATCTTGGCAGGACTGTTGCATGTGGTTCTACTCAGCATCTTCTTCTTCAGCACCCCTGTTGTCTGGACCCTGACCAACGTCATCCATAACCTGGCTATGTATGTCTTCTTACATACAATGAAAGAGACACCCTTTGAGACCCCTGACCAAGGAAAGGCTCAGCTACTGACACACTGGGAACAGATGGACTACGGGATCCAATTTATCTCTTCCCACAAATTCCTCAGCATCTCTCCTATTGTACTCTACCTCCTGGCCAGCTTCTATGCCAAGTATGATGCTGTTCACTTCCTCATCAACACAGCCTCACTGCTTGGAGTATTGTTGCATAAGTTATCCCAATCCCATGGGGTTTGTCTCTTTGGCATCAAAAATACTGAAGGATGGGGCTGGGGATGACAAAGGGCTGTAACATCTTTTCCTTCTCCTTATAGTCTTCTTTATCTTGAAAGCCCGAGAACTATACAACCTTTCCCAAACTCCCAGGAAGAGAACAGATAGGAAAATGGAGCTCCTTGGGCCCAGCCCTGCTAACAGCAGATTTCTTTGAATCAGGAAATGTAGGAAAGATAAGGGCCAAATCACTCTCTTCCACAGCAGGAAGCCATGTTTGGCCAGCTTGTTTGGTGATTTTTTCTAGATCTTCCACTCCCACCACCTTCCATCTCTGTTTTGCCATGTATTTTCCGTATAATAAAGATAATTTTTTTCAAAAAAAAATTATTTTAGAGAGAGAGGAAGAGAGCAGGGAAGAGATACAAAGGGAGAGAGAGAATCCCAAATAGGCTCTATACTCATTGTAGAGCCTGACACAGGGCTCAATCCCATGACCCTGGGATCATGACTTGAGCTGAAAACAAGAGTTGGACGCTCAATTGACTGAGCCACCCAGGCACCCCAAGAAGTGTGTTTAAGCTAGATATAAGCCAGGAGTTTTAAAAGCCTATTTTTATCATTCAGAAGTCTATAGTGAGAGTTAAGCCTTGAGGCTCTCTAATGGCTATAGGATTAGAAGAAAGAAAAGAGCTGTAGAATCTGAGAAATCATATTTTTGCTCCCCACAATCATTGTGGGTGTAAGGAGAAAAGTGAATGAAGAAAACATGTCTTAGACCCTTAGCATCCCTTAAAATGCCATTGAAGAAAATATCAGTTAACTAAGAAGGTCTCAAGCACTATGTGTCTGGTACATAGTAGGGAAATATTCAATAAATATTTGTTGAATAAATGAGCAAATGGGAGAATGAAGAGATCAGAAAGATGAGGTATAATGGAATTGACGTTTTGTCACTTGGGCCACACAGGTCCTTTGACAGAACAAACCATGCAGCAGTGTGCATTCTACTGCTGAATGACAGGAGGTAAGACCCTCCCTGGATCTGAGGCCAGTGTTCTGTTGATGGGGGATAGATAGCAGGGCTAGAGAAAGAGCTTCACTCTGTGGGGCAGGGGATAGGTTCCCTGGGATATTTAAAGTCCTTGCCTTTTCTAACTCCCCAATTAGAGATAACAGGCTGTGTGAAGAAAGCCCAGTACAGCCAGGGTGATCTCATACTTAGTAAAATTCCCTGAAGCATGCATAGTCATTGTTTCATTCGAGGCCAATATCTGTAGCCAACATTGCTCCTCCCAGCACTAAGCTTCAGACCGGATCCACTGGGACACCGCCATCCCAGAAAACACTGTGTTCCAGCCTCACATACTTTCTGCATGTGTGATGCAGGGGTCTCCCTGAAAGGGTGGAGTTTTAGCTATAAGGGGTCTTTTATTCCTAAGCCCAAAGGGGTTCACCTCTTGATCTTGCCAGGTGGTTTTCTACGAGTTAAATTTATAATAAGCTGAGGCTGCCTTTAGTCAGATTTTGGCCTCTCTGGGTTGGGATGACTAAACTTTTGTAATTTCTCATTCCTCTCTGATTTGATGGGTGGTATTTCTGCCAGAAAGGGACAAAGTTGGTCCAAAAGATTCTCCTTTCCCATCAGAAATTCTGTCTTCTATCTAAAAGTGTGAAGGGAGAAGGCTTGATATCAGATGTGTTCAAGGTTGAAGAGATCCAAGAAATCCTCTAGTCCAGGATCCCAGGGGCTGAGCAGATGACAGAGCATGGTGAATGGGAGTGACAGGGTCTGTGCCAAACCAGAGACTTGACGACCCACACCACGGACTCACGTGGAAGGACTTTACGGCTCCATGCCAGCCGGACAAAGCACATCTGTGTACTGAATAGGCCCCTGAGCCACGTCAGTCCCTTCATATTACAGATGAAGTACTGGAGGCCCAGTAGGGTGAGAACATTTTGTGACAGAAATAACAGTGTACTGGAAATCATAAGACCTGAGGTTCTAGACCTGTCCATAGACACCAAATGACCTTGAATTAAGGTTGAATTGAATTGCATTAAGGTCTTGGAATCTCATTTCCTTCTCTGTAAAATGAAAAATTTCCCTAAGATCTTTTTGTGCTCTAAAACTCTAGGACTCCCCAAGGTCACCTGACCAATTAGTGACAAATCTTTAACCAGAGCTCAGGTCTCCTGGTGGAGTGTTCTTTTGAATAAAGCAAACTGCCTGCCAAAACAAGACAGGAGAAAGAAACAGCAAAAACGCCTGGAAACCAGTGTGTGCTTCTGATGACATTTGCTCACTGCTTGGGCATATTGTAAAAACCAAGGGGTGGTGGGGGCAGTGGCGGGGGGAGACCTGGAACACCTTGGTGTCACATGTGGGCCTTTCTCATTCCTACTCAAGCATGTGCTGAGTGCCTACATGTCCCAGGCAAGTCTTCTGAAGATGGGGTCTCAGAAGAAAGAAGTACGTCTGCTCCTTCCCATTGAGTACAGGTCACCTAACACCAAAGGATGGATCCAACTAGAAAGAAACGTGGATCTCCTTGTTTTGTTTCAGTTGATGTTTCTGTTTTTTAGAGAATTTTTCCTCCTTTGTAAGGTGAAAAAGTAAAGAGCTATTCATCAAGAGCCCCTACTAGAGCCCAAGGTAAGGTTCTCACTTCCACTCTCTGACCTTACCTGTTTTATTTTTCCACACGTGTAGTGATCCTTATGAGTAGAAATTACCTTGTTTATCAATCTACTTTTTATTCTCTGTATCACTACTTTAAATGTGAGTTTGATGAGAGCAGGGACTCTGTCTGCCATGTTCACTATTGTATTCCCAATGCACCAAACACTACCTGGTCCATAGTGAGATAGAATAAATATCTGATGGATAAATAAATGATTGCTCAAGGCTCTAGAGCTAATTAGTGGAGAAGTCAGGTTTTGTACCAAGGTCATCCAACTTTCAGTTCTTTTCCCTAAACTACTGGGCCTCTGAGAAGTAACTTTGTCAGTGAATTGTCTGAAGAGGGTACTAGCTCTAGGCATCAGGATAGCATGGGGTAGAAGAAAGAGCCCGTTGACCCAGACTCTATCCAAACTTGGCCACTCACTGGCCTGAGATCTCGACCAAATTAAACAATGTTAATTTTGGACAAGATTAGAGGTCATCTGGTCTAAAGACTTTGGGCATGTTTATAGCATTAGAAACATTTATCCAAACACAACCTCACACAGAACCTGAACCTATAAATCAGATAAAACAGTGCTTCTCTGGTAAAAGCAGAGGAGCGTCCAGAGCCTGACCTTTAGGCCTATATTTCACCCTAGTCAGGTCACTTCTGAAGCAACTCTGTAAAACACAGTTTGAAAACTACTAAGTTAGTCCAGTTGCTCACTCATTTTAAGAAATCCCTAGAATCAGAGCACTCACTCCATCAGGGCAGCCCATTCGGCCACTGTGGCACTTAGGAGGAAGTCCAGACTTATTCTTGACCCAAAATATCCATTTTACAAAGAAACAAATCACCCCTCACCCCCAGCTGTCAAAAGACAATGATATGAAGAAGATATGGCCCCTATCTTAAGACAGACCTGGATTTGAAAACCAGCTCTAAGGAGGGCACCTGTTGGGATGAGCACTGGGTGTTGTATGGAAACCAATTTGACAATAAATTTCATATATTTAAAAAAAAAACAAAAAAACAAAAACAACAACAAAAAGAAAAAAGAAGAAAGAAAGAAAACCAGCTCTAAGCTATTACCTTCTCTCTCTTAAATACCTCTTTTGTAGGTTAGGGATATGACAGTACTTCCCATGGGAAAGATTGTGGTAAAGATTAAGGACAGGGGCGCCTGGGTGGTGGCTCAGTCGGTTGGATGTCTGACTTTGGCTTGGGTCATGGTCTCTCAGTTGGTGAGTTCGAGCCCCGTGTCGGGCTCTGTGCTGACAGCTCGGAACCTGGAGCCTGCTTTGGATTCTGTGTCTCCCTCTCTCTCTGCCCTTCCCCCACTCATGCTCTGTCTCTGTCTCAAAAATAAATAAACATTAAAAATTTAAAAAAAAAAGATTAAGGACAGTAATGTGAAGGACTTAGTTCAATGCCTGATACAAGGAAAGTGCTCAATAAATTGTAGCTATTAACTTTTAGGATCATCATCTTTGTCATTACTTACTACCACCTTACCCTTTACCACCACCACCACTTCTACCACCACTATTACTTCTCCTCAAGGAACCTACTCGAGGAAGCAGCTCAGGGTGCAGTAAAATACAATTCACTATGCTAAGTTCTATTATGGAGATCTGCACTGCATACTTTTTCAACAATTAGCCAATAGCATCAGGATAATAGTTCAGCAAACATGTGATGCCTGTTTATTTATGTCTTGAACTCATTTTTCTCGGCCAGACCACTTGGAATCATTCATGTCCTATAAGATCTCACCACACATAGCAGCATCAGTTACATCTGAAAATTTGATAGAAATGCAAAACTTCAGCCTCCACTCTAGACTTACCGTAGCAGAATCTACATTTTAGCAGAAGCTCCAGCTGCTTCACATGTGCATTAGAATTTGAGAGGTACCACAGGTTCAATTGCTTCATCTGTAAGGTGGGGAGACAACTATTTGCTCTGCCTGCCTCATTAAGGTTCATGAGAGCACTGAATGGGATGCATAAAAGCACCTTAGAACAAATCAACCTTGAGTTCCTCCGTGCCTGCCAGATTCCTTTACACATAGGACCTGTCAAACACGGATCGATTTACGGAAGGACTATCCCAGCAGGCCATCCGATTTGATCTCTGAATCAGTTACTGAATATCTACACCTTCATACTATCTTTGTCTTATAAACTACATGTGTTCTCTGTGAAACTCAGGAAATTCCATTAAAATGCTTTCTGCCTCAGAGTATATTCATGTTCTTGAGCCTGCCTGGTCCCTGTGTGGTCATCTTTCAAAATTCAATTTGACCTACAGTTATTACTCCCACTCTATTTTATGGAACACTTTCAGCCAGCTACATGATTTAATGGGCTTAAACACATCATTATTGCCATTATTTCATAGCTTACATGCCTAAAATAATACATGACACATTTTTAAATGCATCTG
This sequence comes from Panthera uncia, assembly GCF_023721935.1. Classification (NCBI taxonomy): domain Eukaryota; kingdom Metazoa; phylum Chordata; class Mammalia; order Carnivora; family Felidae; genus Panthera; species Panthera uncia. Next base: position 90,227,049 of record NW_026057582.1, read on the forward strand.
AAGACTTATTTTTAAATTTTATTACTTAGGAATTAATAAAAGTCACTCATTAAATCTTACCACCCAGGATATCTAAGTCCTGGTTCTAGCTGGCAGTTGGGTGGTCAAAACACATTTAAGGGAGATATACCCTGAAATACTGCCACAAGGAGGTTGGAACCAGACATCACAGGGGAAAAGGAAAATTTAGATATCACTATAGCCAATGCCCTCTTAGGTGGCCCAGCATAAAAACAAATGATCCAATAGAGCAAAGCCCCCAACTGATTTCACAGAGGTGACCAATGCAGACACTCAATATAAAAGCCTTTTCAAACTCTCTAGAGAGCCAGTTATGAGTCAGATATTATTAAGGAAATATGAGGAACTGGGAAGCATTAGGAGGCAGCCTAGGAAGGCAAAATGGCAAGGATCCAAGGCAAGGATTCACAAAGTCAGAAGTAAGAGGTCATGCCTGCAAACACTTAGACTGGTACTCACCATCCCATTCAGCTTTCTCTTCATTCTAAAATGGCACAGAATTATAAGCAGTAAAATAATGACAGAAAACCATAGTGTATAGGGACACCAACATAACCATCTTCTTCATCGTGGATCCTCTTTTCTATTACAGTATTCCTCTATTGCTTCTCTGCCTTCGTAGTGTGCCCCATTCCTCACGCAGTTTCCCAGCTAGCCCTGTCCTGGGGGCCTTTGAACACCCTATTTAAGACATGTTGAATGGGGACATCACGAGAAATTTGTCTCTGGAGAGAGACAGCAAATATTCTGGCTCTACTGTGACCAGAAGTTGTGCCTAGCTCTTTGTGGTCTAGGGTTCAGAAGATAGGAACCAAGACTTGGTTGGACTGGGGATCCTGCTGGCCTACTGTCTTTTCTCCTTGAACTGTTGCATATGTTATTTTATGGTACTAGAGCTGGATAGGGTATAGAGTTCATTTAGTTCAAACTCTCATTCACATCTAGCTTTATTCTCTAGGGACCACAAATGTATCAAGTTTACCATCTTAAGTCTGAACTCTACCTGCCTAGAACTTCACAGAAAGCTCAGAGTTCTCTTCATAGTCAACTGGCATAGCCATTATGCCAATTCTGAACAGTTGAAACCATCCTACTTTTTATATCACAGTTGCCTTTGCCTCTGGGTTTGCTGCTACCTCTATTTCTATTAGAGTCCTTTACATTATTTTTAATATTTTGGTGCCTCAAGAAACCAGTGGATGCAATGGGAGTATAACATAAATCGTCCAGTTAGATGGAGTGTGTGACAATGCTTGTGATACAAATTATAAATCCAGCCCTGCAGAAATTACAATAAAGATTCTTGCCAACAACAGTTCCTCCCTTTTCCTCTGATTCTTAAATGACCATGATGCTTCCGCATGTATCTTCACCCCCACCCCACCCCGTGGCATGGCTTGCTCCCTCCTCCTGGGAACTGTGAGTGATAAATGATCTTTTCTACAGCAATTACTTCCTGATATATTGGCCTTATTATACCCCCAATTTTCCATTAATACACTATATTTTAAAGCTTTGGTCAAAGTTGAGCCCAAGTTTGATTGCCAATCGATGAACTTGTCCAAAGAAAGGAGGTCGTCCTGCCTAAAGCTCCCCTGACAGGGTGCTGAGAAGGGTGTGCATATGGAGAACATCCATATGGCCCACGAGGCCACCTGCTGCTGGGCTACTGGCTCACTCCCTGTGTTGCACCCAGGCTCCAGCATCAGAGCTGCTGCAACATATGTTCCTTTCTGGGCCTTGGCTTACTCTTGCTCCTAAATGAAATTTCATAACTATTCAGAGTATAAGGACCTGAGCCAGGTTGGCGTGGAATCCTCCAGGGCCAGGAACCATTCCTAAAAGAGGCGTATGGGAGGGATGAAGGAGGCTGGGGGAAAGCACTGGGACTATGAGCCTTGGTATGGAAAAACCGTCGAGGCCACCCCGTTCCCACCCTCCACCCCAGCACACACACACACTTTTCTCTTTCTTGTAAGACACCTGTACTAGGGTTTGAATTTGGATGGCAAAAGCCCATTTGGCTTTCTCAGACTTTTCTAGTCAAGTATTATACGTTCATAGAGTCAGGGTCAGGAAGTCTAGATTATGTCCCTAACTTTTTTGAAAACCAGGGATGTAGTATGTCTTCTCAGACAAATCATCTTTCCTTTTAGGTTACTAATTTTTCATCCACATAGAACATGATATATTACCTGAGTCAGAGCTGACAAAAGGAAGTTAGGCACCACCATCGTTTAGAGGTTTTCTGTGTACAAACCAACCTCCCAATCAGCTTGAGATGTTTGGGGAGATTCTTACACGGAACTCATGGCATGCCTCTTTTTTATTTTTAACTTTTTATTTTGAAATCATTTTACATGTTAAAAAAAATTGTAAGAGTAGTACAAAGAACACCTATATACATTATATTTACTAATTGTTAATATTTTGGCCAATTTGCTTTATCATTCTCTTTCTCTTTCTTTCTCTCTTGCTCACATACCCGCCAGCTGATATAGAAGGCTGCTATCAAAACAGAGTCAGCAGCCAACCCAGAGATAATGAAAACTTTATGAAAGTGTAGGACAGCTGTCATTGCCAAGATGTGCATATCTCCCTTGTCCTTCATCTCCCAGCTAAGTTAGAATGGCTCTTAAACGAGCAAACATGCCTCCAGGTGGGTTAGCCTCTTGGAAGCAAGGTCCTAATGAGGAAAGATGGGGTTGTCCTTCTCTAACTTAAAATATTTAATTTAGAATTTTTGAGGTTTGGCCAGACTGTGGGCTATGTGGAATATGAGCTTTCAAGGAATAGGGAACAGGTTGCAGACCTTGCTGATTAGGACAAATATTTATATGTGTTGAGGAAAATTCAGTTTCTGCATTGTATTTTAAAGTTAATGCATTTTAGCCACTTTTTTGTTATATGTAAGATATTTTTTCAAGAAAAAAATCCCTTCAGATCTGTTTATAATTTTGAGGGTCGTACAATCTTTTTATAGTGGTTAGTTCATAAAATAAACCACTCAAAGAATAGTTAGGGGATTAATTTTCACTAGGTTGGTGGGGGAAATCAACCTCTTAAGAAATGGCTAACATTTTAAGGGAACAGTTTTCCACTTATACATTTTAACAGCTGTAGTTTCCTAGAGCAAGCATCCATAGTCACAACTTAATAGTCTTTAAATTATTAAAACAATACTATTTTTGCAAACATTTAAATGGAAACTCAATGTTATGACAAGATACAGATTTAAGATGAATTTCAAAGTAACTGGTATATAAATATTTGTTCATTTTCTCCATCTAAACAAACTTTAATGACTAGCCTAGTGCTTTGATTCTTTAAATTAAGATTATTTTTATTTGTTTTTTAAGTTTATTTATTTATTTTGAGGGAGAGACAGAGAGAACAAGCAGGGGAAGAGCAGAGAGGGGGGGGAGAGAGAGAATCTCAAGCAGGCTCGGTGCTGTCAGTATGGAGCCTGATGCAGGGCTGGAGCTCATGATTCATGAGGTCATGGCCTGAGCCGAAACCAAGAGTTGGACACTCAACTGACTGAGCCACCCAGGCCCCCCTAAATTAAGACTATTTTTTAGAACAGTTTTAGGTTCATGGCAAAATCAACAGGTCGGTACAGAGATTTCCTACATAGTGGCCTTCCCCATCATCAACATTCCCCCCATCCCCAAGTGGTATGTTTTTTACAATTAAGGAACCTACATTGGACACTATCATCAGAAGTCTATAGTTTACATTACAGTTCACTCATGGTGTTGTACATCTTTTGAACAAACATGCAAGGGCATAGAGCCATCATTATGGTATCATACAGAGTATTTTCACTGGCCTAAAAATCCTCTGTGCTCCTCCTATTTACCTCTCCTTCCTCTCTAACCCCCAGAAACCACTGATATTTTAACTTTCTCCATAGTTTTCCCTCTTCCAGAATGTTGTTTTGATTAAAAAAAAAAAACGTATTTCTTCTTGGTCTCTAAAGTTTCTTATTTGAAATAACTTGTGTATCTATAGTTTTCATTTCAATCAACGCCAAACCAATATATTTGGAATGTTAAAAAATGCTTCTGCTTCTATGTGAAAAATTTATTCTGGGCATATTAATGAAGCAGACATCATTCTCGTTTTAGAAATGAAAAAAGAAACTAAGATTAGGGAAGCCTAACTTGTCCCAAATCACACCGCTTGTGAGCGACAGTTTAGGATCGGGATCCAGATTTTTTACTCCAAAGCTCATTATTTTTTGTTACATGCCCTTTAGCTTCCTTCTCAGGAATGCAACCACTAGATAAACAGTCCATGTCTCCTGAGGCAACGTAATTCATTCCACGTGAACCTGCAGAAGTACATCGCAGCAACTTGGGCTAGCATTGGCCATCTTGTTTGGGAAATATACTCTAGGAGAAATGCTTTCTTCCCTACTTACCATGTGTGAGCTATCTCTGGCCTTCCTCCATTTTTCTCAGCAAGAAGTCTGCACCAACAACCACAGATGTGTCTCTTCCTCCCCAGGCTGGCATAAAATGGCATAACTGCCAACACCTGGGAAGCCTCCTTAGTATTTTGGAGCAAGAAGGGAATGCTACTGCTTCATTTCTGGATGTCCTCTCTATAGATCCAGTGTCTCTGATCTTTTGTATAGCTTCAAGGATGTCATCTCTTTTCTTCTTCTCTTTCTTTAACCAACTCCTTAACATGTTTCAAAGTCCTTTATCAAGAATCCCCCACCCCCACCCCTGGCTTCCTATTTAAGTACTCTGTCCTAAGAATCTCTTCATCTCTTCTAATAAGCCATAATATTGGTTGCATCATAAACATCACCTTATCATCAAGCCTACACATGATTGGCTCATGCACAAAAACAAATCAACGTGAAAAAGGTTGCTAAGGTATGTTTCGTGTGTGTGTTCAAACTTCTCATGGTTTCTCTTGAAAATGTCTACTCAAAATAATAAAATTGTCTGTTAACTGCTAAATTCACCATGCAGGGATTTCTAGAAGTGTTCTAAAGAACACTGTTCAAATATTTAACAATAAACCCCTTTCTAGCAATGTGATTTAGTGTACTAAAAAGCTTTTAAAGTAGGGGCACCTACAACAGACACATGAAAAGATGCTCAACATCACTCCTCATCAGGGAAATACAAATCAAAACCACACTGAGAAACCACCTCACGCCAGTCAGAGTTGCTAAAATAAACAAATCAGGAAACTATAGATGCTGGCAAGGATGTGAAGAAACAGGACCCCTCTTGCACTGTTGGTGGGAATGCAAACTGGTGCAGCCACTCTGGAAAACAGTGTGGAGTTTCCTCAAAAATTTAAAAATAGAACTACCCTACGACCCAGCAATAGCACTACTAGGAATTTACCCAAGGGATACAAGAGTGCTGATGCATAGGGGCAAAGGTACCCCCAATGTTTATAGCAGCACTTTCAACAAAATTACATAGCCAAATTACAGAAGGAGTCTAAATGTCCATCAACTTGTTGATGATGAATTGGAGTCAAATTGGTTGTTGGTGATGAATGGAGAAAGAAGATGTGGTTTATATATACAATGGAATACTACTTGGCAATGAGAAAGAATGAAATCTGGCCATCTGCAGCAACATGGATGGAACTGGAGGGTATTATGCTAAGTGAAATAAGTCAGACAGAGAAAGATAGATACTATATGCTTTCACTCATATGTGGATCCTGAGAAACTTAACAGAAGACCATGGGGGAGGGAAAGGGGGAAAAAGTTACAGAGAGGGAGAGAGGCAAACCATAAGAGACTCTTAAATACTGAGAACAAACTGAGGGTTGATGGGGGGTGGGGAGAGGGGAAAGTGGGTGATGGGCATTGAGGAAGGCACCTGTTGGGATGAGCTCTAGGTGTTGTATGGAAACCAATTTGACAATAAATTATATTTAGTAAAAAATTTAAATATATTTATAAAGTCTTAATATAAAATATAAATAATATTTATAAATCAAATGAATAAATAAATATGTGAGCAAAAATAAATAAATAAAGTAGGGGCACCCAGGTGGCTCAGTCGGTTAAGCATACAACTTTGGCTCAGGTCATGATCTCACGGTTTGTGAGTTCCTGCTCCAAGTCGGGCTCTGTGCTGAGGGCTTGGAGCCTGGACTCTGCTTAAGATTCTGTGTCTCCTCCTCTCTCTACCCCTTGCCTGCTCATACTCTGTCTCTCTCTCTCAAAAATAAATAAACATTAAAAAAAATTAAAAAATTAAAATCTTTTAAAGTAACTTTAACACAATTTCTCAAAAATATTTCAGCAAGAAACTTTTGTTGCAAGCTATTAACATCCATGGGATATCAATTCAGGATATGTTAGTCTAATTGTATGAAAGCATCTGAATACACTAAAATATGGAAAATATTTTAAATGTCCTCTTGGGAACTTGAAGCTGTAGTAATTTATAACGATAATTTACAATGATAAACATCTGATGAACCTCTGAGGCAAATAAACTGACCAGTATTCGTGAAGTATGGAAAGTCAAGGCAGATCCTATTTTTTGCCTAACAGATACTCTTGGAATCCCTAGGAGAAACTGAATGATGAAAACTGGATCATTTGTCACTCAGGAATGTTGTAACCCTAGGCAACTGTCTTTCAGTGCTAGAAAGCATATTTATTGTGATCAAGGTAAGTGCTAATTCTATGTAGGGGCTGCAGAAAGGACCTAATTTGGTGGCAAACATGAGGGTGAATCACTTGCATGTTTTTTAATGTGACAAAATGAGCATGTTAATTTTACAGTAAAAATAAAGATTAAAATAGAATTTGAACAGAGGAAGATGAGGTAGAAAGGCATGATGGGAAGGATATGCATGATAGGAAAAAGCATAGCAACATTTCTAAAGGCCATAGACTGGTGAGGGCTCTTTTCTTACTCTATAGAATCCCAAACTTTAACAATTATGTCAGTTGACTATATCCAATGACTACTTATTAGATCAATATCAAGTCTTTAAGTTTTATGGTATTTGCCTTATTTACAAAACTAATATTTGATAAATCTACCTGGAAATGAGACTATTCCAGTGGGCGAAATTGGAGCCAGAACTTTCTTGTTATTCTCATCATTTGATGGTGTCATGGAATTCTGGAATATAAATTATATGATTATTTCTCCCAAGGGTTTATTGTCATCGGTACCTGCATTTGCTTATCCACAAATTGTGTGAGAGATCTTTCCTGAGTGCTCCATGGGGCAGAGAAATGAGAAGAATAATCAGCCCAGGCTCCCTCTGGCAGAAAAAACTCTTCCCTAAAACTGGTCCTGGATTTTCCTCTGGCCTAACATTCCATGGGTTCCATTCAAGTTATTTTCACGAAGGAGGCAGCAAAGGAGAAAGAGGCCCAGGAATAGGCGAAGGAAGCCAAACTGAGGACTCTGTCATTCAGTGTCCCACAAATGCAGTGGGTGCCCTCACACCTGACCTGTTGGGGCTGTGAGCTGAGCAGTCGTGAAAACATCCTCCAACAGGTCATGGCATGCACAAGTCCAAGACATTCTACTTTAGCCAAAGATACACGATGCAAATGTATTTACCATTTGTAGCTGTTTTCTATTCATTGTATTTGTTCTTTGTTCCTTTTTCCCCCCTTTTTTTTCTGCCTTCTCTGGTATCAATCAAAGATTTTATAATTCCATCTTATCTCTTTTCTTATCAGTTATACCTCCTTTAAAAACAATTTTTATGTTTGACGTAGAGTTTGCAGTGCACATTTATAATTAATCTAAATTCACCTTTAAATAACACTATTCCCCGTCACATGTAGCACAGGTACCTTTTCACCCACTGCCCACTGCCTCCCACCTGTCCCTTATGACACCACTGTCCTGCATTTCATTTGTCATGTGATATAATCACCCAGTACACTGTTATTGTCATTAATTAAAACCAACAGCTATATTTTGGATCGATTAAGAATAAGAAAAATAAATAATTTTAATATGCCTTTATTTATCTCAGTGGCTGACACTATCAATGTCCTTCTCCCTAAAGAATTTCCTTTAATATTTCTTGCAGGACAGGCCCATTAGCAAAGAATTCCCTCACTTTTGTTTTCCTGAGAAAGCTTGATATCTCTCTCACTTTTGAAGGGTAATTTCACTGGATATAGATTTTCTGTCATCAGTTTAAGTACTTCATTCTTGCATGGTTTCTGACGAGAAGTCTGTTATAATTCTTATCTTTGTCCCTCTATAGGAAGCAGTTCTTTTTCTCTGGCTTCTTTCAAAATCTTCTCTGTCTGCAGTGCGAATATAATATGCAGAAGTATGGTCATTTGTTACTTATTCTGCCCGTTGTTCTCTGGGCTACTGATTCTGTGGTTTGGTGTAATTAGTTTTTGGGAAATTCTTGGCCATTAGTAATTCAAATATTCCTTCTGCTTTTTTTCTGATATTCCAGTTGCATGTATGTTATATGTTTCAAAATTGTCCCATGGGTTTTGGATATTCTATTCTTGTTGGTTTGGGGGATTTTTTTTTTCATTCTTTTTTCTCTCTGCATTTCAGTTTGAGAAATTTCTAGTGCCATCTCCTTTCACTGACTCTCCTTAGCTGTGTCTAGTGTACTGATAAGCCCCTGAAAGGCATTCTTCTTTTCTGATACAGTACTTTTCACTTCCAACATTTCTTTTTGATTCTTTCTTAGAGTTTTCTTCTCTCTGCTTACATTATCCATCTGTTCTTGCCTGGTTTCTACTTTTACCATTGGAGTCATTAACATATTAATCATAGTTATTTAAAATACCCTATCTGATCATTTCAAATCTGTGTCATATCTGAGTCTAGTTCTGGCGCCCACTTTGTCTCTTCGGATAGTGATTTTTCTTACCTTTTCCCATGCATTGTAATTTTTCGATGACAGTATACTATATTGGTTAATAGGAATTGAGGTAAATAAGCCTTTAGTGTGAGGTTTTTATATTTATCTGGCTAAGAGCTGGGCTGTGTTTAATGTTACTGTAGCCAAAGGTGCCAATGACTTCAAATTCCTCTACTGCCTTGTTTATATCTCCCCAGTTGCCCTTGGGTTTCCCTGAGAACTCCCACTGGGAGTCTGAATCTTGCAGTTCTTTCCGCTGTAATCCAGCTGGAGGTACTGGAGCCCCATCTGTGTGGCGGCCAAGTGATTAAATCTGTCTTTTAGTGGGCCTGCATCCCTGGGCTACAACCTTCACCAGTGTTTGCTTCCTATCTCCCCCTATCCCACTTAGGTGAGACAGGAAGGGAGGAGGGAGCTATAGTCAGAGAAATACCCTTCCTCTAGGTGGGCTAAGAGTGGTATTGTTTCCCCCACAGAGAACAGGCTTTTGTGATGGAGAATGCTTAGTCATATTTCACAATAGTTGCTTTTCCCTTTTCCCTGCCAGAGCTATGCAGGGATATTTCTTTGGTCTTCACCATGAGAATGTGGTAAGGTTCTTGGAGGTAAACCCATGAAATGCAGACACCCCACACACACACTTCCAAGACGATAGCCCCAAGGAGGTTTTCACTCTCAAGTTAATACAAAATCAGCTTCCAGCTAATTCATCAAAATAACCACTTAAGTGTTCATACTATGATTCCGGGAGTTCTTTTCCAAGCGAGCAGATCTCGGCTAGGATTCTAGATTTGCTGGTCTCTCCAGATTTCAGGGCGGTGATTTGTTTTGCAACCTCAATTCTCTGATGGGTCCAAGAAATAAGGCTGATTTTCAGTTTGTTCAGCTTTTTCTTGTTGTAAAGGCAGGAGTGACAACTTCCAAGCTCTTTACATGTCAGAGCTAAAACTGGAAATAGAAGCTGCATCTTAATAAATACTTCAGAGATCCAGCAGATTCCAAGTGAAGACATACAGCCTTTTTAATCACCTTTCCTTACTTTGAGACCAGTTAATAAGTCCTTGAGAAATTGATTATAAATAACCATCTTGGTTGTTCAGTAAAGCAAAACCTCTGGGAAGCATCACTAAGCAGCCTTGATTCAATGCCTCTGAAACAAGTTCCATAAATATCCTGCAATTCAAACTTTCCATTCATTCCGAATTGTGTTTTCCACAGTTTGTTTTCATTTAGTGATGACATAGTGTACATTCAACCGAAAAGGTGTATGTGTATGATTATAGCTCTGCTAAAATTAATCCATCTGGGTAAGTATTGAAAGGGAATTCAGAGAAATGAAATGGGTGTTGATTTAGTAATCCTTTTTATAGTTAAAAAAAATGAAGCACGTACAGCTGGTGGTAGAGATCTCTCACACACACACACACACACACACACACGCACACAGAAACACACAGGTAGCCATACACACACACAGAGTCAAAGTTAGATTGCCAAATCAAACAAAGTATTAATCTGACATCATCTTTATAAAAAATTTAGTGTCTTATTGTAGATGGCTTTCCAGTAAATGTTCTATAAATTTAGTTTTATTCTTTGTCCAATGAGCCATTGATATGAAGAAAATTCTGACATATGCATATTTCAATTTTGCTTATAATACAGAAAAAAAATATCAAGCCAAGCCACAAAGATAGTAAAGTTTGTATATCATATTTAAATCTAGAAGTACGCATTGGTAAGAGAAAGTTCAGTTTGGAAAAATCCAGTATTAGAATAAGAATAGAATAAGGGACTCAGAAGAACTACTTGGTCACTTCAGATTGTGCAAGAAAATAGAATTTTAACACTGATAAACAAAAATAGATGTTTAAATGAAGAAGACCCCATTGTGGAGGCATAATCTTTCAGTGAATGTGACACACATTTCACATTTCCTGGGGTGTAGAGAAAATAGTTGAATGTTGAAAACATGCACTTGGCTCTATGCCCCAGAAGATTAAGCAACAGAAAAATCAGAAACAAACCAGGCCATTAACAAAAAACACTGAATCCTTATGACAACCCAATGAGAATGTTAAGAAATTGTTAGATTTTCTTTAATGAAAAATAAAACTATGGTTGGTTTTGATTAAACATGCTTTTTAATTGCTTGTTTCCAGAAAAGACAATAGGACAGATATCTCTTAAAAGAGCCCACCCAATTTGGAAGTGATCTGGAAACCTGCAGTCACTGCTGGCAAGGGATGCCAGTTATAGTCACATTTGAGAAATCAGTCGGGAACCACTGATCAGCTAAATGTCTGATGATAGGGGAAATGATTTTTTTAAGAAGAAAAACAGCTTTTTATGACTACAAAAGGAGCAAGAGAATTTCTTTCTTTAGATGTGTCTTCAGAATTTACTTGAAATTGGTACTGCTTTATTATTTTTTCAGGCTACATGTGAAGTGACAAATGGAAATAGATACAGTGAAAAGAGTGAAAAAAAAATTTATGGCCATTAAAAATCCCTCAGATGAAACAGAAGTTGGATAACTATTCTAAGAATTTCAAGTTCAGCTACCTATTAGCCTAGGAGCCCTAATCAAACTAAGAATAACTTGGGATGAATTGTTCTGCTCATGTTTAAGGGAAGAACCAAGTTATAAACAGGAAATATTTGTTAAAAGGTATAGGTTACTACAAAAGGTAGAATTTTTAATATAGCAATTATTGTTTGTCTTATCTTCTTCTTTCAAGAGCAGTGCATGCTCAATTAAAACACCTTGAAAACCAGAGAAAAGCTCTTCCACAAAGAGGAAAAAAGATCATCTACAATGTCACCAACCAAAGTTAACTATTGCTATATTTCTGTGCAGTCGTTCTTCATTCAAACACACCTATGCTATTTACCAAAACATATCATAATATATCTACCACTTTTCTTAGCAATGTGTGATGAATATATTTCCATGCCAAAAAATATTTTTCCATGTCATATTTCAATGTCTGTGTAGTATTCCACCGTATAAATATTCCACAATTAATCAATAAATGCTCCCATAAACTCCCCCCCCCACAATTTTGCTATTATATCTAACTTTGTGATGAACAATGTGAAAATACATCTTAGCATACATCTCTAATTAACTTCTAGATGTGGAATTCCTAGGCCCGAAGTAAGTCTTCATATTTTCTTAATTATTTTAAGAAAAATTCTTTCTGAGAGGTGACTGGTGGCTTAGTTGGTTGAATGTTGACTCTTGATTTTGGCTCAGGCCATGATCTCACATTTTTTAGTTTAAGCCCCACGTCAGGCTCTACATTGACAGCGCAAAGCCTGCTTGGGATTCTGTCTCTCTCCCTTTGTCTCTGCCCCTCCCCCACTCATGCTTCCTCTGTCTCTCAAAATAGGTAAATAAACTTTTAAAAAAATCTAAAGAAAACACAAATACTTTTCTTTTGGAAAAATGATTCAATAATACAATAATATTAAGTTCATGTTCTTTTAACATTTTAACAATATTTCATAAAATAACATTTTTTTTGTTTATTTTTGAAAGAGATAGAGAGGGAGGAGTAGAGAGAGAAGGAGAGGGAGAATCTCAAGCAGACTCCGCACTGTCAGTGCAGAGACCGATGTGGGGCTCTATGTCACGAACCATGAGATCATGACCTGAGCAAAAATCAAGAGTCAGACACTTAACCACTGAGCCACCACCCAGGTGACCCTAAAAAAACAGTTTTTAATAACCAATAGTAGGTTATCTGCAACCAAGGAATGCCTATTTCCCTCTGTACATTACAGAGCCATTTTTCAAGAACCACCAAGTTGCAATGTACACAAGTATGTGTCATTGCCAATACCTGACTATCTTTATAAACTCAGTGTCCAGCATTCCACCCTGTGACCATCACATACCCATATATCCAGATATCTCTATTTAGCACCTCAACACAGTTAGTTCTTTGACCCCACCAGGACATCCAACCTTGTCGCCTTTTCACTGTCCATAAATCTTGCTGACTCTTGTTTCCTCTTTTACCCAGCTTAGACACCTTGAATAATCATTATAACTATTCCCCTTTCATTCACCCAACTCCCTTCCCCTTCTGTTCCTCTGTAAGTTTTCTGCCTGGAAAAAATTTCTTGTGCTTGCCTGGCTAACCCACAACCCTAGCAAATCCAACTCTCCATATACTCCCTCAGGCCTGCACCCAAGCAGCTGAGGATGGCTGGAGAAAATCCCACTACATATTGACTTGTTTCCATTTGAATTCATAGCCACAAAACTCAAATGAGCCCCCATACTGCCTGGAACTCCTACATTTTCCTGTTCAATTCAGTTTCACCCTTTCTCCTCTTTACTCAAACTTCTAATACTCTGCTCTCCTCCTAACTCTTAATTGCTAACCTTGGTTATTATTTTACTCAGAAAATAAAAGCAATCAGATGGGTAAATCTACATGCACCCCTCCACTATCCTGCATCTGTGTCCCTATGCATTGCCTTGCCTCCCATTTCAAAGGTGGATAATCACACTGTTATTCGAGGCTAATTTCCTTCTCTACTGGATTATTTACATGAACAAACATACTGTCATTTCTTCCGTATTTAAAAACCAAATAGGGGCACTTGGGTAGCTCAGTCAGTTAAGCACCTGACTCTTGATTTTGGCTTAAGTCATGATCTCATAGTCATGAGATCAAGCCTAACCTTGGGCTCTGCACTGGGCATACAGTCTGCTTAAGATTCTCTCTCTCCTCTCTCTCTCTCTCTCTGTGCCCCTCCCCACTCATGCACTTGCAAGCACATGCACGCACTCTGTCTCAATAAAATAAAAAATTTCTTTATCAATATCCTTCTCCAGGCCACTTCTCTGAAAAACTCCCAGAAAGAGTTAGTTCTACCTGCTATCTCCACACCCCCTTTTCTCATTCATTTAATTGCCATCACTCCCCTAAATAACTCTTGCCAAATTGTCAACAATTGCAATGTTGTTGAATCCAATGGTTAATCCTCAATCATCTGACCCATGCTACTCATTCTCTCAACAGCATTTGATGTGGTTGATGCTACACTCCTTCATGAAACACTTCCTTCACTTGGCTTTGGCCAGGACGCCACACTTTTTGGTCTTCCTTTTCCATCACTGTTCACTTCTTCTCCATTGTTTTGGGTGGCTCTTCCTCCTCTTCCCAACCTCTAAACACTGTGGTGTCCCAGAGTTCAACCCTAGGACCTCTTCTTCCCTCTAACTACATTCCCTCTTCAGATATCTCATTCAGTCCCATCTCTATGCTGACAACTTTGAAGTATCTCCAGCCCTCTCCATTCACCTGGACGCTATATCCTAGAAGTTTATCTTCAAACTATATCAAGGTTTCCACCTCTTTTCTCCAGCCTCACCATTGCTGTGTGAATCCAATTCATACCTCAGGTACTGCCTCTTTTTGTCTGACTTCCAGCCTCCATTGTTGCCTCCCTTTATCAAAGACTTCATCCAGCTGCTGGAGCGATCCTTCTGAAGAGTAATTGAGTCATATTATTCCACTGATCAATGCTCTATAATGTTTCTTATTAAGTAAAGCTAAAGTCCTTAGCAGAGCCCAATAGACTCTATATTATCTTACTCTTATCTCTACAATTTCCCCCTCATGCATGCCATTGCTGTCACACCCAAGTCATACTTGCTATTTCTCAAACAGGTCAAGTCACTTCTACCCCAGGGCCTTTGTACTTGCTGACCCTCTGCCTAGAAAGTGCTACCCCACATATCCATAGGACTCTCTCCCTCATTTTTTACATATCCTTGCTCAAATGTCATCTTATCATAAAAACCTACCCTGAGAATCCTAGAAAAAATACATTGCATACACATTTGTCACTCTCTACCTTCCGCGTGCTCTTACTGGTACTTATTACCACTTTTGATATTATATACCTCAAATTTAAGTTGTCTATCTCCTCCAATGAGATAATGTCTATCAGTATCCCCAATGTAGAACTCTGCCTGACACATAGTAAGTACCTAACAATTTTTTTTAAATGGACAAGCAGAATAACTAGAAATGCTTATGCATTCCAACTGTAAATGCAAGCTTAGAGAGTAAAGGCAAATATTTCCAAGTGATTGCAATCTGAAGAGGAAGTTTTTCTTGGCCATCCACAGAAGGTTTTTGCAATTATAGTATATGAATGTGGAATCTTATGCCATGGGCCATCAACCACAGGAAAAATTAAAATAAATCTCAGGCCACAAAGAAGCAGAAAGCAATAATTAAGGGCTCAAAAAAGGATTAGACAATTAGTCACCACTTGCTTTGCCAGAGTGGTTGAGAACATAGGCTCAGCGGGGAGACAGATCTGGGTTTGAGTCCTCACTGCCATGCACTTGCTCTCCCATCTTGAGCAAGTTAGTTGCTGTCACTGAGTCTGAGTTTTCTGATCTATAAAATATGTCTAAAACCTCCCAGAGTTGTAGAAGTTGCATGACATAATGTTCTGAGCACATTCCCAGGCACATAATATGCATTTTATACATACTGGTTGTATTCATTTATTATTTTTAATACATTATTATACTACTACTCAACTCATCAACCATACATTTCATTAAGTAACACAGCAGTTGCACATACACGTCCTCCAGCAGAATTCTCTAAGGGGTAAGAGACTGTTTATTGGCTTTACTCACAAGATTCTTCACTCTATGGTTAGGTAGGTACACCCAGCACAGAGATCTACATATAATACCATTAAGGGGTTCATTAATTCAAGATTTGCTGAGGAGTACATAAAGACCCATTGAGAATAAACGAACCGACACTCGGATGAGATCTCTATTCAATAAACTATTTATACCCTTTAGGAATATGTTTCCTGTATGTCTCCTATTCCCCTGCACTAAGGAGCTGGTGACAAGCCTTTGCAGTGAGGCTAGAGGAGAAATCTCTATGTTGATCTGGCCAGAGTTTCTCTTCTGTGGGTTCCCTGATGCTCTTGTTCTATATTACTGTTTGATTTGGGGTAGAATATCTTTTACTTTGCATCAATTCTCCTGTTCATCTTATTTTTAGCTTATGCACTTCTTCAAATTTTCTCTGAGTCTTGAGTCTTCTATTAAACCTAGGAGTAGCTAAGTGATACAAGAGTCCATAATAATCCCTTTCTCTTTATTCATTCAACAGATGTGTAAAAAACTACCATGTGACCAACCTCATGCCAAGGTAACAGAAAGCAAGGGAAACACAGTATCTGAAGTCTAATGAGGAGTACAGATATTGAATGTGCATGTGTGTGTGTGTATGTGTGGGTAACAAGAACTGTAATAAGTGAATTACATTACAGAGTTCTCTGCAATATACAGGATAATTACCACACCCAGACTCAAAATGCCAGGGAAATGAGGGAGTTATATTTAGGAATTATTTTTCAAGCCTTTTGACCATGACCCACACTAAGAAATAAAATTTACAGTGCAAGCAACACACACACACACACACACACACACACACGTACGCAAAACCAAAACAGACATTTCATGAAACAACACATTTTCCTATTCTACTGTATTTCACTTAATTCTATACTTTTCCCCCTTGCTGGTAAATACATACTCAATTGATTTTATGATCCTTTCATTAGTGATAATCAACAGTTTGAAAACACTGATCTAAAGTGAAAACTAAAAATAAGTATCAATTAGCAAGCTCTGGGTAGAGTAGGGATTCAGAGAAGACACATGTTCCAGGCAAGAAAATGTAATACACAAGGTCTCTGAAATGAATGCCTACCAATTCATTTCCTCTAACCTCTAGTGTTGTGAATATGATCAATTGGCAACCAGCTTCCATTTCCAACCCCTTCTAGGGTGACTTCCTGTACTGCAAAGACTCGGAAATAAAAAAATAAATTTTCCTGACTCCCTTGCAGCTAGGTTCTATATTTGAAACAGGCTCTGCAAGTTAGTTGCAATATCATGATTAGGACATTGGAATTGAATCACACCTACCTTGCTATAGGTTTCAGATGGTTGCAGCTGGATGCAAGGTCTTGAACACAGGGTGTCTTCATGACAGTAGCCAGATACAGTGTTCTACTGTCTAGTCACTATCTTTGGCTGCTGAGAGGTGGTTGTGCCTGTGGTGACAGAAGCTTCCCTTAGATTGTGACTATGGCAGTATATTTTTAAACTTAATGGTGGCCTCTGATTCCTACACCCTTTCAATGATTTTGAGAATGCCTAGTTCCCTGTATTAAATCTTTTTCTTTTTTTAATTTTTTTTAACATTTATTTATTTTTGAGAGACAGAGAGAGGCAGAACATGAGCAGGGGAGGGGGAGAGAGAGAAATACAGAATCCGAAGCAGGCTCCAGGCTCTGAGTTGTCAGCACAGAGCCTGACACGGGGCTCGAACTCACAAACTGCGAGACTATGACCTGAGCTGAAGTCGGAAGCTCAACCGACTGAGCCACCCAGGTGCCCCTAAATTTCTTTTTTCTTAAAGTACTTAAGCTGTGTCTTGGGTCAGGTTTCCCAGAAGCAGGCCCAAGAGATAAGGATTTACATGCCAGTGACTTAAGGAAGTTCTTCCAGGAGAAACCATTAAGGTGGCAGGGGAAGTGGGACTGGGAAAGGGAAAAAAGCTAAGAAAGGGTCTTAGGCAAGGTCCCATGGAAGTGTTCAGGGGGTAAGTCACACCACAGAGGATGACCCAAGCAGAGGCAAGTCATCTGGGCTTTCAAATCCTCATATCGTCTGTCACTGGCTATAAGCCAGTCTGTGGGGGTACCGAGGATGTCCTGTGCTTCTAGACAAAGGAACATGAGGGTAGTCTTCTGGAGTGGTATGAGTAGTTAAAAGCAAAGGCCTATAGAAAGTGGGGGAACCACTTATACTCACTGTTACGTAGTTTGTAATTATTTGTGCAAAAATGCTGTTAAAGTTGAACCTGCAAGTAAAATAGGTTTGTTTGCAGAGTTGCTGTCATATATGTAATCATTATGAAGCAAAGGCCTAGATCCAGCCCTTTGGACTTCAGATTTGCTACCTCAGATAAAGGAATTCGTTAAAATTTGTTGGCTTTTGTTGTTGTTGTTCATTTTCACAGATACGTAGCAAGAAAACAATAAAAAAAAACACCCTAACATCTGCAGTTGTTAAGGGATCTTGGCATCCTAACACATGGTTGAATGAAGGATGCAGGCTTATTAACCGCAAACTCCAATTTACCAAGCCTGTATACCACCAGGCCCCCTGGTGGTTTCCTCCATGAATGTTCAAAAAAGCTTTTCTTCCTCCTCAAAAGAAATCTGAATAATTTAATTTCTGTTTATCTATTTCAGAGTCTAGTCAGGATTTACTGTTACACAATACTTATTTCTCCCAAAGTACTTTTCCTTCTTTAAGTCATCAGACAAACCATAACTAATTCCCATGCTTACTAACAAACCATAATTAGTTCCCGTCTCTTCTCCTAATCTTCAATTTAAAAACCTAACAAAACTAGATAAAATATGTATTTTTTTTTAATGTCAGAGACAGAAATAAGGAAGCAATTGTATTTTTAATCGTGAAACCTGAAATTCCTTTTGATTTTTGGATCAAATTCATATCCAGGCTGTTGCTGAAAAAGATGTGAATAGCAGCCAAAATATCAACTGAGACCATGGCATAAATCAAGAACACAACTTGAATATAATGTAGCAGTTTGAATTCAGGCATAGATGTCTTGTTTATTGTTGGTAATACCATTAGAAATGGTTGGTAGGTTACTTGTACCTACACATCCTGGATCATTAGTGCCTGGCTGTTCTCATTATAAACCATGACTTCTCAGTTAGCCACCCAGTTGGGGAACCCCACAGTTTTCTCCCCAGGTGACAGAACCCACATGAAGGTACATTCCATGACTGTAATACCTATTGGTACCTAGTGGCAAAATTGCTGTCTTTCCCCAAGTGACAAAAAGAATATTCCTTATATGTGCATGGACTAGGAATGAATGGAAGTGGGGGTGGGGGATGGGACAACATTCAGGGTGTCTTCATTTACACAATCTTAAGTCTTTGGTCTCTGCATAAAAGCCCACTCAGAAAACAAAACAAAACAAAACAAAAAGCCTGCTCTCACTTTCTTCTTTAACTAAACGAAAACAGTTAAGACTATACTATCAACCAAGACTAAAGCTACCCAGGATTTCTTTTCTCTTTCTGCTTATATGGCAATTCCCCAACATTTCTTATGCTCATTTCCTATTATCTCTTTCTGGTTTTGTAATTTTCCTATATAATATTAACTACCTGAAGTACTGTTGAACACTCAACCTATAAAGTCTCACATTTTATTAATCCATAAGCAAAATCAAGGGATTTATTTTAGTTAAAAATTAAGGTGTTTATTTTCAGAAAGTAATATTATCTCAGGTCATACACACACACACACACACACACACACACACACACACGCACACACACACACAAATCAAAGTTCTCAGAATTATAAAGATCATATCCCCTGATCATAGTGCCATAAAATTGGAAGTTTATAACTAAAGGATATGTAGAAAAAGTCAAAGACACTTAAAAAATAAAATATTCATTTTCTATTTAATTTTATGGTAAAACAAGAAATAAAAGTGGTAATAATTAACAATTTAGATATAATAAGATCTGACAAGGACAAAATTACATCTGAAAACATATTCTGCCAATGCTAAACTGAGAGGAAAATTCATAGTCTTAATAGCATAAAATAAAGAATAACAAAAATGAAGGAAGCATTTAATCCCAAAATCCAGAAAAAAACAGGGGTGCCTGGGTGGCTCAGTCAGTTAAGTGTCTGACTTCGGCTCAGGTCATGATCTCATGTTGCATGGGTTTGAGCCCCATGTCGGGCTCTGTGTTGACAGCTCAGAGCCTGGAGTCTGCTTCAGATTCTCTGTCTCCCCTCTGTGCCCCTCTCCTGCTCACGCTCTCTCTCTCTCTCTCTCTCTCTCTCTCAAAAATAAATAAACATTAAAAAAATTTTTTTAAAAAGATGACTGGCTACAGGCTTGTCTAGGATGATCTTGGATGGGACACCGCAGTTTCCTCTGTATGTTCTCTCATAAGCAGGCTAGCTTAGGCTTATTCACATAGAAGGTACTAAAAATCACCAGCAGAGTTACACATGTCCACATAAGGCCCAGGATTAGAAATGACACAGTGTCATTTGTATTAGATTCTATTGTCCAAAGCAAGTCAGAAGGGCAGCCCAGACTCAAGATGCAGAAAAAATGAATCCACATCTTGATGGGAAGAGCTGCAAAACCACACTGCGAAGAACATGGATATGAGAGGGTCATTAACTGGGCCAATTGATGCCATCAACCTACCACAAAAACTAAAGAGAAAATCTGGATATACCATTAAAGACAATGAAAAGGTTGTCAATGAACTACTTCCAAAATATGCATCAGACCCAATGTGTCCTACCTGCAGTTCTTTCAAATACTTGAGGAACAGAGAGTTTCTATGCTATGATTATGGCCTGTGGTGCAGAGAAAGTAGGAAAGACTTTAATTCATTTTATTAAATTGGCATAAGGTTGATTACTAGTCATGTCAAAGAAAACTAGAAATCCATATCATTTGTGATGACAGACTCAAAAATTATTAAATAAAATATTAGCAAATAAAATACAGAACACCAAAGTATGAAACTCCATGGTCATGGAATGGTTTATTTTAGATAGTTTAGTATGTATTAATATCTATAGATTTATATCTAGTAATATGATTTATTGCATTGATCAAAGGAAAAATGCATTTCAATCATCTGAATTAAATACTAAAATGTATTTGATAAGATTTATTATTCAATTACTAGTAAAATATAAATCAAAGGATTTATGTAAAGTAGGCTTCTTAAAAATTATTTCAAGCCAACACCCAATAGCATGCTTAAACACGTAAAGCACTAGTTGGATAAGATTATAGTTATTGTGTTACCAAAAAAGGGGGGAGACGAGATGTTTATGGTTCATTACTAAATACTTTTAGGAAATGGTAAGCATATATTAAACAAATTTAACCAAGTCTATTTACTACAGATATTTCAGAGCCTTTAATATACTAATGTGTTTGCAGAACACATTTTACTACTGAACTCTTTTTTTTTCTTTTTTTTAAGTACATCAGAAGGGTCTTTGAGAAACACTGAAACAAGAACATTCTCTTTTCAAGTAGATAGAAGGCAAGAATGGATCCTGTCACCATTATGATATAAAATCACTCTAGAAGTACTAACCAGCACAATCAGAGAAGCTAACAAAACAGTATATATACGTTATCATCAGCAGTAAATAATAACAGTTTTGCCATTTCCTTTTCTAAATATATATATACATATATACATATATATGTATAATATGAATGTTATTATATATATATTCATGTTATATATTAATGTATAATAATAACGTTATGTAAATAACAATTTTGCCATTTCCCATTCCAAATATATATATATATACATATATATGTATACATATATACATATGTACATATATACATATATATGCATACATATATACATATGTACATATATACATATGTATACATATATACATATGTACATATACATATATACATATGTATACATATATACATATACATATATACATATGTATACACATATACGTATACATATGTATATATGTATATTTGGAAAGGGAAATGGCAAAATTGTTATTATTTACTGCTGATGATTGCCTTTCTGGAAGACCAAGGAAAACAAATGGAAGACTGCTAAAACTAATAGGAAATTATCCTTTAACTAATTAATACACGAAAATCAACAAGTCCCTTATATTCCAATATTAGTTCACTGGAAATTAAAGCATGGAACAAAAAATAAAGTACCTAGAAGTTAAGAAATATGCATGACCTATATAAAGAAAACAAAAGCAAAAACAGTTCTGAAAAACATAAAAATTAAAAGGACAGATATAGTATGTCTCAATTCTGTAAAAATGTCAATTTTAGCTAAATTAATCATAAATGCCAGAGAATTCCAATGTCATTTTAAAAACTTAACCAAATTATTAAAAATTTTATCTGGAAAAAATATAAATAGTAATCATGCCCCAAAGGTAGAAGCCAGAAAAGAACAAAAAGCAAGAGCCACCATAAATATTAAAAAGGTACACAACAAATGAGGAAAATATTTGCAATACATATGCACGTGGATAAGCACCTAAGATAAAAAAAAGAAAAGTGCAAGTAAAATAATTCAAACCTCCATCTCAGGTAATTGTAAGAGATCCAGTCTCCTGTTTGATATTTCTTGAACCTTTTAGAAAAGTCCCACTCTTCTTTTGTGTGGTTTCTTGCCAGCTCCATGCCAAATTCTCACATGGCCCTTCCCACTTCAGAACCATCTGATACCCACCTGTTTACAGAAAATTTCACCTTCTATATACAGTATCTCCTCCCTCAGCCCTACTCCACCCGAGATAATAATCTGTAGGCATCAGTGATTTCCAGAAGAAATTTTCCCACACAGACGGATTTAGGAAAACAGTGCAAAAAGGGTATCACTGCTGTAAATCTCATCTCCCTCAGAGTTACACTCCAATGTAAGCTGAATATATGATTTTCCCTCCTTTTTCTTCCTGAGGCCCTCTGGTGTCAACTCACACACAAACACAAAGAAATTACTATGCACATGTTACCATCAGTAGGTGAGGAGGCATTATCATGGAGTAGGTTCATGTCTTGTGGCTTCCTTTATTGGACCAGCTGCGTAAAATATTGACCCTTTTCAGCAGTAGCCAGAATTCTAAAGCATTTACAGATGAAGTACTATAATGTCGGGAATTTGCTTTAAAATGCTCTAGGAAATAAAGGTATGTGTCAGGGAGGAAAAAATAAAAGAACCCATCACTATAGATTTAGGCACTAACCATATTTAACATTTCAAACATTCCCAAAGTCAAACTAGTATATTTCAGTATAGGTGCATCAACCAACTTTATATTAACAAACCAATGCCTCATTTAGTAGACAGGATGATTACCAATTTCTCTTGAGGAAAGGAGATCATCTGGGGTTTCCACTAAAACATATCTTAGAAGCTGTAGTAAGGTTTGGCCCTGTCACTTTATTCAGATATCAACTCAGGAATTTTCACATAGTGGGAGATCTTTATAGATGTACACCCAGCTAGTGATCCGAAACTCTGATCTTATCTACCTCAAGCTCAATTCCAAGGAGTAAACAAACCCTCTCAGTCTACTCTACAAGGCCTGATCAACACAGCCTGTTTTCTACCAGCCAAGACACTCATAAGAGTGTTTAAATTTGAGGACTTATCCCTGTTTTCTCCACCTAGTATATTTTCCAGTGTTGCTAACCAACAAGTCGTGAACCCACCTAATGGGGCTTTTGAAATCATTAAGGCCAAGTCATTACTATTATGAGAATTCCGTGAGTTTCATTTTCTAAGTCACTGGCTATTAAGTGGAAAATATGCTAAGACCCAAAGTCCCCAAATTACTATCTTTATTTCCCCTTCACTCTAATTTTAACCAGAGGTCATTCTCATTAAAAAGCCTCTGGGGTCTTTAGTAAATGTAAATTTTATACTCCCTGAGAGATCCTTGGCCCTTTCCTGTGGCTGCACTCATGCCAGTCATCCAGCTGCTATCAATTAACATTCCATCAATTTCTCTGTCGGTCTGGGTTAGGCTTCACTGAGTCACAGGTACAGTCTACTTGGCAACATTTTGATCTCACAATGTGTTCACCATAGTAGAGTTAGAGCCTTTAATGAAGTTTCATTCAAAAGCAAAAACATTTATTGAGTGCTTACTATGTGAAAGGCACTATAAATATGATTTCATTCCAATGACTTAGAACCTCATTGTTCTAATTAGTGATGGCTAAGCTAATTTTCTGAAAGGAGATTAAAATATTATTTGTAGGCCAAGAATAATTTTTTTGCCTTTGTTAAAAAATTACATGAATGACAGAAAGAGAAAGGAAAGGAGGGGCAAGAAAGATAGCAAAGAAAGAAAAGAAACATAATAACAGACAAAAAGGGTATAAGAAAATATCAAGGACAAGTGAAAAGCAAAATAGAATGACAAAAAAAATAGAATAATGAAAAAGCAATTTTAGAAACTAAGAAAAAGCAACAAAGAAGAAAGGGAGGGAGAAAAAAGTCAAAAAAGCAATCAAGAGTGAAAGGAAACTAGGTGTTTCTATTTCCTTCAATATGCACAACTATATAGCCCTAAATTTTCTTAGTACAATGTACTTTAAAGTATTGAATCAAAGATTATTTATTTTTAAATATTTATTTATTTTTGAGAGAGAGCACAAGTAGGGAAGGGGCAGAGAGACAGGGGACAGAAGATCCTAAGCGAGCTCTGCAATGTCAGCAGTGAGCCAGATGGGAAGCTTGAACTCAGGAGCCTTGAGATCATGACCTGAGCTGAAGTTGGCCACTCAACCAACTGAGCCACCCAGTTGCCCCTATTTATTATTTTTAACCCACAATTCATTAAATGAATAGTTGACATGGCAACAAAGTTAGAAAGATTCTTAAAGGCCCCAAATCACAAGAAAGGATGAATTGAAAGGGTAAGCCAGCACTGAAACCAAAGTTTGCATGAAAAACATCTGTCAGAGGCTCCTGGATGGCTCAGTTGGTTGGGCGTCTGACTTTGTTCCAGACCGGTATCTCACAGTTTGTGAGTTGGAGCCCACATCGGCTCATTGCTGTCAGCACAGAGCCCGCTTCAGATCCTCTGTCCTCCTCTCTCTCTGCCTCTCTCCCACTTGCTTTCTCTCTCATGCTCTCTCAAAAATAAATAAACATTTAGAAAAACACCTGCCAATCTGTGACAGCCTACGGGAAAACGAGCATAGAAGAGAAAGCACCGGGCCCATGCAAGGTGAGTCCGATCAGACTCTCCCACATAAAGTGAGCCTACTGGAAGGTAACACTCTTAGTGGGCAAAATAGAAAACGAAAATACAAAAGCCCCACAGAGGGAAATCTGTAAAGGAGCATGACTATTTCATTCTTGCTTCAGGTAATAGAAAATAAAAATTGTCTCCTGAAATCTCTAAGCAAAAAGCATGGTTTGTGGTTGAATTCCTATTAGATGCCAAAAAAAAATCAAAACTAATATAGAAAAATCAAAAACTAATATAAAAAAACACTTTGTTTAATATGCTGAAAGAAAAACAAAGGCTATCAAAAATATTGCAAGGAATTGGTTTATCAAAAACACCTAGAAATAATTTTTTTTTGAAAAATATACAAAATATTTAGAAACTTAAATTAGAAATTCAATGATAGGTTAAACAGCAGATTAAACACAGCTGAAAAGAGATTTTGTGAAGTGAATACTAGGGCTGAGGGAATTAATTAGAATGCAACTCAAGGGATACAGAAATAGAAAATATGAAAAAGAAATCAAGATTCATAGATCATGGTTTGAGAAGTTTGAACAACACCTAACCAGAGCTCCAGAAGGAGATAATAGGAGAGGCAATATTTTGTAGAGATTTTATCCAAGACTTTTCCAGAATCTATTAAACTCATGAATTGTCATATTCAGGAACCTCCAAAGAATCTCAAGCAGAATAAATACAAACAAATCACCTAGATGCACTGTAGTGACACTGTAGAACATTAAATTTTAGAAGTGGTTTTAAAATTACTCCTCCCAAAAAAAGAGCAGCTAGAATGGAAAAAGAACAGATTACTTTCAAAAGAACATCAATTAGACCAAAAGATGATTTCTCAACAATAACAGTAAGACATTGGAATATTGTCTCAAAACACTGAATGAAATTAATCAATTTCTAAATTCATAGAATTTCTCTTTTAATATTGAAATAAAAAATAAAAGGAAGAAATTTTCAAAGAAACTGAAGAATAACTTCCAACATATCTTCACTAAAGGCAATCAGAAGTGAGTAAATTGCAAAGAAAACAATCTGAAAAGGAAGTTTTGAAATACAAAAAGAAATACTAGTGAGAAAAATAATAAGAATATGGATAAATTTCAAAAATAACTCCATAAACAATAATAACATAACTTGTGAGATTACCATTTAAGTGACTTATAATTCTGTACACCAAAAGCATAAAACTGAAAGGTCATAAGTAGGGGCACCTGGGTGGCTCAGTCAGTTGAGTGTCCAAATTTGGCTCAGGTCATGAGTTTGAGCCCCACATCAGGCTCTGTGCTGTCTGCACAGAATCTGCTTCAGATCCTCTGTCTCCCTCTCTATCTGCCCCTCCCCCACTCACACTCTCTCAAAAATAAAAATAAACATTAAAAGGGGCGCCTGGGTGGCGCAGTCGGTTGGGCGTCCGACTTCAGCCAGGTCACGATCTCGCGGTCCGTGAGTTCGAGCCCCGCGTCAGGCTCTGGGCTGATGGCTCGGAGCCTGGAGCCTGTTTCCGATTCTGTGTCTCCCTCTCTCTCTGCCCCTCCCCCGTTCATGCTCTGTCTCTCTCTGTCCCAAAAATAAATAAAAAACGTTGAAAAAAAAAATTAAAAAAAAAAAAATAAATAAACATTAAAAAAAAAAGAAAGGTTGAAAGTAGAAGGATGAAAGAGATATACCAGACAAATACTAATGAAAAAAATCTGAAATAGCTATATTAATTTCAAATGGAAGGGGAAAACATTATTAAAGATAATAAAGGCCACTAGGTAGTTTTAGTTTTAAAAAGCTTTAATATACCAGGAAGGAATAAGAATTCTAAATGTCTATAAAAATAAGACAGCTTCAAAATATACTTAAAAAATTGAGATGATTACAAGGAGAAATTGATGAATTCACTGTTTTAGTGAGAGATTTCACATACCTCTTTTTTTTTTTTTAATTTTTTTTTTTTTAACCTTTGTTTATTTTTGAGACAGAGACAGAGCATGAATGGGGGAGGGTCAGAGAGAGGGAGACACAGAATCTGAAACAGGCTCCAGGCTCCGAGCTGTCAGCACAGAGCCCGATGCGGGGCTCGAACTCACGGACCACGAGATCATGACCTGAGCCACCCAGGCGCCCCCACATACCTCTTAATTGACAGATTGAGTGAACAAGAAATTGTTAACACAGAAAATTTAAGCACACATTTGTCAAGTTTAATCAAATGACCACATATGGAATGTGGACCTCCAAAATGGATAATATATATTCTTTTAAAATACACAAAGACAAAAAATAGGAAAACACTGAGTGTGAATCATGCTGATAGGAAAAAAAAGTAAAGAGATAATTAACACTTCCTGGGGTCTAATCTTTGCTCTAAATACTAACTAGTAGCCATTCTAAATAAGAATGAAACTCTGTCAGACAATCTCAAAATGGAGGGACTTCATTTATTCCAACCCTATGCCTAATATAAGACTCCACACCATTCCCCTAAAGCCTTAATCTAGCTTCTGTTTAACTTCTCCATGATGGGAAACTGTGCTAGTCCCTGAGAAGTCCTATTGTGTACAGCCCCACCCAGCCTTTCACAAACTCTCATGCCTGCAAATGAGTCATTTTTTCACAGAAATAATTCAACCATACTTCTAACTAGTCATTATCTTAGAGTCTGTGTCATAGGATGGGTCTGGTGCTAATGTAAAAAATTCTACCTAGAATCCAGATATTAGATCTAGGAGACAGAGATTACTAAAAGCGGTTACATAACCATGAAAGGCAATTATGTGGAGTTTCAGGATACTGTAATTAGACTTCATAAGCCCCACTTAGAGCTCCTTGCAACCTTGAAGTACCCCAGCTTAGAGTAGAAGAATATATATACATCTCCCATTAAGAGTTTTAAAAACTGGGGTGCCTAGGTGGCTCAGTCAGTTAAGCATCTGACTTCAGCTCAGGTCATGATCTCACAGTTCGAGAGTATGAGCCCCGTGTCAGGCCTGCTTCAGATTCCGTGTCTCTCTTTCTCTCTCTGCCCCTCCCCCACTTGTGCTCTGTCTCTGTATCTCTCTTTCAAAAATTAACATTAAAAGATTTAAAAAAAAAAAGAGTTTTAAAAACATACATAAAAATGCACATAATGAAAAACAGCACAATTCTGCCCCATCTTTTCCTATTCCCAATTCCTGTCCTCCAGGGACAACTTTCAATTACTTTAGCTGTGTCTGCCACTATTTAACTCCAAATTTCTAAATAATGTGTTCATACTAATTTTTCTTAATATTTAAAATTTTATGTTTCATCTATTTATTTCCAACTATAGAAAGTAAAGATTTTTAAAAAATTTTTTTTATAACATTTATTTATTTTTGAGAGAGAGAGAGAGAGAGACAGAGCATGAGCGGGAGAGGGGCAGAGAGAGAGAGGGAGACACATAATTGGAAACAGGCTCCAGGCTCCGAGCTGTCAGCACAGAGCCCGAGGCGGGGCTCAAACCCACGGACCGCAAGATCATGACCTGAACTGAAGTCGGACGCTTAACCGACTGAGCCACATAGGCGCCCCGAAAGTAAAGATTTAGCTCCTATATTGGGGCACCTGGGTGGCTCAGTTACCCATCTGACTTTTGGTTTTGGCTCAGGTCATGATCTCATGGTTTGTGGGTTTGAGCCCTGTGTCGGGCTCCATGCTGGCAACACAGAGCTTGCTTGGGATTCTCTCTCTCCTCTCTCTGCCCATCCCCTACTCTTGCTCTCTTTCAAAATAAATAAACTTAAAAATAAGTAAAAAGATTTAGCTCCTATATAACCTGCCTTTATGTATGTATGTGTGTATGTGTGTGTATATATACACATATATATGTGTGTGTGTATGCACACACATTTTCTTTTCTGATAATCTCAATATAGCTTTTCATTCTTAAATCGGTATACAGTGTTTACATTATTATAACAAAATTAATATTTAGGGATGAGCATCTAGTATACAATGATAACATTTCTTTCCACATGCTACATTTTGTCTTCTCTAGAGGAAATAATGCTTTTTAAAAATTTTTCTCGGGGCGCCTGGGTGGCTCAGTCGGTTGAGCATCTGACTTCGGCTCAGGTCATGATCTCGTGGTTTGTGAGCTCCAGCCCAGCGTCGGGCTTGGAGCCTGGAGCCTGCTTCGGATTCTGTGTCTCCCTCTCTCTCTGCCCCTCCCCCACTCATGCTCTGTCTCTTTGTCAAAAATAAATATTAAAAAAATTTTTTTTAATCTTTTTTTCTCAATTTTTTATATACTTCTCCACAATTCACTCACTACTCATCCACAATTCAACAGGACTAAAAATATTCTCTCAAGTTCAAACTCATCAGGTATTCTACAAGTTTAATTTTTCTTGAATAATTCCCTCTCCTGGGTATTTCCATCCATTCCCATTATTTTAGATTGGGTGCACTCTGGGTTCGCTGTACCATTGGCACTTGCCTTCATAATCATCCTGGGCATTTCCTTCCTTCTCTACTATATTGCATTGGAGACTCCTTCTCTGGATCCTTTGTCTTCCACTTTCTTCACCTGCCATCTTATTTTGGTGAAGCACATTCCATAATAGTTTTCTTCAGAAAAGTAAATTTTAAAAGATATTGAATTATTCATTATATTAACAGGCTAAATATTGAAGTATGAATTGAAAATCTTTTTCACCAGAATTTTATTTTTTGAAAATATTTGAGAGAGAGAGAGAGAGAGAGAAAGAAAGAGAGAGAGAGAGAGAGAGAGAGAGAGAGAGAGAGAGAGAGATATGGAACATGAGCAGGGGAAAGGGCAGAGAGAGAGAATCCCAAGCAGGCCCCATGCTGTCAGTGCAGAGCCCGATGCAGGGTTCAGTCCCACCAACTGTGAGATCATGACCTGAGCTGAAATCAAGAGTTGGACTCTTAACCAACTGAGCCACC
Organism: Panthera uncia; assembly: GCF_023721935.1. Classification (NCBI taxonomy): domain Eukaryota; kingdom Metazoa; phylum Chordata; class Mammalia; order Carnivora; family Felidae; genus Panthera; species Panthera uncia. The sequence goes on from NW_026057582.1 coordinate 90,256,792, forward strand.
CACGGGCCTCTTTCATCGGAATTTTAAAAGCACTGTTCCACTGTCTTCTAATTTTATTCATTGCAAATGAGGTCGGATGCCCTTCTGGTTCTTGATTCTTATCCTGTGATCTCTTTGTATGTGAACATTTTTGTGAAACATTTTATGTGAACATGTATGTGAAAATTCAAAAACAATTTACATGTCAAATAATAAACTAGTTTTAATATCTTCATGCAATTGAGCCATTCAAAATCATATTTTAGAAAAATCTTTAATGTCATAAGATCACACTGATAAAAGATATATGTTTTAAAATACTGAAAGATAATTCATCAAAATATCAAAAGTGACATTTGATGTATGATGAAATTTGGGGCGTTTCCTTTTTTTGTAACTTCTTGTTCTGGACTAAATGTTCGTGTACCCCCAAAAATTCATAAGTTGAATCTCTAATCCCTAGTGTGATGGTATTTGGAGTTAGGGTCTTTGGGAGGTAATTAGGTTTGGATGAGATCATGAGGCTAGGTTCCCATAATGGGATTAGAATCCTTGTAAGAAAAGAGACTAAAGCTCATATTCTCCACATCCTGTGAGAACACAGGGAAAAGGTAGCTGTCTGCAAACCAGGAACCAAATCTGCCAGCACCTTAATCTTGAACTTCCCAACCTCCAGAACTGTGAGAAATAAATTGTTACTTAAGCCACCCAGTCTATGGTATTTTGTTATAGCAATCCAAGCTACGACACTTCTATGTCAAGAATATTTCTAGAACCTGTATTTTTACAGTTGGATTTGGAAAAGTGTTCCTATGCCATGAGTAAAGTCCTCTTTAAACCAGCAATAAATATCATCATTATACTGAAAAAAATCAATAAGAGCATACTTAATGTAAATCTTTTAAGTGTAGTTTTAATCATATTTCCAACATTTTTTATAAACACTTTTAATGTATTGCAAAGTTAAAAGAATTTTTCAGTGAACTATGTACCTATCAGATTATACCAATAATATTTTACTATATTTGCTTTATCACGTATCTATTCCTTCCTCTAGTTATACATTAATCTTTTTATGTATTTCACAATAAATAGCAGACATCAGTACACTTTTTAAATTTTTCAGCATAAATATTATTAACTAGAGCTTAATACTATTTTAGTACTTTCCTTTTGAGGTAAAATTCATAAACAGTAAAGTGTACAAATCTAAAATGTATATTCATGGAGTTTTGAAAAATGCATACATCTAAATTTCCTTAGTTTTCTTTTGTCTGAAAATGTCTCTATTTGCCTTCATTTCTTAAAGAATATCTTTGTTGCTATAAATTTGGAGCTCACAGATTATAATTTTTTTTCTTGCAGTTCTTTAAAGATGTCAGTTTTCTTCTGTCATTGTTTCTGAAACTTGAGTGCTCAAAAAATCATTGTTCCCCTATATGTAATGTACTGTTTTTCTCTGGCTGCTCTGACTGTGCTCTGACTTGGGGTTTGTTGAAATTTTCTGAAGTGTAAATTTATAATTTATACCAAATTGGCAGTATTTTGGCCATTATTTTTAAAAATAATTCTTTGTGTCCCCTTTGCTTCTTCCTCTTTCTTATGGGCCTCCAATAATACATATGTTAAACCTTTTGCCATTGAAACCACAAATCCCTGAAATTCTGTTTAAGTGTTCTTGCTCACTGTACTTCAGATTCGATCATTTCATTGATCCTTCCTCAAGTGCAGTGGTTCTTTCTTCTCTCATCTCCTGCTGTTAAGCCCATCAGGTAAATTTTGTAGTTCAGGTAATTTAATTTTCAGTTCAATAATTTGTTTGATTTTCATGGTTTATTTCCTTGGTGAAATATCCTATCTTTTCATTCATTATAAGCATATTTTCTTTTACATCACTGTTCATAATTATAATGAGCTGCTTTAAAATTCTTGTCCAGGGGTGCCTCGGTGGCTCAGTCAGTTAAGCACCTGACTTCAGCTTAGGTTCACAAGTTTGAGGTTCACAAGTTTGAGCCCTGCGTCGAGCTCTCTGCTGTCAGCATGGAGCCTGCTTTGGATCCTCTGTATTCCTCTCTCTCTGCCCCTACCCACTTGTGCGTGCTCTCACACTCTCAAAAAAAAATTTTTCTTTTAAAAACATTAAAAGATTCTTAAATAAAACTGTCTAATTCCAACAGCTGGATCATATTGGATTTTATCTTTGTTTATTGTCATCTTTCTCCAAAATAGATCATAAATTTTTTGTTTCTATTATGCTGAATAATTTTGGATTGTACCCTGGTTGTAAACATTATCTGAGGAGACTGTATTCTGTTACATTTCTCTGAAGAGTATTACTTTTTGTTTGATGTTGTTGTTTTGTTTTAGCAGGTAAGTAACTTAGCTGGACTTAAACTGTAAACTCTTAGGTGCTAGCCCAAATCTCAATTCAGTTATTTTGTCCTTAATTAAGCTACTTAAAATCTGGCCCACATATACAAAGTTTAGGAATCAGCAAAGATTTTAACAGATTTTTACGCAGAATTTTTGGTTCCCTACTCTGGCTTTCTCATTGCCAGGATTCTGCCCTTCCCTCACTTTCCAGTGGATTTCATTGCTTCAAACTCTGTTTTAATTCTTCAGGCCATAAACACTATGGGTTTTCTACAGCCATTTCTATAGCCATTGCTCCATAGAGTCAAATGTGGTCTGCCTTGAGGCTAAAAGCTATAAATAACAAAAACTCACACTCTGCCATTTTCTCCTTCCAAATGCCAACTTCTCTCCATAATCTGTTTAATTTTATTCAGCCTCCATTACCTCCAGATTGTTTTTTTATTTGTTTTATTTTGCCCAGAGTTTATAGTGGTTGTCTGTGAGGGGACCAGTGTAGCAAGTGCTTAATCAGACACTCCTGAAATGAACACCCATTATGGGAAACTGTTATTTTCTTTTTAATACTTTCCTATATTGTCCGCATTGAACAAGAGTTACTTTAATAATTGGGAAAGGATTTTTAAATTATGTTAGCACATTATCGCAAATCAAAACTTTTCATACAAAACAAAATGTGACTTTAAATTTATATGGAGAACAAGGGGAAGTAGAAATGCTTTGGAGAATGATAGTGAATGTTTTAGGAGAATGAAGTGGGAACACACAGCAAGAATGCAGACTACAAAACAGTCAAGTCTCTAAGCCAAAAGACACCTTTGAGCAGGTTACTGCACCTATCAGCAGCACCAAGAGGAAGCCAAACCAGAGCTTGCCTGTTCACTATTTTCATCAGCAGGCATCCTTATTAACCCTTAGCCTTCCTTTCCCAGTACAAGTCCTGCCCCTCCTAGAGTACTCATTGTCAATAAAACACTTATTGAATTTGATTTCCAATTTCCTCTAAGGCATAAGTCTTTCCTCATTTGACTAACATCTGAGTGGACAAGTATAGGCTTTCTATTTCCATGGGAACCAAAGGTTACACATTCAATATTGCCATTAGTGATGAAATGATCTATTTATTAGAAACCAGTTGTGTGATCTTGGATGAGTCATTTTCCCTTTCTGGATCTTAGTTTCTTCACCTGCAAAATGAGGAAACGGACAGAACTTTTTTTAATATTTGAAATTCTACAAAACTGCACAGAAATTCTACAGAACCTGAACATGCTTTAAACACATTTTTAAATTCTTCTTTCCTCTAAAACCTGCTATACTATACCAAACTCGGGGTATCATGTGCTATTAAAAAAAATCCACTAGAGGGGAGTAAAACATTAGACGTGGGCTTACCACAACTCAACTTGGGTATCCTGCATAAATTATATTTGCAACTGTTGCCTAATACATATTGTTTCCAATCAATCTCCCTTAATGGCTTTAAAATACAAAGATGTGAGGGAATCACCATTTCCACGTAGTAATCTTCTGCTCTGTGGAATAAAGTCCAAGCTGTGGCTAGGGAGTCCTTGTGCTCTTTAAGGCCACAGCTAATGGAACAAAAGAAGTTCCTTATAACAAGTATGCCCATTACATTTCTAATTTTCTTTTTATTTACAACTGAGTTACAGTGACCAAAAGGATTCCCTAATCCTTAATTAAGAAGAGATGCTTCATTCTGACAACTAATTCTTACTGAAAGGCCAAAGGAACCCCAGTGTTCTCATCCTTTGGGTAGTTCAAGATTTAAAGAGACCTCAGAATCTTGTCTGTTTTTCAAGTTCTTTACACCCTGAAGGCTGAGGGAAAGATTCCGTAGGTGAGGGTACAGATGATTAGAGACCCCTCTCCTGCTGGTTTAATACTTTTACTTAGAAGAAGACCACTTTTACTTTGAAGAAATACAATTTTAATGTAATTAGTTCATGTTCTTCTCTTTCAGAGTAAAGTTTTAAAAGGAGATCTGGGCCTCTGGTTCTTATTCTCAGGAAGCCGGTTTCAGGGGAAGGGAAGAAAAGACAGAGGCAAAAGAAAGGTGATGCCCTGGTGGGGCTTCAGTGGAGAATCAGCTCAGAGGGCAGGTATTAGGAGAAACCAGTCATCCACTTGTTCTTTGAGTTCTGTATCTTGAGGGTTTCATATTTTTTTAACTTCCCAGGGGTTGCAGAATGATAAAGTAGGAAGATCATTAATTGTGGAGTCAGGTGGACCAATCCTAGACTGATGAATTGACTTCCTTATGACCTGGAGCTATTTATGTACTTTCCAAAGTCACAATATATGTTGTAGGACTCTGGTTAGGAGACAGAAATCCAACTCAAATTAGGTTAAGTATATACATCATCAAGTCTCCTTTCCTTACTTCCTATCTCAGAGTCCTTATATTTAATCCTAATAGCATACTGTTTCTTTCATTTGGCTAATGAAGGACCTTAAAACTGACATCATCCCAGAAAGACAGTATCTCTGTCTTTCAACTACTATATATAAAATCCTAGAGGGAGACTCTAATTGCTCTAACTTGAGTGTTGGCCAGGGGGAAAAGATTAATGACTAGGATTACCAGTTAGAACACAGGAAGCCCGGCTAAATTTGAATTTCCAATGAACAACAAACAAATATTTAGTGTGAGTCTCAAGCAAACTTTGGGACATACTTACACTAAAAAAGTACTGTTTATTTGAAATTCAAATTTAAATTCTAATTGTCTCATACCTGGTCCTTCACCATGTATGATTTAAGAAGTACGAGGAGAGAAGCTGCCTTGAGGTGAGCATTCCCTTTAGTTAAGAGATACAAGCAGCCCCAGGGTGAAGTAAGGAGTGGAGCCAGGGTTTAATTCACTTGGACTTCATTCCCTTTCCCCTGTGTCCTGCAAATGCCACCCATTGGCCAAACCCAACTGGAAGCCAGAAAGAGTTTGGAAGGAAGCACTGTTGATACAGTTCAAACCTGCCCAAACCTGTCTGAGCCCCAAAGTAGAACAGGTGGAGAAGGATGAAAGGGGGGTCTGGGGGAGCAAACCAAAGATTTCCAGTACAAGGAGACCTGAAGTTATTTCTGTAACGTCTCTGCTTTGGCTTGTATGCCAATTCCAGCATGGAAAAGAAAATACATATTTTTAACAGAAGTTCTCTTCCCCTTCAATAAGTGATCCTTGAGCTATGTCAAAGAGTTGAGGAGCTCTTGAGGCAGAGTAAAGGCATAGTGGAATGTTCTACTTCCAGTCGTGTCATTCCTTAAAGACACTACAAAAGCAGCAGTGAAGCAATAATTAGCTGTGAGTTCTTCCAAGATGAGTCTGGCCTGGCAAGAACTGGGGCATTTGCTCAGCAACTACCCAGTACATTAACTATTTGTGATGACTTTGTAGTGTTTCAACTTGTTTGGGTTAAACTGTATTAGCCAGAATTCCCTCTCTAGTATGTTTTTGGATAAGGTGGGCTCTAAGACATATTTTCGTGTAAGAATTGGAGAATGAAAATAGCCAAATTTTATTGCATTCACATGTCTCCTTCCAGTCATTCTATCAAACACTAATCTAGGTGCTGCTATGACTTTTGCAAATTTAAGTGGAGTCTCTAATCAGAAAAGTAAACTAGGGAGGTTATTCTGGTAATAGGTTGGAAAGCCTTATAAGAAACAGAGACCCTGCCTGTGGACAATAGCTTTAGCCTGTGCCCATGGAGTTCCAGCCCCACCTGTGTTCTTTCCTTCTTGACTGCCTACTGTATAGATTCTGGACTTGCTTATCCTGCTTCCACAACTGCATAAGAAGATTCCTTATGATAAATCACTTAATATCTGCCTACCAATCTACCTACCCGTGCTTCCTACTGATTCTGTCTCTCTGATTGAGCCCTGACTGATAACACTACTTCTTACAGCTGAGCAGGTAAAGAAGGCAATGGAAGGTGGTCTTGATTCCAGCCCCGGAGCTACTTTCTCTACACCATCACCAGCTCGGTGTCATCCTCTCCAGACCCAGCCTGCTGTGACCCTTACTGTCCTTTTCATGACTCTCAATACCACAGGTAGCTCCTCCATTCCAACTAAAGCAGGAAGAACTCAAAGGCAAGGAAGAGCAGTATTCAGGGAACTGAGAGAGTGATTTACAGAAGAAGGGAGAGAAAGAAGAGGGGTAGGGAGGCAGGATGGGTGATCTGGGGAAGGCACAGAGGGAAAGATCTGGAGGAAGAGACAGAAGGAGACACTAAGGAGGAGAAGATATCAAGGGACACCCATGTTTAGCTTTGTCCTTCTTTGCCAGGTTGTCTGCATCTTCTTCAGGTAAGGAAGACTGTCCCCACTAGAAGGTCACCTCACACTTCAGTTATAAATTATCTGTGAAGGACCACCCCATACTTGTAAGTGACAACCCGTTTTTTTATCCAGTTTTCACTGTTTTTGACTAGTAAAAAAAAGCATGACAATTTTTTCGTACACTTGCTTTAAATTTTTTGATATGAAAGTAAGGCATAGAACAACAGGTATATATGCTACCACTTACGTGAAATAAGGGCTATATATACTTATACACCTGTGTGCACAGATCAGAATAACAGATTCTGCTTTAAGGTTAGAGAACTAGGATCTGGGGATCAGAGCTGGGAAGGCTTTTCACAGTACATCTTCTTGTACTGTTTAACTTACTATTTGTATACATTAAAAATCCGAGAACAATATAAACCCTCTTAGGAATTTTCACCAGATATATTGATCATTCTATCTGCTACACCTGCAACATGTCTTTGAGTATAAGTAAAATACATAGAGTAGGCAGCCACTGCTATCCTTATCTCTTTCCTAAGCTTCTCCAAAGCTTAACCTATTAGTCCAGTGATGTGATACTCTCCATGGAGGTATTTCCACTTATGATTCTTTTTCTCCTCAGCAAACACATCATTTATGCCAATTAATTTAATGGCTGTGGTGATTATGCTCGATATTGGCACAACCATCCATCTCACGTGACTTATGGGAAAAGGAGAAACTCCAATAACATATAGAGCCAAGTTTTCTGGACGAGCTTAAGTGAGCACTGCAGACCAAAGGGAGTGCATACCCATTTAAATGGAAAGCAGGCATCTCTGTTTAGGATGTGCATCTTTTTTTTTTTTTTTCAATATATGAAGTTTATTGTCAAATTGGTTTCCATACAACACCCAGTGCTCATCCCAAAAGGTGCCCTCCTCAATACCCATCACCCACCCTCCCCTCCCTCCCACCCCCCATCAACCCTCAGTTTGTTCTCAGTTTTTAACAGTCTCTTATGCTTTGGCTCTCTTCCACTCTAACCTCTTTTTTGTTTTTTCCTTCCCCTCCCCCATGGATTTCTGTTAAGTTTCTCAGGATCCACATAAGAGCGAAAACATATGGTATCTGTCTTTCTCTGTATGGCTTATTTCCCTTAGCATCACACTCTCCAGTTCCATCCAAGTTGCTACAAAAGGCCATATTTCATTCTTTCTCATTGCCACGTAGTACTCCATTGTGTATATAAACCACCATTTCTTCATCCATTCATCAGTTGATGGACATTTAGGCTCTTTCCATAATTTGGCTATTGTTGAGAGTGCTGCTATAAACATTGGGGTACAAGTGCCCCGATGCATCAGTACTCCTGTATCCCTTGGGTAAATTCCTAGCAGCGCTGTTGCTGGGTCATAGGGTAGGTCTATTTTTAATATTCTGAGGAACCTCCACACTGTTTTCCAGAGCGGCTGCACCTATTTGCATTCCCACCAACAGTGCAAGAGGGTTCCCGTTTCTCCACATCCTCTCCAGCATCTATAGTCTCCTGATTTGTTCATTTTGGCCACTCTGACTGGCATGAGGTGATATCTGAGTGTGGTTTTGATTTGTGTTTCCCTGGTGAGGAGCGACGTTGAGCACCTTTTCACGTGCCTGTTGGCCATCTGGAATAGGATGTGCATCTGAAGCAAGCTGCAACCAGTGCAGAGGAGGCAGTATGTGACGGACGTTGTGGAGGGGCTCTCTGTTTTCCTCCAAAGAAACTCTCATTATGGGTTTGAGCTTCAACAATTAGCTATGGTTTCTAGAATCACGGCAGCAAAAGGGAATGAGAGTACATCAAATTATTTTGCATTTTAAAAACCCACAGAGAAGCTTTGTGTGATTACAAAGTAACAGATCCGAATGAGAGTGAGATTTGCCAGCTGGAACTATTGAGGAAAGGGCTCCTGGTGGTAAAGCAACTACGTGTCTTGACAAAACAACTAGTATGTGTTGCAGGCTCAGTGGAATTTGTTTAATAAGTTGCACATTTGTCATTGTAGATCAGTTCTTTGGGTGCCAGGAGACATAACTTCTTCATTATATAATAAAATATTTGTCCTTGCTGGAAAATGAGCACTGAAGAATGTCAATCACTCTGCCATTTCTAGAAGCCTTTCTCTGGCCAGCTGAGTGTTCTGAATTGAGCCTCCAGTAGAGGGGACATCTTGAGAGCTAGGTCTGGCATTGAGTTTTGGCCTGTCACCTATCTTTGTACCTTTTCTGGGAGACTGTGACCCAACCTTTCTAAAAAGGCTAATGGAAGGAGGGAGGAGAGCAGCTATTTGCTCGAGGTCTTGGGCAGCTGTGGGAAGTCAGATGATTCCAAATTTTTCAACTTGCAAGTTTCTATCTGGCCATAGATTTTGTCAGAAAAGGCAACCTGTTAATTATTCTGAGGGACTTACAGACAAACCTCTTTTTTTTTTCTTTTTTTTAAGTCTTATGGTGCCTGATGAGGGACAGAAGCAGAAAAATGTTCACCTCTGGCTCCAAAGGCTGACCTATAGCTTGCATAGTTTCAATAAGTGTCAAATATGTGCTGGTTGCTATATTCTTAAAGGGTCTCGTGACTGCCTGTACATCTTACCAATAGTTAATATTGAACTAAGTGATAAGCACCAGAAAAATCGTGTGAAAGTAGTTTTATGAGTAGAGATTAGAAGAAGACATTTATGTTCTGATACTCCCTGCATGTTCCTTCCCCCTTGAGCACTAAACATATAACCACCAGCTTCACACAGCATAAATGCAGCCTTTTCTGCCTGTGGGTCCAGTCCCTGCGCTACTTAAATAAACTTACTGAGTTTATACATCTCAAGAATTCTTCCTTGACCATTGTACTCCATTACCCACCCCCGCCTGCCCCCCAACACTGCCCATACCCATATGTGTTTGGCTCTAAAATCTTTGAAGACTTCCTCCAAGAACAACAAAATTTTTCATTTCTTCTAAGGAAGCCTCTTAGGTTAGCCTTACATATTCTGATTTGGGGCATGTTCAGCATTTCTTCTGTTATTCATTTTTGTTTTGGAGTGGGCAAAAACATGGAAATAATTTGATTTGCTCCAAGGAAAAGGGCTTTGAAAATAAACTTCATACAATATTTATTCAGGAGGTGACTTGAAGAAGATAAATTGCTTTTATTAGGTAGGACATCTACAAAGTGGCTCTCATCACTGATCTAGACATTACATATTTGTCATTGTACATCAGTTCTTTCCAACGTAGGAGATACCATTTAGGGAGGAACATTTTCCAAAAGCCCTCCAGCCCTTCTCTTATCATATTGTCCAGAACTGAGTCATATGCCCATCCTAAACCAATCACTGGCAATAGGAATTGGGGCCAATGTACTTAGCTCACGCTAAACATGAGTTAGCTCTTCAGTAGGGACAGCGTCTTGAGGGAAAGGAACAGACACATTCTGCCAACAAAAAAGAAGTGGGTGATAATGTTGTGCACACAGTCAACATATCCCTATTTTTTGGATGTGGAATCTAGGCTCACTGGCAAGTGATGTAATAGATTCAAACCATCTTGGATCCTAATCACTTCCTCATTATTCTAACCTGAGAAAAGCATGGTTTGCACTAACTGGATTGGGGCTATGCAGCACAGACCTAATCTGGTTTTAAAAAGGCATTTCTTTAGGACAGTGCAATAACTCCTAACCACTTTTAGTACACAGGCCTCTTATCAATGATACAGCAGCATCTGCATATATTTTCAGGGAAAGAAGCAGCATCAGTGTTAGAGATATATATGGTTTAGGTTTATGGACAATGCTTGGTGAACATCTGGGTTCATAGCCACCTTAAAGTAATCCCACCACCACTCTGGATACTTGCTCGGCTGCGCGAGAGTCCTTCTGTAAGTCCCTTCACTTCTTTTTCATCTGTAAAATGAAGATAAAAACATCTACTTTGAAAGGCTGTTGGAAGGATGAGGACAAAAGTATATGTACAGAGTACCATGATAATTGGCCCATTATAGACACCCAAAAACCATATGCTATTACTTGTGTTTATACATAGCCTAAACCTTAAGAAAACTGACAGGTGAGAATCTGGAAAAACTTTTAACCAATTACAACAGAGATCGGAACTCATGGGAAGATCAGAAAGCATCATTATGTGAATAGTTGAGCATCCAAGAACCAAAACAACTGTTTAATGAACAAAGTCTTGCTAGAGACTTTGCAGGGTAGATTGTGAAATTGCATCATACTGTACAAAAATACCCAGAAAAACTTGCAGTCAATGAAACCATTAATACCTATAGAGCCATTGTGATCATGCATGAACTGGGTTCACCCTCCGTTCTTATAAAATGAACTGTTCCTGGAGTTCATAGGATTGGGGAAATACAGGAAGCAGAATTTGGTCTAGTACATTATGTACACAACATGATTAATGAAACTGTGAAATCAACTTTGTTGTGAGGAGACAAAATCTTTCAAACAAGGACTATGCCTGAATCAAAACAAAAATAATTTTAAAAACCACATTTTTGTCGGTTCTATTCAATTTATTCATCAGACATTTTAAATACAAAATTTAATTTGATCTCAAAGTTTCTGTATTATTGCCAAACTTTATAGAAGCCATTCCGTTTATATTATTTTTAAAAATCAAATTTCTCTTTAATGACATTTGCCATTTTGATTTCTAATGAATTTGTTGTCCTGGTCCTCGAGGAAAAATGTTGTTATAATAATATCAAGAAGTTTTAGAATGGCATATTTACTGCTAGGAAATCCCTAAATGTCTTTTTTCTTTTTAGATGAACCATTACTGGTTGAATTTTAAAATTACAAAAGATGGTCCTATTGTATTATAGGTTCTTCGGTTGTGTTGGTGAATTCCTGGTTGCAAAATAACTTCCACATAATGTCCTATTCCATAAACCTCCATTAAAGAATAAAAGCTGGGGCGCCTGGGTGGCTCAGTCGGTTAAGCGTCCGACTTCAGCTCAGGTCACGATCTCGCGGTCCGAGAATTCGAGCCCCGCGTCGAGCCCCGCGTCGAGCCCCGGGCTGATGGCTCAGAGCCTGGAGCCTGCTTCCGATTCTGTGTCTCCCCCTCTCTCTGCTCCTCCCCCGTTCATGCTCTGTCTCTCTCTGTCTCAAAAATAAATAAACGTTAAAAAAAAAAAAAGAAATATTAAAAAAAAAAAAGAATAAAAGCTATTTTTTTTTTCCCTACATCCTACGAAGAAGGCGAGTTAAACTGATTTCACATGTGGAGAAGCCTGCTGAACTCATTTTCCTTCTTGGGAGCATAGGGAAGGAGGAGAAGTAGAGGGAAAAGGAAAGAAATCTCCTTTACAATAAATTCCAGCTCACCCATAAGCCAAGCGAAATAAAGACAGTAGAGGGATTAGGACTGTTTGGACTCTCGAGTAAAAAAAGTAAAAAGACCTAGATGAAATCAGTTCCTTAGGTGGGGCAAATGGAAGATGTTAACAATAGAGGAATCTGAGTGAGGGGTATATGGTGACTGACTATACTATATTTGCAACTTTTTTTTTTTTGTAAATTTGTAACTATTTTAAGTGAAATTTATTAAACAAACAAAAAAAAAGTCCTGCATGTGACCCTTCTGGCTCTTCCACATGTCAACTGTGTTAAACTTGAGCAAAATATTTAACCCCTCTAAGCCTCAAATTTCATTCATCCAAAAAATGACCATATGGAGCCTACTTCAAAAGACTGTAGTGAGGATTAAATGAGCTAATGAAGTGCTGGACACAACACTCAGCATGAAGTTAGTGTCTGCAAAGTAATTATCATCATTAATGTGTGCCCATCAAAGGGCTGGGCATTGCAGTATTCAATGGAAGGCACAACCACTAAAAAGCACCGTGTCCTCGTTTCTTCCTGACTTCTCAATACGTGTAGATGGAACAATAATCTTCACAATCACCTAGGTTCTAAAACCCCTTTTGGTGCTTCTCTTTCCCTTGATCTTGCATTCAATCAGGCAGCAGGTCCTGTTAAACCTACTGCCGTACTCTTCTCAATCTTGTCACCTCTTCATTCCAACCACTGGCTCCTGTCTATCTGTACCAAGATATCATCTTCCTGGCTTTCCTGCCTATTTCCTCTGTTCCTCCAAGCCCTTCTGCAGCATGGTCTCACTAATCTCTCTACATCATGCTACCTAACCTTCAGTAACTCTCCATTTTCAATGAACCGAATTTCTCATTCTTTGCTTTGGCATTCAGGGCCACTCATGATCTAGCCTCAATCTACCTTTCCAGCTGTTTTTCCCACTACTCCCCTTCATACACCCTTAGATCTAATTTACCCAAATCATCAACTAGTCGTGAGACATGCCTGAATCTTAATAGCAGACACTGAGACCCAGAGACACTAAGAAAATAGCCAAAGGTCACAGAATTTATAGCAAAGCAGATTTTCAGTCATTGATGGCATTGTAAATTAATATGTGGGGAGTATTCAACGTCTGCCAACATACAGCAGCAATGGAAAAAAATCAAAAGACAAGATATTAAAAACCAATGTATCTCTGAGGACTTGAAAAGTAAGGTTTCACCTGTTCTGGATCCAAAAGTAGTACAGGTGGCCAGGAGTTCTCCAGAGTATCAAGGATTACAAGTGTCCTACCTAAAGTGGAGAAAGGTAAAGCTAACTATTTAAACTAGTAACCCAGGGAGAGCTCCCTTAGCCCAGGGTGACTGAAAACAACAATCATTGCCTGAGTCTACCACTTATATACAAACTATGTACCTAGAGAGCCTAGAGGATACAGACATAGCCTTGTGGCCAAGTTGACTGCTGGCTCAGTAACTGCATTGAGGATACCCCTAATGGACCAGAAACCACCTATGTAACACCTGCTCCCGAACTGGGGAAATACGGGGCCAGGCAGAGGCAACCACAAAAATCTAGACAGGGCGGATGGAGAGAACTCAGAAGGAAGAAAAAAAAGTCATCTTCGGTGTTATACCACAAGCTAGAATTACATACACATGGGGAAATTAATTCTATGAAAGGTAATAAAAGTTAACAATTTGGATAGAACCTCACTCCCAAGTGACATCAATAACTACCCTAGAAGTAACCTTAAGTATTTTTAAGTCCTAAAAATAGAAATAGAATCTATTTTTTAAAAATTACTAAACAAGGGGTGCCTGGGTGGTTCAGTTGGTTAAGCCTCCGGCTCTTGGTTTCAGCCCAGGTCATGATTCCCAGCGTCATGGGATTGAGCGCCGCATCAGGCTCTGTGCTGAGCATAGAGCCTGCTTGGGATTCTCAATCTCTCTCCCTTGTCCTCACCCCTCCCCTGCTCACATATGTACTCTCTCTAAAAAGATTTCTAAACAAAATAAGCAGAAATTACACAAAAAGTATAGGTACATACACCAGAAATTCTGGGCGTGAAATTAAAAACTCCATAAATGGAATGCACAAAGAGTTAGCAAACCGGAAGACCACCCTGAGGAATTCCATGAGAGACACAGATAAAAATATACAAAAGAACAACTAAGAGACACAGAGAATGAGGTTATGTTTAATGAGAGTTCCTGAAGCAGAGAATATATGAAATGGTGAAGCTATATTCAATTTCTTCAATTCTTCACCCAAATGTTACCATGTCAGTGTGATCTACCCCCACTATTCCATTTAAACTCGTGACCACCTCTCTATCACTCCTCCTTTCCCTTACCTGACCTGAGTTTTCTCCATAGCATTTACCAGCCTCTAACATACTCCATAAATTATGTATATTAACTGTCTCTCCCGACTACAATATGAGAGCTATGAGGATAAAACTCATCTGTTTTGGTAAGTGCTATATTCCCTTAGAACATTAAAAAAGCAATTGTTACACATCGTAAATATGTAGTGAATGAAAATTAATGGCTGAATATTTTTCATAATGGAAGAAAATCAGCGAGCCCTTGGTTTGAAGGTGAACAACAAAAACCTAAAAAATATGTTATCACACATTATTATGACAATTGGAGCGGTTTGAATTTAAATAGTGTTTATGTTTATCAATATACAATTTCTTAAATATGACAACTGTATTTATGTAGCAAAATGTCTTTGTTCTTAGGAGATGCATTCTTGAGTATTCGATGATGAATTGTCATGGTGTCTGCAACTAACTTTCATAGTTAAGAGAAAAAACATAAATTACACATATGCATGTGTGTATATTTACAAATAAATATAGAGCAAATGTAGAAACTTAACGATTGGTAAATATAAATGAAGAATATACAGGTGCTTATTTTCTATGGATTATAAAGTTTTTCAAGATAACAAATTTTCAAGATAACATTAAGGAAAAATTAGTACATAGAAAAGAATTTAGCAGAATAGATAAAAATAAGAGAACTTCTGGGAGAGTAAGATACCAACAGTTCCTCTCCTCCCCACAAAGCAACTATAACACTAGAAAAAAAGATAGTCAAAAACCACCTTTTCAGGGCTCTGGAAATAAACAAAAGGGAAATAACAACTTGAAAAGGAGACTCTGAGGCATTCTTACCTGGGGCTATTTCCATTTTCCTCTCCAGCTTGATAAGGTAGGTAATGCTAACAGGACAGGAATGGCAGTGAAAACTAACAGTTCCTCTTCCAGGGTGGGCTCACCTGATCTGGAGTGGAAGGCAAGAAGTGCATACCCAGTGGTATTGTTAGTAAAAACAGGAAAGTTAGAGGGACCAAAAAAAAAAAAAAAAAAAAAAGGTGTATAATTCAGCTTGCCTGAGATTATGGTCCCATGTGAGACTTGAATCCAGCAGACTAACGAAAAAATTAGCAAGAAGACTGCAAATGAGGGGCTAAATATGCTCTCTGCACATCTGTGCCTGAGCAGGAGGCTGCATGCATATATAAGGAAGATTTAAAGGGCCCAAGCTCTCCACATATCCCTGGGCTGACAGAGAGGGTGAACACATGTCACAAGACCTGGAAAGGCTCAGGGGGGAGTAAAAGTGGGGGAAGACCAAAAAAAACTTGCCAAAACTTGGAATGCATACCTCATACACCTACAGATACATCAGGAGAGGACAGATCTACTGACTTAAGGCTTTTGACTACAATCTCTGACTAACCATTGGATGACCACTCAACTATAGATATGTAGGGGCATCCTCTAAAAGAGCTAGGCTCAAAAACTAAAACTACAAACTAAAATAACTGAGCAGAGAAATCAGCAGACACATGGCAGGAGAGAGATTTTTCAGATTAAGTCCAGGCAAATTACAAAGCAAACAAATTAACAACAATAACAACAAAAGCAGCAACAACCGTCAGGGGAACTAATGTCAAATCTGGAGTTGCTATAATATGTTACATAATATCTCCAGTTTTCAACAAATGTGTGAAGCATATAAAAAAAAAATAAAGTGTGACCCATATTCAAGAAAAAAACCATCAAGAGAAACTATGTTTGTGTTCAGATGTTGAATATAATGAGTAAAGACTATAACTCACAGAAGAACATATACTGCATGATTCTACACAGATGAGATATCTCAAACAGTCAAACTCATAGAAACAGAGAGAATGGTCATTGACAGGAGGAAGAAATGGGGAGTTGCTGTTCAAGGGGTATACAATTTTAGTTATGCAAGATGATTCAGTACTAGACATCTGCTGTAGAACCTTGTGCCTATAGTTAATACTGTATTGTGCACTTAAAAAACTGTTCATAGATCTCATGTTAAATGTCCATACCACAATAAGAAAAAAGGACTACAAAGCAACTATTATAAATTTGTTTAAAAACTTAAAGGGAACAATGATTAAAGACTTAAAAGGAAATGACAGGGGCACCTGGGAGGCTCAGTTGGTTAAGCGTCCAACTTTGGCTCAGGTCATGATCTCGTGGTTTTGTTAAGTTCGAGCCCCGTGTGGGGCTCTGTGCTGACAACTCGGAGCCTGGAGCCTGCTGCGGATTCTGTGTCTCCCTCTCTCTCTGCCCCTTCCCCACCTGTGCTCTATCAAAAATAAATAAAATGCTAAAAAAAATTTTAAAGGAAATAAATATGACAGTGAATCAACAGAGAATCTCAAAAAAACAAACAAACAAACAAAAAAAACCCCAGCTCTTATTTAAAAGAATCTATGAGAATTCTAGAGTCAAAAACAGTAACTGAAAATTCCTAGACAGGAATTTTTTATCCAATTTAAAACACAAGATAATAACAATTGAAGAAGTATGTACAGAGCCTCCAAGACCTGTGGCACAGTACCAAGGGTATCAATATACCTAAGAACCCCAGAAAGGGGCAGAGAAAATAATAAAAAGAATAATGATTAAAAAAAACCCTAATTTGATAAAAATATTAATATACAAATCCCTGAATCTCAACAGACCTCAAGTAGTTTCAACAGAACAAATGCACACCTAGACATACAGTGCTCAAACCATTGACAGCCAAAGAGAACATTTTAAAAGCAGCAGGAGAAAAACAACTCATCACAAACAGGAAAACAATGGTGGCCCTAAGGCAGGGAAAAGAACTATTTAAAGTGTGGGGTGGACGTGAGGAGTGCTGGTGGCAACCAAAAATTCTAAATCCATCAAACTCTATCCATCAAAAATTAATTTGAAGTATTTTCCAAAATAAAGACTGGCTGAGAGAATTTGTTGTTGGCATACTTATGTGAAACACTAAAAAAAAGTCCTTTAGATGAAAGGAGTTGACGACAGACTTGGTAACCTGAATCCGTGGGAAAAAATGAACAGCAACAGAAACAATAAATATTATTAAACATACATACATTCTTTTATATGTGTGTGTATACATATATATATATAGCCTCTTTTCTTCTCTTGAATTCTTTAAAAGACATTGTATAAAGCAATAATTATAATTATATTGTGTGTGGATATAAATATATGTATGTGTGTGTGTGTATATGTATATATATGAAATAAAATGTGAATGTAATATATATGACAATTAATAGCACAAAAGAAGGGTAAGGAAATACAACTATGCTGGAACAAAGTACCAGAAGTTAGTCAATATTAATCTGAAGTAGTCTATAATAAGTTAAGATGCCTATTGTAATACCTACAACAACCACTTAGAAAATGACTTAAAAAATAGTAAAACTTAAGAGTAATTAAAGTGGTGAGTGCCCTAATAAACATGTTTAATACAAAATAAGGAGTACAGGAGTAATCCAATAATAAAAAAGACATAAGATATAGAGAAAAGCAAATAGCAAAATGGCACATGTAAAGCCAACCATAATTTTATTAAATTTTATGGACTGAAATAACTCCAATCCAAAAGCAAAGCTTATCTGACTATATGTGTGTGTGTGGGGGGGGGGGGGGGAAGCAAGATCTAACAACAGGCAGACTACCAAAGAGCCACTTCAAATTGAAAGACACAAATAGGTTAAAAGGAAAAGGACAGAAAAATATATGCCACATAAGCAGTTATAAGAGAACTGAAAAGGCTGTATTAATACCAAAATGGAATTTAAGACAAGAAATATCATTAGAGACAAAGAGAGACATTTTATAATAATAAAAGGTCAATACACCAGAAAGACAAACCAAATATAAAGGTATATATGGTTAAAAACAGCCCCAAAATACATGAAGTAAAAACTGACAGAATTGAAAAGAAAAAACAGACAATTTAACAATTATAGTTAGAAATTACAAGTGTTCTACTCTCAGTAACTAACAGAACAAGCAAGCAGAAAATCAGCAAGGCTATAGCAGACTTGAGTAACACTGTCACCAACTTGACTTGACATTTTTTAACACTCCACCAAATGAGAGAATATGTATTCTTTTCAGATGAATGTGAAAGAAAGGTTCTCTAGCAAAGACCATATGCTAGCCCATAAAAGAAGTCTCGAAAAATTTGAAAGGACTCAAATCATTCAGAGTTTATTCTCCAACAAATAAATTAAAAATAAACAAATAAATTCAGAAAATACCCAATGCGTGGAAACAAAGTGGCACATTCCTAAATAACCCATAGTTTCAAAAAAGAAGAAATTAGAAAATATTTTGACTAAATGAAAACAAAAACACAACATATCACAATTTATGAGGCATAGCTTAAGCAGTGCTTAGAGGGAAATTCAGAAGTTGAAATATCTATATTAGAAAAGTAAGGTTTCACATCAATAATCTAAGTCTCCACTTTAACAGTAGACAAAGAATGAATTAAATCTACAGCAAGCAGTAGGAAGGAAACAAAGATCAGAGGGGAAAGAAATCAATGGACTAGGAAACAGAAAAACATTAAGAAAATCAAAGAAACCAAAAGTTTTTTGGGAAAAATAATCAACAAAATTGGTAAACCTATAGCTAAGCAAAGAAAAAGAAAGGTGACATAGAACACCAAAACAGGGATGAAAGAGGCGACATCAACAACAACCCAAATTAAAAGGATTATAGAAGAACCAATTTTACACAATTTTTTTTTCAGAAAACCGGGGGAAAAATAACTTTCCCACTCATTCACTGAGACCACTATTACCCTTTGACCAAAGCAAGACAAAAATATCACAAGAAAACTAGAGACAAATATCCCATGTGAGATTTCACATAAAAATCCTTAAGTCACTATTAGCAAATAAAATCCAGAAACATATAAAACAGATTAAGCACCACGAAGAAGTAGGACATCTATGAGGCTCCAACGCCCTCTATATTCTGACATTACCCTTTAGATTAATGTAAATTAACAGTCATAGCTTGGCTGTGTAGTCCCTTCATTTGCATACTAATCAGTACAAACCTTTATTGGTGGTTGTGTGTAGAGGGTATAAAATAACCTAATCCTATTGAAATTATGGACATCAAAAAGTTTAAGGATACCATGAAAGAAGCAGAAACCAAGCAGATTTCCAATTCCAACCTTGATGTTGAGAATGGAGATGTGTGACAATGATTTAAAACCAAGATGAGGGGCGCCTGGGTGGCTCAGTCGGTTATGCGTCCGACTTCGGCTCAGGTCATGATCTCGCGGTCCGTGAGTTCAAGCCTGGCGTTGGGCTCTGGGCTGACAGCTCAGAGCCTGGAGCCTGTTTCAGATTCTGTGTCTCCCTCTCTCTGACCCTCCCCTGTTCATGCTCTCTCTCTGTCTCAAAAATAAATAAACGTTAAAAAAAATTTTTTAAAACCAAGATGAAAAGGTAGGTAAGCAATGAGCAAGATTTTCAGTTCAATTATATCCAGAGTTTAAAACTATCAATCACCAAACAAATCTACATGAAACATGGTTTAGGGGTTTTCCCAGAATGAGAAAGGAGACACCCCAACTGTTGGAAAAACGGCACTGGGTCTCCAGGAACACAAGTGAGACTTTGAATAGATGGTGTGTTCCTTCCTCCAGCTCATGTTAACACAAGCTCTGAAACCCGGGACTAATTTGGAGGCTTATCTATATCTGGTCAGCAATTCAGGTGACAGTGCTTTCCAACCCTGTGGAAGGTTCACTTCTAGGCTCTTGCTTTTAGAGATGGTTATAAGCAGGAAGATGATAAACCTTGCCATCCATCCATCCAACCACTACCCAACTTAGTCTGCTTAAAAAAAAAAAAAATGCACGCAATCAACCCACAAACACAGTCCAGAATACAGTTCAGGGTAAGAGATATGAAGGAAAGCTGTAATAAATGTTTTCAAGACGTACTTGCATTCACTGAAAACTTGCATATCCATCTCTAGGAATCTGAAAAAAAAATTCATATAGAAACAAAAGTATTTAGGTGGTCATTCATTTCTGCATAGTTTAGTATTACAAGCTTAATTATAACCATTTACACATTCAATGCAATCCCTATCAAAATAACACCAGAATTCTTCACAGAACTAGAACAAACAACCCTAAAATTTGTGTGGAACCAGAAAAAAAACCCAAATAGCCAAAGAAATGTTAAAAAAGAAAACCAAAGCTGGAGCCATCACAATTCAGGACTTTAAGCTGTATTGCAAAGCTTTAATCAAGACAGTATGGTCCTGGCACAAAAACAGAAACATAGATCAATAGAACAGAAAAAAGAAACCAGGAATGGACACACAAATGTATAGCCAACTAATCTTTGACAAAGCAGCAAAGAATATCCAATGGAAAAAAAGACAGTCTCTTCAGCAAATGGTGCTGGGAAAACTGGACAGCAACATGCAGAAGAATGAAACTGGACCACTTTTTTACACCATACACAAAAATAAATTCAAAATGGATAAAGACCTAAATGTGAGACAGGAAACCTTCAAAATCCTAGAGGAGAAAACAGGCAGCAACCTCTTTGACCTCAGCTGCTGCAACTTCCTACTAGACGTGTCTCTGGAGGCAAGGGAAATAACAAAAATGAACTATTGGGACCTCATTAAGATAAAAGGCTTCCACACAGTGAAGGAAACAATCAACAAAACTAAAAGGCAACTGACAGAAAGGGAGAAGTTATTTGCAAATTACACATTGGATAAAGGGCTAGTATCCAAAATGTATAAAGAACTTATCAAACTTGCCACCCAAAAAACAAATAATCCAGTGAAGAAATGAGCAAAAGACATGAATAGACACTTTTCCAAAGAAGACATCCAGATGGCTAACAGACACATGAAAAGATGCTCAATGTCACTCATCATCAGAAAAATACAAATCAAAACCACGAGATACCACCTTACACCTCAGAATGGCTAAAATTAACAACTCAGGCAAAAATGGATGCTGGTGAGGATGCAGAGAAAGGGGAACCCTTTTGTAGTGTTGGTGGGAATGCAAACTGGTGCAGCCACTCTGGAAAACAGTAGGGAGGTTCTTCAAAAAATTAATAATAGAATTACCCTATGACCCAGCAATTGCACTACTAGGTATTTTTCCAAAGGACACAAAAACGCTGATTCAAAGGCACACATGCACCCCAATGATTATAGCAGCACTATCAACAAGAGACAAATTATGGAAACAGCCCAAATGTCCATCGACTGACAAATGGATAAAGAAGATGTAGTGTGTACATACATATACACACACATACAATGGGATACTATTCAACGATCAATAAGAATGAAATCTTGCCATTTGCAACAACATGGATGGAACAAGAGTGTATTATACTAAGTGAAATAAGTCAGTCAGAGCAAAGACAAATATATGATTTCACTCATATGTAGAATTTAAGAAACATGACAGATAAACACAGGGAAAAGGAAGGAAAAATAAGATAAAAACAGAGAGGGAGGCAAACCATAAGAGAGTCTTAAATACAGAGAACAAACTGAGGGTTGTTGGGGGGGGGGCGGATGGGGGGACGGGCTAAATGGGTGATGGTCATTGAGAAGGGCGCTTGGTGGGATGAGCACTGGGTGTTGTATGTAAATGATGAATCACTGGGTTCTACTCCTGAAACCAATACCACACTGTACATCAACTAACTTGAATTTAAATAAATTAAAAAAAAAATTACAACTTTCTGCCCACAGCATTAATAAGTTAGCCAATTCTGTACTATAAATGAACATAAAAATCTAAAACTTTGAAATTTTTTTCTAGAAGACGATGTTTATTTTGATTTTTAAAATGTAATATTTCAGATGAAAGAAAGGCTGTAAAACCATAAAAGACAAAGACAGTCTCTGGCTGTCACAGGAGATTTGAAGTAATGCAAATGTCAGCTAAAAAAAAATTCAGATTAATATTTTAAATAATGAAACCAGGACAGAATTATGTTTTGTGGCAATTCTTGAAATACTTCTTTTCCACTAACTGCAAGCAAGGATCAAAATTTGGAGTAGCTATTTCCACTCAAAAGCATGTTGAGTAGATCTACAGCTCCATTAAATGTGGCTCATTACAAACATTAAATTTCGTTGGCCATACATACAAATCATCCAGATTCATATCTTATTCTGGGTGAATTTCAAACATGCCAATATAATGTTTCTATAATTACAAAAGAATCTGTGACAATTCTATAGACCATATGCAAGTTTATTTAAATAATATAACATTGCACAGAAAGCTAATTTGTAAGTATAAAAATAGATGGTTTGGCAACCACATATAAAGCACCACACAGAAGCAGATTACACATACATCATCAGGCCTTTGGAAGATTGAGGCACCATTAATATCTCAAGTAATTTTATAAGAATACTTTGCTCATATGATAGATGTTATTAAAACATCTCAAAATAGATAGAGCCCACAATTTTTCCAGTACGAAGTCTTCCCTTCCAGTTTTCTTGTCAATATATCAATGATTCTTCTTAAATACTGTACAACAGTTAGTCCAAATTGACAAAGGGGCTATCAAAACCACTATCTTGTTGGCTAGACAGAGGAGCAATCAATTTTCTCAAAGGCTGCCGACACAATGATGAAGGTGCTGTACTGCTCAGTTTTTGGAAATCTGACTTTACTAGATCAGCCTTATGATGAGGGGTGTGTCTCAGAGTCATATTGATCTCTGGCTGGGAACACAGAGTTTCTTCTGACAGGTCTGAAGTGTGACCACTCTGACGTTTCACTGGTTGACAAATTATACCATTTTTCTCTGTATCTGAAAGACAACCGGCTGCTGATGAGTGTTGGAAATTAACAGATTCAGCTGGTATATCCAGAGTTTCTTGTGGTCTACCATGTAAAAATGACACTTCGTGACTGTCGCAGGGCAAAGTGGCACTGTTGGAACGCCAGCCCACGGAGTCATCAAAGTCCCCTCCATCCTTTACTGGAGTTTCCCAAACACCCAAACGTTGACTTTTCTCAGATGCACCATTTTCACTTTCCATTAGTGGATTGCACTTGTATACTTTTAAACCGAGTCTTTCATTAGGACCTCGAAAAGTTGTATGTGTGGATCCAGATTCAGAAAGACTAGGGGTGTACCTAGGTGACGATTTACTTCCGAAGGATCCAAGAAAGGGGTATGCAGCTGAATGCTGAAGTGAGTCAGAGCCAGTATCACTGCGGTCTTTCTTCTTGTGCAAAACAAAGCCTTTTTCACCGTCATATGGAACAAACTCAGGAGAAACATCATTTGGCAAAATGTCTAGATGTTTGTAAGTGTTTTCCCCAAACTGAGAGTCTGACTGTGACTCTTTGGAACCCATGTGCTTTACATCGCCATGTTCTGCATCCGCTAACCGCCGTCGTAGGTTACAAGCAGCCCTTCTCTTAGGAACTTGGTCACATGGACTCCTGGGAATACTTTGTATACTGTTTGATTTGCTTTCAGTATGATGCCCTGTATTCTGATTCACATCATTTCCTTTTGATCTTTCAACTCCCGTCATCATCTCCGAAGTCAGAGGTACTACTACTACATACGAAGGAACAAAATTAGGGGAAAACAAAATTAGGATAAAGTTAACATTGAAAGGGGAGGAAAAAATTATGTTTTCATGTATTTCCGAAGAATGTATGTATTTTCATCAAAGAAAATACATCAATGCTGGACATTTAAAAATATTGTTTTACAAATCCGCATTGAATAAAGTTAGGTAGTTGTTATTGAAATCTGACATTATTGTTATGCATCTGATGTATTATTTCCTGCAACAGATATTCTAGCATTTCAGGAGCCAACTGCAAGTTTCCAATTCTGTTCTGATGAAGAAATTTTGCTAGAAGAAACCCCAATACTCAACAACTACATAAGCATACCACCCCCCTCCCCCCCCCACGCCCCCCACCCCTCCTTCCCCCCAGCACACACACACTAGCTAAGACACTAAATCTGACCAGAGGCAAAGCAGCCACATAGCATAAAATCAGAGGCATATCTCAGAAAAGTGTACCTTGGTCCCTACAGCATGGAAAGGGTTTGCTTCCACTGGGGACATTCACACAATTGCCCCAAATCATTAATACCCAAGGTTCACATCACCATTCTCGAATTTACACAAACAATCTTTGTGTTTTGAAGAATGACTACCAATATCAGACTTGTGAATTTTTGAACAATCTCTGCTTCAAGCTTTCCAGAAGTTCAAAAACCCCATTTCCCCACAGGTTCAAAATCTCCCAGTGTGACTGGAAATTTATCAATTTTTTCACCCATTTCCATCAGCTTTTGCTTTATATATTCTAAAGCTATTTTATCATGAGCAGAAAGAACCCATTTGTAGGTTCTTGGGAGTCTTCTTTACCATTATCAACTGTCACTTTAATCCCTCTCAATGTGAACTATAATGTGCTTAATATTCTATTTAACTCTATAATTTATCTACTATCAACATATCACTGCTTGGCAAATTAGTCTCCATTCCTTCATTTTGAATTTTTGATGTTGTTCTCATAGAGAGAACATATGTCTGGATTTTTTTTTTTTATTAAATTTTTTTTTTAACGTTTATTTATTTTTGAGACAGAGAGAGACAGAGCATGAATGGGGGAGGGTCAGAGAGAGAGGGAGACACAGAATCTGAAACAGGCTCCAGGCTCTGAGCAGTCAGCACAGAGCCCGACGCGGGGCTAGAACTCACATACCGCGAGATCGTGACCTGAGCCAAAGTCGGACGCTCAACTGACTGAGCCACCCAGGCGCCCCTGTCTGGATTTTTAAAAAATGAAAATTATGGTCTTTTAATAAGTGAGTTTAAACTATTCACCTTTAGGGTGATCACTGATGTTTTACGCTACAGTAAGTTTCTATTTACCAAAGCTTTCTAGTTGTATTTTGCCTCTTGCGTGATTTTGTTAGATTGAAAACCTTTTATTCTGAGTTTTTCCCCTACTACCTTGAAAGGTATATATTCTATTTCTCTATTGGTTAGCCTTAAATTTTAATACACATACTTAAACTTGTATTTTTCTAGCAATGGCTGGCGTTAACAGTAACTATATCTTTTCCTTAAAAATAGTAAACTTCTTAGCATATTATACAATATGCTCTTACATCCTTTTGAGAATACTATACTTTTCTCACATTCTCTCAGATGCTTTAGTTTGTTCTGTTAATTCTGTCTCCAAAGGCATAAGTCCTGTTGGGTTTTTTGCCTTGTCTTCTTTTGAGTTAGGTATCTTATCATGGTGCTGGCTTTCTATAGATATTTCGTGATTCTTTGTTGAATGCTTATCCTTAAAAAAATTTTTTTTAACATTTATTTATTTTTGAGAGAGAGAGAGAGAGAGAGAGACAGAGACAGAGACAGAGCATGCACAGGGGAGGGGCAGAGAGAGAGAGACACACACAGAATCTGAAGCAGGCTCTGAGCTCCGAGCTGTCAGCACAGAGACCAATGCAGGGCTCGAACCCAAAAACTGTGAGATCATGACCTGAGCCAAAGTCGGGTGCTCAACCAACTGAGCCACCCAGGCTCCCCTGAATGCTTGCTTATCTTTTAGATGTTCTGAGTATGGCATCTGGTTGTTTAAAATAGTTGAGAGTGCAGTAGAAGAAGCTGCAGGGTAGAAAAACCTAATAGCTTGGTACTTGGGGCATGTGGACTGTAAGTTCCTCCTTAGTATAACTAGCCATCTAGAGCCTTGCCCTGTTCTGAGACTCTGTTCCTGCTGCCCTTACTCTAGCCCAATACTGGGGTTGGAAAAGGGAAAGGAGAAGGATGATAAAGAGGGTGACCTCACCTGGTTACTGTTACTCTAGAACACCAACTCATTACCTCACTGGGATCCCCGAGGCATACTACTTCTCCTGCAACATACTGCCTTCATATGTGACACAGTTTTGCTATTGGTCCTGCCTGTAGCTCTCCTCTTCTGGCAGTTTTGAATTGAGGTTTCCATCTTCAGGCTTATACGAATTTCTTTCTTTCAGGGATTTCTCAGAGCTTCTGGTCCATCGATTATTTAACTTTTTATTTTTTAATTATTTATGTATTTTTAAAAATGAAAGTACAGTTGCCATGCGATGTTATGTTAGTTTCAGGCATATAGCATAGATTCAACACTTCTATGAACATGCACTGCTCACTGCGGTAAGTGTGATTACAATCTATCACCGTACAAAGTTATTATAATAGTCTTGACTATATTCCTTATCCTGTACTTTATATCCCTGTGACTTGCTTATTTTATAACTGGAAGCTTGTACCTCTTAATCTCCTACACCAGTTTCACCCATCCCCCACCTCTTCCCCTCCGGCAAACATCAGTCTGTTCTCTGTATTTGTGAGACTGTTACTGCTTGTGTACGTGTTTGTTTTGCTTTTTAGAATCCACATATAAGTGAAATCATGTATTATTTGTCTTCCTATCTGACTTATTTCACTTACAATACTCTTTAGATCCATTCATGTTGTCACAAATGGGAAGATTTCATTTTTTTATGGCTGACTAACATTTCTGTGTATGTTTGTGTGTGCGTATCAAGTCTTCTCTGTCCATTCATCTAGATGGACACTTAAGTTGCTTCCATATCTTGGCTATTATAAATAATACTGCGATAAACATAGGGGTGCATATATCTTTTCAAATCGGTGTTTTTGTATTTTGGGGGGTAAAAACCCAGTTGTGCAATTACTAGATTGTAAGGTAGTTCTATTTTTAATTTTTTGAAGAACCTCTATACTGTTTTCCACAGTGGCTGCACCAATTTGCATTACCACCAACAGTGCAAGAGGGCTCCTTTTTCTGTACATCCTCACCAACGCTTGTTGTTTCTTGTGTTTTGATTTTAGTCGTTCTGACAGGTATAAGATGATATCTCATTGTAGTTTTTTTTTTTTTAATGTTTATTTATTTAGTTTAAGATGGTGGGGGGGAGCATGAGTTGGGGAGGGGCAGAGAGAATCCCAAGCAGGCTCCATGCTGCCAGAGGACAGCCCAACGTGGGGCTCAATGTCATGAACCATGAGATCATGACTGGAGCCAAAACCAACTGAGCCACCCAAGCAACCCATCATTGTAGTCTTGAATTGTGTTTCCCTGATGATGAGTGATGTCGAGCATCTTTTCATGTGTCCCTTGGCCATCTGCACATCTTCTTTGGAGAAATGTCTGTTCATGTCTTCTGCCTATTTTTTAATTGGATTATTTGCAGTGTGGGTGTTGAGTTGTACAAGTTCTTTATATTTATTTTGGATATCCCCTTACCGGATGTATCATTTGCAAATATCCTCAACCATCCTCAACAAGGAGGTTGCCTTTTTGTTTTGTTAATTGTTTCCTTTGCTGTGCAGAAACTTATTTGTTCCAGTGTAGTCCCAATAACTTATTTTTGATTTTGTTTTACTTGGCTGAGAAGACATCCAGAAAAAAGTTGCTAGGGCCAATCTCCATGAGGTTATTGTTTATGTTTTCCTTTGGGAGTTTTATGGTTTGAGGTCTTACTTTTATTTAGGTCTTTAATACGTTTTATTTTTGTATTAAGAAAATGTTTAAGAAAATGATACGGTTTCATTCTTTTGCATGTAGCTATGCAGTTTTCCCATCATTAAGGAGACTGTCTTGGGGCATCTGGTTGGCTCAGTCAGTTAAGCATCTAACTCTGGATTTCAGCTCAGGTCATGATCTCACCAGTTCGTGAGATCAAGCCTCATGTAGGATACTGTGCCGACAGCGTGGAGCTTGCTTGGGATTCTCTCTCCCTCTCTCTTTGCCCTTTTCCCACCCTCTCTCTCTCTTTCAAAATAAACATTTACAGAAAAAAGAGAGACAGTCTTTTCCTCATTGCATATTCTTGCCTCCTTTGTCATAGATTAACTGACCATATAACCATGACTTTATTTCTATACTCTCTATCCTGTTCCATTGGTCTATGTATCTGTTTCTGTGCCTGTACACACTGTTTGATTACTAAAACTTTGTGGTATAGCTTGAAGTCTAGGATTGTGATACATCCAGCTTTGCTCTTCTTTCTCAAGATTGCTTCTGCTATTCAGGGTCTTTAGTAGTTCCATACAAATTTGAGGATTATTTGTCCTAATTCTGGGAAAAATACTTTGACACCTTGTTTGGGATTGCACTGAATCGCTAGACTGCTTTGAGTAGTATGGGCATTTTAACAATATTAATTTTTCCAATCCATGAGCATGATATATCCTCCCATTCCTTTATGTTATTTCCAATTTCTTTCATCCATGTCTTAAAGTCTCCAGAGTATAGGTCTTTTACCTCCTTCATTAAATTTATTCCTAGGTATTTCATTCTATTTGATGCAATTATATTTGTATCATTATATTTTCATTCTATTTGATGCAATTTATTCCTAGGTATTTCATTCTATTTGATGCAATGGGATTATTTTCTTAATTTCTCTTTCTGATACTTTATTAGTCTATACAGACACAACAGATTTCTGTAATTTTATATCCTGCAACATGACTGAATTCATTTATTAATTCTGGTTGTTTTTTGGTGGTGTCTTTAGGGTCTTCTATGTACTGTATCATGTCATCTACAAAAAGTGACAGTTTTGCTTCTTCCCTACCAATTTGGATGCTTTTTGTTTCTTTTTCTTGTCTGACTGCTGTGGCTAGGACTTCCAGTACTATGTTGAATAAAGTGGTGGGTAAACATCTTTGTCTTGTTACTGATCTTAGGGAAAAAGCTTTCACTTTTTCCCCACTGAGTATGACGTCAGCTGTGGGTTTGTCATGTTGGTCTATATTATGTTGAGGTGTAATCCATCTTAACCCACTTTGTTGAGAATTTTTATCATAAACAGATGCTGAATTTTATCAAATATTTTTTCTGCATCTATTGAGATGATTGTATGGTTTGTCATCTTCATTTTGTAAATGTGGTGTATCATGTAGATTGATTTGTGGATAATGAACCATCCTTGCATGCCTAGAGTAAATCCCACTTGATCATGGTGAATGACCTTTTTCATGTGCTGTTGAGATTAGTTTGCTAATACTTTGTCAAGGATTTTTATATCTATATTCATCAGAGATACTGGCCCATAGTTTTCTATTTTTTATAGTATCTTTTTCTAGGTTGGTATCAAGGTAATGCTGGCCTTATAGAAATGAATTTGGAAGTTTTCCTTCCTCTTGTATTTTTCAGAATAGTTTGAGGACAGGGATTAATCCTTCTTTAAATGTTCGGTAGCATTCACTTGTGAATCGATCTAGTTGTGGGCTTGTGTTTGTTGGAAGTTTTATACTTATTCAATTTTGTTACTAGTAATTGGTCTATTCAGATTTTCTATTTCTTCCTAGTTCAGTCTTAAAAGATTGTATGTTTCTAGAAATTTATCCCTTTGTTCTAAGTTGTCCAATTTGTTGGCATATAATTTTTCATAGTAGTCCTTTATATTCCTCTGTATTTCTGTGGTGTCAGTTGCCACTTCTCTTTCATTTCTAGTTTTGAGTCCTATCTTTTTTTCTTGATGAGTCTGGCTAAAGGTTTATCAATTTTATGTTTTTAATAGACCAGCTCTTGGTTTTGTTGATCACTCCTACTTTTTTTTTTTTTGTAGTCTCTCATTTATTTCTGTTCTGATCTTTATCATTTTCTCCCTTCTACTAACTTTTTAAAAAGAGTTTCTAGCATTTCTAGGAATGGATGTAACAATAGAAAGCTGATGAATATGTTCAGTCTGTCTATTTGAGCTGGAAATTCTATACTCTTTTTTGAAAGTTTCCAGTTTAAGTAAAACACAGCTACAACTTTATAAATTAACTCGCTCCTTACATTCCTTACTCTTTTTCATACTAAAAATATTAAACATCTAAGAGGCAAGGGAGAAAAAAACCCTTCAAGTGACTCATTTCGACATACCTGACTGTGTAGTTTTGCTCTGGGATTTATTAGAAATAGGCGTTTCCAGCAATTTTGCCATTGCAGCAAGTTTGCTAGCAGCATTCATAATCTTTTTCTCAGCCCTGTGGGGAATTCCAGAATATTAAATTAATAATAGTTTAAAGGAAAAAATGAGTTTCCTTAGCCCCAGGATTTCTGTTTTCCTATTAGTTCTGCCAATATTTAGGGTAGTACAGACATAAGCCTCTCTTAACCCCTAATGGCTGATCATGTAGAAATAGTTAATTTTGTGGTTAAGGAAAATGTTTAGAAAATGACAACATGATGTCTTGGTAGGCTCAGGACACGCTATTTGTTTAGACTGAACTTACCCTTCCTGTTTTCCATTATCCTGCAAAATCTGTTGGAGGCAAGTCAAGTAATACTTGCGCATCTTTCGGGCAGTTTCTTGACGTTCTCGCAATACCTCTGCTTTTACCATTTCCGCAGCTCTTTCTTTACTCTCTTGAATATAACGAAGCATATCACCTAGTGGGGAGGTGGGGTAGGGAGTTGGTGTGAGACAGGAATCCCCACAAAAATGCAAGCTTACTATCAGTTTTTCACAAATAGGGGAGGCAAACTTCAGATCAGTTTTCTGGGAGATGAAGTGACTAGAGGTATAAACATTATACTTTTCCACAATCATTAAAATGGAATGTTTCAGATCACTATTTTGGGAGACTCAGAGGAGAAATAATCTACAAGTCCTTTTAGAATGAAGATAGCCACATATGGTAAGGAAATAGCATATTCCCTAGGAAAACTTTTGTCATATTCTAAAACACTAAGGCAAGAAAATAAGTATTAGATACAGAAACTTACACATTTCGATTATGTATAACGTGTCTGATTAAGAAAGGAAAAATAAATACACAAAAAGGGTGAGGAAGAAAGGAAGGAAGAACCAGACACAGAAGGACAGAAGGAGGCAATATGAACCAGAGAGACTCAGATTCCTATCACTTATGCTCTGAAAAACCCATTTTTCAATATTATTCAATTCTTTAGGCAGCAGTTAAAAGTATCTAAGTAAATATAATACTACAATCCATGAGAGATATGTATAAAATGCCAGGGAGAAGGATGAGACTTATATCGCCTTCTGGAATTTACATTTAAAAATAATTCACTGCTTGCAAGTTTTCTTTTTAATATTGAATTGAGACTACCATTACTTAAGGTTATCATTTTTTTTTTTTTTTATTAAATCTAGGGCTACATCCTACCTCTAGAATATATCACCATTCCTATTAAAGATTCAATTCATAGAGGAATTTCCCTCAATATCAGTAAGCTCTTCCTGAAGATTAGATGCTCTATGCGAAAAATACTAACTGGAAGGCTCTTTCTCATTATTTGAAGTGGGACAAATTAAAATGGAATACATGTCAACACAAAACCTCCAACCAATGTC
The DNA here is from genome assembly GCF_023721935.1 of Panthera uncia. NCBI lineage: Eukaryota > Metazoa > Chordata > Mammalia > Carnivora > Felidae > Panthera > Panthera uncia. Next base: position 90,288,581 of record NW_026057582.1, read on the forward strand.
TAAAATATTAAACAAATACATATACATACAAGTTAGCACACCAGTATGAAAAAAAACGCTTAAAATTTCACTTCCCAACTGATACAATTGTTAATAAAAAGTTGCTTTGTTTGTATTTGTAGTAATATGGCCTCTGTTGGCACTGGCAACAACTGAGAAGCAAATTCTCTTTATTGACACTAAGTGGGCTTTTCCAAACATCCAACATGATGCTGATGATCTACCAATTACATCTGGAACTTAAGACCTTTCCCATTCATTCTGTTAAAAATAAATGCAATTTGGGGGCATCTGGGTGGCTCAGTCAGTTGAGCGTCTGACTTTGGCTCAGGTCATGATCTCACAGTTTGTGGGTTTGAGCCCCGCATCGGGCTCTGTGCTGACAGCTCAGAGCCTGGAGCCTACTTTGGAGTCTGTGTCTCCTGCTCTCTCTGCCCCTCTCCCACTCGTGCTCTGTCTCTCAAAAATGAATAAACATTAAAAAACATTTTAAAAAAACGCAATTTTAAGAGGTAAACATACAGTTCTCCTGTATCAACACTGGTTACTGTTCTGGGACATACATGGAATCTATGCAATATTGTTTGTAATTAAAAAACAGGAGATATTCTACTGAAAAAACATAAACGAGAGAAATGCTCTGCCAGGTGTGCTGCAACACCTCTTACTGCAAAGGACTTGATGAACAAATTTATATGTATGATTTAATCCACTATAAAAATAATGACAAACAACAGAACAATGCGTAACTAGTATGATCTTTACAAAGACAAATATAATATGATCTCACTCATATGTGGAATTTGAGAAACGCAACAGATGAACATAGGGGAAGGGAAGAAAAAATAAGATAAAAACAGAGAGGAAGGCCAAACATTGAGACTCTTAAATACAGAGAACAAACTGAGGGTTGCTGGAGGGGGGCGTAGACGGGGTGGGGGTGGGTTAAATGGGTGATGGGCATTAAGGAGGGCACTTTTTGGGATGAGCACTGGGTGTCAGTTTTAAGAGATGAATCACTGGGTTCTACTCCTGAAGCCAAGACTACACTACATGTTAACTAGCTTGAATATAAATTAAAATAATAATAACACTGGCATTGAACAATATAAAATTAAAAAAAAAAGTTTACAGTAGAAAGTAAGACTTGCTAATTTAAAACTCACATGACATTTTGTTTTAGTTATTTAAGTTTTAAGATTATGAAATTTTTAGTTTGACATTAGTGCCCAAAAAAGGAACAGGATAATTAATAATAATTAATGAGGTAAAATAACTCTACCCTCATGTCACTTCCAAAAGATATTAGGCAAAATTACCCATTGCTGCATAATTTAGAAAAGGAGTCACTAATCTCTTCTAAAAGCAGGTAAGATCTCAGAACAAAATAATTTGGAAAATTCCCCCAAATTACTAGTACTAGTGAGTAAAAAAATGGTTCAGACAACCTTAAAATCCTGCGACTCCCCTTAGGAACTTACGCTTAATTTTTTTTACAGCTTTAATGTACTGTCCACGAAGTTCCTCCAAGGCCTTCCCACTGCACAGCAGGCAAGCATTTTCAATGGCCCCTTCTGACAATGACCTAAAAATGAACCAAATATTGCAAACAGAGATTTTAAGTAAAAATATCTATATATTCCAATAACATCCAATTGAGATGTGCTAAAAAATCATATATGAGGTCTTTATTATATAGTTATTTAAAATAAAAGAAAAACGGAAACAAATGTTATGGTTACTTAAATAAATCATGATAAATCCACATGATGAAAATATATGCAGCAACTGAAAAGCATATTATGGGAGGATATTTTATGACATATGGAAATGTTTATCTTAGGACATTCAGTTAATAAAAGGTTACAAAACAGCTTCCATAATAATCTCTATTTTTAAAACATGCACACGTGTGTACAAAGGGGTTTAAATGATATAAAACAAGAGGCTGACAGAGGGTATCTGCTGAGAATAGGGTTTTGGAAGATTTTCTTTTTTTATACTTCTTGCTATATAACAATGACAAGTTTTATATTCTTGGTATGATATTATTAATATAATTTATATAAAAAATTAAACATACTTAGAAATAAACAATTTCTTTAAAATAGTATAAGTCTGGGGCACCTGGGTGGCTCAGTCAGTTAAGCCTCCGACTTCAGCTCAGGTCATCTCACGGTTCATCATCTCACGGTCATCATCTCACGGTTCATGAGTTCGGGCCCCACATCAGGCTCTGTGCTGACAGCTCAGAGCTTGGAGCCTGCTTCGGATTCTGTGCCTCCCTCTCTCTCTCTGCCTCTTCCCCGCTCATTCTCTCTCTCTCTCTCTTAAAAGTAAATATTTTTTAAAAAGTAATAAAATAAATAAAATGAAATAAAAATGGGACTGTATTATAAATATTGTTCTATAACCTGTTTTTTAAATTTAATAATATATTTTGGATATCTTTTTAAATAAATCATTCTTATGGAAACCAATTTGACAGTAAATTTCATATATTAAAAAATAAATAAATAAATAAATAAATAAATAAATAAATAAATCATTCTTGGGGCATCTGGGTGGCTCAGTCGGTTGAGCGTCCTCCGACTTCGGCTCAGGTCATGATCTCGCGGTTTGTGAGTTCGAGCCCCGCATTGGGCTCTGTGCTGACAGCTCAGAGCCTGGAGCCTGCTTCAGATTCTGTGTCTCCCTGCCTCTCTGCCCCTTCCCTGTTCATGCTGTCTCCCAAAAACAAATAATGTTAAAAAAAAAAAATGTGTTTTTTTAATGGTAAAAGTCTACCTTGGTGGTGTTCTGCAAAGTGCTCTCAGTTCTTCCAATTTACTCTTCATGTCATTGTTTTCTTCTATTAGTTCTTCAACAACTTTATTATTCTCTTCTAAAAAGGAAAGTTAATAGTGGTCAATTAACCTTTTTTCCTTCAGTCTTCCTTTCCCTTAAGTTCCCAGAGCAAATGTTTATAGAGAAGATTGTGGGAATTCCAGCTGCTCCCCACATCACTCATTCCCTGATGAATCCTAATGTCACCACTCCCTGTTCTGGCTCCTCAGTGCTTGAAATCTGGATTCCACCCTCATCTTGCCTGGGTCACACACTGCCCTGGAATAGGTTTCCAACTGTTTCAGATGCATCTGTTTTGTTTCCCAGCTACACTGAAGCCCCCTAGAAACATACCGGGTCTTGTAATTTCACAATCCTTATGCTCCTATACATGAACATTGAACAAGCACTTCTAAACAAAATAAAAAGAAAGTTGAGCTTAAGTAGGTGCCACTTTCACAATTAATGTAAGATTGTCAATTCTTTAAACTTTTAAAAAGAGGATGAGAGGAAACCGATGGAGTCCACATGGAACGGAGAACAAAACATGAATTTCTGAGTGAGAGAGACATGGGTTTAAATCCTACCTCTGCTCCTTACCAGTTAAATGAGCTTAGGCAAATTACTTAAATTTTCTGAACCTGAGTTTTTTTCATATGGAAAATGGAGACAGTATTACCTACTTTGAAGATAATAGAAATAAAATAAGTGCATCTTATATAAAGCCTGGCAATACCAATGTCTAATAGATATGAACACGGCACACCATGTTTCCTGCCATGCTCCTCTCTCAACACACCCTGTCAATTGAGTAATAGAGTGCTCTATTTCTCCTAGCGATTGACATAACTGGTATGTTTTTAAATCACTTCCTCTTACTCCAACCACTTTTCAATAAATGCTACCAACACCATGGAAAGCGGAATTTAAGAAACTGAAAAGAAGCAACCATAGTAGCAAAAACATTATCAACTAATAGATTTACATTAAGACAAACACTGAAATCAAACTATCAAGTAACTTAAATTTTGACCCCCAACCCCTTTTATCAGTCCATTGTTTTGAGCTAAGTACCAACTTCTTGGATTATTTCTAAGTCTATAAATTATAGAAGATAGCCTCAAAAAGCACTATGTGGAATAACTAGGATCACAACATACGGTGCTAAACATTATTTATGAATAACAATCTTATCCAGCTGCCTTTGTCATTTTACTAGGTAAAACAAATATTCTTAACTTTCATCAAATTTCACAAGAGCTCCTTAACTCTCCTGGCTTATACCAAAGACCTAAGCCATCACCATAGGAATTACAGTTGTTAAAATTTTATCTCAAAATTCTTAAAATCCATTCTTGCCTTAAAGGTAATTATTATCTATCTCTAACAGACTTGGTAAGCAGTAGGCAGAAGCGAAGCGGATGGCTTCTCTTAGTCAACAGTATTCACAGAGCGTGCTATGTTGCCAGGTACTGTGCTAAGTGCTGGGTCAGGACTTGATCCTTGTCACCATCAAGGCTACCCTCCAAAGGACAATACAGACAAAAATTAATTACAAGGATGATATGATAAATGTTAGAAAAATCATAGATGCTGTGGGTAATGTCTAACAGAAAAAAGCTAACTAATTAAGTCTGGGGTGGTGAAGAAAGCCTCCCTGAGGAAACAGTATACTGGGGAGAGAGGAGTAGGAGTTAGCCCGGCAATGTGATCAGGATGGAAAGACAGATGTTTTGGTAAAGGGAGATGAAAACAGATGAGAGAGAAAAGAGATAATGAGAGAATAAGGAGGCTGGGGCAAGACGAGACTAAGGGGCTGGCAGATGCTGAATCATAAAAGGCATCTTAAACAATGTTAAATAAAATGTTTGTACTCCCTACTGAGGACCAGATGAGCCATGGAAGGACTTCAAACAAAAGAGCAGCATGATCCAATCTATTTTTTTAAAAGGTCACTCTTGGGGCCCCTGGGTGGCTCAGTAGGTTAAGCGTCCAACTTCAGCTCAGATCATGACCTCAAAGTTCGTGGGTTCAAGCCCTGCATCGGGCTCTGTGCTGACAGCTCGGAGCCTGGAGCCTGCTTCGGATTCTGTGTCCTCCTCTCTCTCTCTGCCCCTCCTCTGCTCACGCTCTGTCTCTTGCTCTCTCAAAAATAAATAAACTTTAAAAAAAAAAAAAAAAAAAAGGATACTCATGCTGTCTAATGGGGAATGGATTAGAGGAAGCAGAGCCAGAAAGTGACTGCCATCCAGGTGAACAATAGAGTTGAAATGTAGAAATAAAGTGAACCTATCCACCTGGTCTTTTCTGGATGACACAATTATTTGGGACACTTGCATTCAATCCTTCATTCATGTAAACATTTATTATCGTCTGACATGTAATGGGCATCCTGACTACAATGATGAAGATACAACATATTCCTTATCCTCAGGGAACATACAGGTTGGAAAAGGGTATCAGGCAAGTAACCAAAAAAATTAAATACTGAATGGAAATAAATAGACGAGGAGCTAAGTGCTATGGGGCCACACAGAAGTGGCCCACCTCATCCAGACTAGAAAAAATCAAGAAGGGCTCTGCAGATAAGGCATCCTCCCAGTTGAATCCTAGAGGATGAGGAAGAGTTAGGCCAAAATGAGAGTGAAAGGGTAAAGTGTAGGAAAGAGTGACAACATTGTATGTGGGGTCCAGCAGTAAAATTCCTGACCAGCAGGGCAATCTGAATATTTCGCGTGTACAGAGTATAGAGCACAGGAATATAAGTGACTAGCACAAGGTGAGAAGGAGCAACCTCAGAAGCCCAGTAGCCTCCCTTCTTCAGAAGGGCAAGAGAAGATGGCAGAGGATACCCCTTTCGGACAATTTCCCTGACAACACTGTGAAGGATGCCCACATGTCTCTGTGCGCGACTTTCCCCTCTGTCTGGAATGACGTCCTCTTTAGCAAATGTCTTCATCTTTCAAGGCTTAATCAGCCTTCCTTAACTCTAATAGGAGGAAGAGTTAATTAACATCCTTTCTCCCAAGTTTACATAAACATACCACCAGGAGCGCTCAGTGCTGCAATTACTTATTAATCTGCTTTTAGTTCTCTTCACTTGATGATAAGCTTCTTGAAGGAAGGAAAGAGTCTTATACATCTATATCAGAACTGGAGTTCTGTCTGATGCATTCACTGCTGTGTCCCTAGTACTTAGAACAATGCCTGACGCATATTGGGCATTCAGTATCTATTCAGCCCAAAAAGGAAGAAAGGAATGTGACCTTTTAATCAGAGCTCCAATTTTCCTCTTTGTAGTTCAGTAATAACAATTTGGTTAGTAAAAATAAGGTCCAAATTAGTTTACCTTAATCCTCAGAGAATCGGTGCCTACGTTAACTAAAACGTCACATTTGAATATTTCAAGGATCAGTGAGATTTATGCCAGTAGTAGTGCTACTTTGAATGCTAACCTCCAATTTTTTCCACTACAGCTTTGTGCTTCCTTTCTAAATGCTGAAGATGCCTACAGCATTTCTCCAGTTTTCTTTTCAGATCTTCACATTCCTGCTTTGCCTTTTCAAGTTCTTGGAAGCAGTGTCCACAGCATGAATCCTTAATTTCAAGGATCTTTTTCTTATCTGTAAAAATTAAATGATAGCAAACTTTTATATCAATTTGGACTAAGAACTAAAAAAGAAAGGAAGGGAGGAAGGAAGGAAGGAAGGAGGGGAGGAAACCAGGTGACGGGACTGAAGGTGACAGTGTAACTGAAAAGAACATGATGCTTAAGAGAGAGAGACCTGGGTTTAAATCTTCTTTATTTACTGGCAGTGTACCTCAGAGTATATTATATAACCTGAGACTTAGTTTTTTATTATGTAAAATTAAATCATACCATCTGTTTTAAAAATTGCTATGAAACATAATGCTCAACTCTTAGTATTGAATACCATTTCCCATGACAAGGAACCAAGGATCTTCAAGGATCCAGTAACTCCAGTACTCGGACAAGGTATATACAAGACAAATGCCAGAAAGAAATTCCTAAAAAACACAGGCATGTCACAAGAACACAGGAGCCAGTTTGAAAGGGCTCCACTAGCTGAATATGGGACAATTTGAATTTTTTTTTAATGTTTAGTTATTTTTGACAGAGAGAGAGAGACAGAGCGTGAGTGGGGGAGAGGCAGAGAGAGAGGGAGACGCAGAATCCGAAGCAGGCTCCAGGCTCTGAGCTGTCAGCACAGAGCCCGACGCGGGGCTTGAATTCACAGACCGCGAGATCATGACCTGAGCCGAAGTCGGACGCTCAATCGACTGAGCCACCCAGGTGCCCCTGAATATGGGACAATTTGAACACTAAGTATACTAATGAATTATAAAATACTTTAAAAAAAATAGGAATTCATGAGTCATACCAATAATTCCATAATGGAATGGATGGATAGATGGTTAAGTAGGTTAAGCTGGTAAGTAAGGAGGTAGGTAGATGGATTGATGGGCAGACTGGTAAGTGAACAAAAAGACAAATAAATAACTATACAAACTAGCAGGAGGATGCACAATTATTACATGCCAAGTTCCAACTTGGTTAAAGTAGAGGGAAGTCTAGAGCTAGAAAACTCATAATTTTGCAACCGCCACAGTAAAGACTGGATCAGACAAGTATCATCAATGATTGCTAAACGTAAGGGAAAGTTTTAATGAAAAGGACATTTTCATGGTCTTAGACGTGTCTCCACACAGATTGCTTATTAGTTATGGCGGTGGGGGAACCCAGTAACTATACAGTGAAGAAACTATACACTTTGACCAGGTGCTCAAAAGAACTTCACCAATAAAAGACAAATGGACACTGGGCACCTCCACATGTGATAACACATCACCTATGCAGTGCATCAGCCAAGGAGACACAACCTGAACCTAATTATGAAGAGACATCAGAAAAACTCAAAATGAGGAAAGTTCCAAAAAACCGAGGGGTGGGGTGGAGCACTGGGGAAAGGGAGAGTAAGTCTTTCAAAAACGTCAATGTCAGAAAAGCCAAAAAGAGGCTGTGGAAATATTCTAGACTAAAAGACACTAAAAAGACATGACATGGAGGGATAATACCTGACCCTGGACAGATTTTTGTACTGTAGAGAGAAAAATAATGAAAGCCACTACTGGGTCAGTCAACAAAATTAGTGGGTCAGTTGACAAAATTAGACAAAGTCCGAACAGGTTGACACAATATTTTCATTGAATGTTAAATTTACTACATGTTTTGAAAATACACAATTATTTAGGGGTACAAGGGCACAATATATAGAACATCTTCAAATGGTTCAGGAAAAAAATGAAATGTTCACATACACACACACACACACACACACACACACACACACACACACAGAAGAGCACAAAATAGTGTCAAACATTATCAACATATGTATCTAGGTAAAGGGTATGTGAGTGCTATTTGCAACTATTTTTACTTTGTGACTTTTCTGTAAATTTAAAATTGTCTCCAAATGAAAAAAAAGATGTAAAACTGTCAGGAGGACAGGGCACCCAGGTGGCTCAGTTGGTTAAGTGTCCGACTCTTGATTTCGGCTCAGGTCATGATCTCACGGCTCATGAGCTCGAACCCTGCATCAGGCTGCACACTGACAGTGCAGAGCCTGCTTAGGATCCTCTCTCTCCCCCTCTCTCTGCCCCTCCTGTACTCACATGTGCGCACATACTCTCTCTTGCTCTCTCCAAGTAAGTAAGTTTTTAAAAAAATAAGAATAAAACTGCCAGGATGTATACGTTTATAAAAATTGTGTGGCACAGTACCTGGCACAGGTCAGCATGTAGTAAATAACAGCTATTGCTATTAGTAATACAAAGAATTCTTAAAATTAAATAACACACAAAAATGATACAAAAAATAGATTACTATTACCGCAATTGATATAATTAAGTAGGAACACAAACACAAACTGACACAGGGTCAAATGTTGATGTAAAATCATTGGTCCAACAAAATTAATCTTAGCTCTTTTCTGACTTAGTTGCATTTAAATGGTGCCATTTATGTCCATGAGCATCAAAGAATTCATAAAGCATCACATTGGTGCCATACAAGGCATTTATATTTTTCATTTAAGATACTGTTGTAAAACTGGAAACCAGACAAACGACCATTGACAACAGAATAAGTTATAGTATGTTCACAGAATGGAATACTACACAGCAATATAAATAAACTAGAGCTACATGCATTAACACAGACAAATCTCAGAAGCTTGATATTAAGTGGAAAAAAAAACAAGTTACAAAGACTACAATAAATAGTAAACCATTTTTATAATGTTAAAAGACAAAACAACAACTTTTTCAGGATACTCACCTTTGGTCACAACATAAAGAAAAGCAAGAGAATAGTTTTTAAAAATCAAAATATTTGTTACCTTGGATTGTAAGGAAGTTACAGGGATGGGATTGTGGTCAAACAGACAGGGGTCTTCAATGGTACTGGTGATATTCTAGCTCTTAAGCCAAATGGGTGGGTTCCTGGTTGCTAGGCTTCATAACTTGCATGCACATCACATATTTTCTTTGCATGTATAAAGTATTTCATAATATTGAACTTACTTTAAAAAAATAAGATATTAGGAGGCTATGACCAAACAGTTAATAATGGTGGTAGTCCTCTCTAATGAATTTGTTAATGTGTTTGTTTTTAGGGAACAAAGACTAAAGAAAGAAAAAAAAAACTTTTGTAGTCTGATTGTCTTAAGTAAAAATTAATTTCTTTCACACTGATAGGACTTCCCAAAGCCAAATAATATCTGAAACTTGTTTCTACCCATTTTATAAAATGTTTAAGAATTCTCTGGTTTTTCTAAATATAACAAGAGACACACAATCACACTGAAAAGAAACAAAATACAAATTAAGGATGTATTCCCATACACCTAATTAACAATAAGATGTTCTCAACCACCTAGAACCTAGAAAGGAAAAAGGGTCTATGGACGATGAGGAAAATAACAGTCAACTGACTTCTTAGGAAAGGCAGAAATCCTCTACGATTCTGGTTACATTACCTACTAAATTAAAAACTGTGGAAACTAAGTTCATTGACCCAGTACATATGAATTGTTCTGGTAATTCTTAGTTCTTTTCCAGGTTGCAATGGAGACAGCAGGTAAGAAACAGAAAGAGTGGGTGTGTGTAGGTGGAGGGAAGGAGCAGGCTACAAGATCTCATTATCTTAAAAAGGAATGGAGCGAATAAAGGGTATGTCAGTTCCTGGCTCAAAATTCTCAGTGACGAGGCAAGGTAAGCCCAATCAGTATTCCTTAGTGAGCTCTGAATAGGTCAGGGGGGTACAGTACAATAATTCATTCTCGTAATAAACTCTAAGTCATCATGGAAACGTTAAACTCTTAATTTACCAAACATTCAAGGAACACAAACTATGTGCCATTCACTCTGCCATGTATTGGAGAGGAAGAGATAAAACACTACTCCTACACTCAAGAAATTCACAAATAAATCAGCAAACACCTCTTCAGAAAGATTTCGATTAAAAAATGGTTGAAATAAGCTTCAATAATTTGCACGAAAAGGTCTCAGTTATTTGGCAATTCTTTAATGTGAAACCCGTGATTTCTCAATAAAGCCAGAGAATAAAAACATGACTATTCTATTAAAATTCTCATTATTCTCCTTATAATAAGAACTACTTAGGAATGGGGGGAAGACCATGAAAAGATAGAATTAAAAGGGTCTAAAGTGGCCTTGTTTCCCAAATGCAAAATTAAATCTAGGGAGAAGACACAGATTAGGTAGGAGTAATATCACCCACTTGTTCACTCAAAAAAGCTATACACATCTTTGATTTCCTTTTATTCTTAAAGTAACCCTCTGGAACTGTGATTACGAATGTTACGGAGACCAGTAGGAATAAAATCCCATTACCAGCTTCTGCTTCTGTTTCTTGCAAGGCCAAGGACTGAGTGCAGTGTCCAAAAGTAGGTGCAGGAAGGATTGCCAGGACTCCAGGGTCTCCTCTGCCAGTGACCTCTGTGACGGGATCCTTAGAGATCCTGGCCATATTTTTCTGAAAGAGATAATCTTCCTAGTTAATGCCATGTAAAAATCTTCAAGCAATTCTCTATTTAGAATGCTAATATTAAAAATATAAAAAGGAAACACTGCCTGAAAAAAACTCTTACCTAAACTATCACCAGTACTTTTCTTAGGGTGTTACATGAATATTGTCATTACTATGAACTAGTCTGCTGTGGCCATAATTTTCAAATTAGACCATTATCTGACAGAGGACTGGTGGGCCGACTAGGAGACAGATAGGAGATATAGTTTTTGTACGCATATATGTGAGTTTAAGATATTTTAATAGTTTATGTGATCAAATCACAGGACATACTAAATCCTAAAGGAACAGAGCAGGTGATCTTGAGTAAGCTACCTTGTCTAATTACCTAAAACACACCATACATGCTTGATCCTTCAAGCCTTGATTTTGATCATAAGAAACTTATTTAACTGACTGTTAGGAAACCTACCTATGATATGTGACAGAAGCAGAGGTGAGTAGTTACAGAGAAAATGTGAACACCAAGAGGCAATGACGCTGAGGCCAGAAGGAGTAATAAAAGTTGAACCCTAAGGTAGACGGTGTTTCCAGTTTCTGCTCATAACTGGAGAAAAGCCAAGATGACAGAAAACGCAGGAACACCAACCTTCTTGTCTTAATTCTAACTTGACTTTGATGGTAATTAAAGACAGAACACACATCCTTAAACTTGTATGAAAATTCTGTTCCAATTGGTATTTCTCTTTTCTCTTTTCCATTATGACCTGTTATATTAATGTATCCCGATAAGGCATTCATTTTCTTGGAAATACATTTTTAATTCATTGTATCCTCTCCATTTTAAGAAACTTTTGATCATCTTAGTTATTTTAATGAGGATTTGTTTTATATTTATTGATCATTTTTTCCCATTTTAATTTGTATAAGCAGTTCTAAAAATGACAAATTTTACCAATTACAATTCACAGTTCTTCATATTTATGGCACCTATATTGCAAACTTATCACCATTGCCTAAAATCATCGCTTTACCTCAAGGTCCTGAGCTGAGGTAAACAGCAGAAGATCAAGAATTCTTCGGTGACTAATGCCAGAGTAGGCATTTCAAAGCCTACTATTCCCTTTCCCCAGGAATAGAATCTGAACCCACCCAACAAAGGCTGCAAAAGTCTAAGTTCTTAGCCAAATTATGTGACTCTGTCCCTACATGTGAACTACATTAAGTCATATAGATGACCTTGACACTGCTTGCACAATCATAATAAGCCCTCTACAGAGACCGCAGGATTGATTATATACTAATAGTAGAAGAAAGCTGTCATATTTTCCTGATTTTTACAGCAGAGATGATCTTTTCAGGAAAGCAAACTTGAAAGCATATAACATGATTTCCCCACCACTGTTCATGCTTAAAACCTGCTGTAGGTAGTTCTGATCTTAATTATTTTTTCCAAAAATTTTCAGTAAAGTAGTATAAGCATTATTCATGGGAAGTGATCTTGCCCAGTTATTTTTACATTGAAAGCAACTCTTAACTAGTAACATCTTTGTGAAATCAAGAATAACAGTATCTACTTGGGGGACTGGGGTGGAGTAGACTAATCATTTGGGTAAGCTATGGCTGTAAAATTCTGTACTATCTCAAATCTAGGATGTGGAAAGGCCCAGCTTCTTTTTCAGACAAGCAACTATAGTATATGAGGTACACAGGTAACAGACTAGTTATCCTCAAGTGTGGGGAGTGGAACTCAGATTTTTTTCCCCCCAGCTTATAACACATTCCAGTAAGTATTAATACCAAATGTTCAATCCTGGCCTTGAAAATCTTTAATCATGATATCTTAATGAAACTTAACTCTTATGTCTCTTCATTCAGACAAACCTTATAATATTGGGAATGTTTTCTACCTCTAATTCCAAATGTTGAAATTGGCTAAACACAATACCTACGATATTATTCTGGATTTTTCATGCATACCTCATTTCTTTAATCATAAGCTAGGAAGACTTTGGTTTTATCAGATCTTCCACAGAAACTAGAAGCTGGTGTCAGAGACTACTTAGACAACTAAAAGAATACAATTCACTCATGCCACATGCACATAGATAGTACACCAAGTAAACTGGCTTCAGAGTATCGTGTGAGTGAGCCATACCTCTAACTGCTTGTTTCTACATCTTTTTTTGTACTTGGTTGGCATCTTTTGCCTTTGTGACATAAATTCCTTGAGGGCAAGAAATATGCTTCCAAACTCTTTAGAAGCTCTTAAGAAACTCTAGTTTAATACGATGCATATTTCTTGAAGTGGTCATGCCCAAAAAACAAAAATAGGAATGAGAGTTATTCAGTTTCTCAAAGCTCAGGCCCTTACAAAGAACAGCATATATTTTTTAGGAAAAAGATGTCTAGAGTCTAAAAGCTCTGCTTCATATTTGTGGCACTATGAAGAAGCAAAGTTTTTTTGGCAAAAAGAAATGAAATCCTTTGGATTTCCTACAAAAAGTTGTTAAGCCACTGGTAAAAACACAAGTTTTATGTCTACTAGACTGTAAAATGAAGAAAGGAAAAAATAACCATAGGCAACTGCTACAATCATCTCTGATGCTTATTAAGAGCTCTTTCCACTTATCAGGAACATACCTTTTCCCATTCTGAGCCGGTATTTTCTGTAGCTAGGGAGAGGATATCTTGAAATACTTTCTGTATGCAGGCCTTTAGTTTTTCAAAATATTGCACAGACACCCATTTTGAAGAACAAGTCGACACGAGTTCCAAAAGTTGCTGGTTCTCTGAAGCACCGACATGCTCCTTCTGGGTGTCCTTTAAGAGAAATTCGAGTACAGTTAGGATGTCTTCCTCATACTGATAGATTTCCAGTTGGATCCGCCTGGCTTCCTGCGTAGCCCATTCTCTACGACTCTGGTCTAGACATGCTTGCAATTCCATCTCCTTCTGAAGAAGGAGTTCAGTTTTTTGTTTCACAAAGTCTTCTTTAGCTGCCGCAAGCACCTCATCAATTTTATTTCGATGATCATCTAAAAATTGCCGGTAATCTTCCTCATTTTGTTCTTGAATTCTGTGGATTTCTTCTTGCTTTTTTTTGTTCCATTCACTCCGGGCTTTCGCCAACTCTGCCCTGACAACCACAGGGACTTCCTCGTTCTTTAACTCAAGCTCTCTCTGAAGAGAATGAATCTTCTCCTCCAGTTCCCTCCTAGGTATTCCATTTTTGTTCACGTTTTCAAGCTCACTTTTCCATTTCTCTTTAGCTTCAGAAATAGCAAATGATATCTAAAAGGCAGAACAATGTACATTTAAAATTCTTTATGATCTCCCCATAACTATTTGGGATAAGACATTGTCCTAAAATATACTATACTCAAAGATCCTCTCCATTTTAGATCACCTAGTATTTTAGGTCATATGGTATTTTAAAAACATCAGTTTCTTGGGGGTGCCCGGGTGGTTCAGTTAAGTGTCCAACTCTTGGTTTGGGCTCAGGTCATGAGCTCATGGTTTCTGAGTTTGAGCTCCCACATAGGGCTCTACGCTGGCAGTGAGGAGTCTGCCTGGGATTCTCTCTGTCTCTCTCTCCCTCTCTCTCTCAAAATAATTAAAGAAACTTACAAAATAAATAAGTAAAAGACATCCATTTCTTGATGGAGAACTAGAAATTTAAACTGACTCCAAAAATTGTAATTAGACAATTATCCAAAACTAATTTTAGGGGAAAAATTCATATTAGTTTTACACAGAGCCTCAAATTTTACCTAAGCCCAGGACAAATGAAGTATCTTTTACAGGAAGTGAAAGCAGCCTCATAAAGAAATCTTACTATTACTTAGAAATATAACACATATCTGCATAACGTGCTGACAAACATAATTGTATTTTAATGGCATCACAGTGGTTAGAGCAGTTCATTAAATGACAATACTAGACAGAAAAAGTCATTTTTTCACTAATCTAATTGTCTTTTATAACAGAATAACAAGACTCGCAGATCACACACAGTAATAGTACATAACCAAAATGTCACAGGGAATCAAAACACCTAGGCTTAACTCTAATCCTACCTTTGACTGCAGCCCAGCAAGGTGCTTAACAGAACAGAACTGCTAGAGTCAACTTACCAGCTGTGGGACCACAGGCCCATTCCTCAATTCTTTCGAGACTCTATTTCCTCATCTATAAAATGAGGATAATTATAAAGCTTCCCTGATAGCATTGCATTAGGGTTAAATGACAAAAGAAAATCCATTTAAGGGACTTGGTCCAGAGCCTGGCAGATAAGGACTCAATAAATGTTATATGGTTATTACTTTTGGCTAAATGGCCTTAGAAAAGTCACTTCATCTCTTTCACACTTAATGTCTCTATCTACATAATGAGCAGACTGGATAATGACCTTGAATCCCTTTTATAAATTCAAACAAGTCACAAGGATGTAAGTGTTGAAAGAAGTGGGCATCTCCAAAAGCTTGGCCTGGACAGCGGTGGCTGCTGAAAGTCAGTACTGTATACATATATGCTCTGGATGTTGAGATAGGGTATCTGTCTCCTAAATTTCCAGCTATTATATCATCTTAGCAAACACCTTCAACTGTAAAAATTCTAAAACATGTTATACACCTTTATTCAATAAGTGCTCCTGAATAGTTGCACATAAATCCAAATTTTGAACTCTATTTCAAATTTACTAAGGGAACCCACTAAGATGAGCTTTACAAAGGAATGCACAGCAAAATTCTTTCGCTACTAGCAGAATAATTCAGTAGTGATGTGAAACATGCTTAAAGAGTACCTTCAGGGAAAATAGTCTTGTCACAATGGATGCCTGGAGACCATTACCAGGTGACTTGGTGGAGGTGGCAGATCCCATGGAATCGGGAGGACCTGCCCAACCTCTCCAAAGGTGTGCATCCTCTCACATGAAGTTGTGGGAGGAGAATTTAACAGCATTAATCAACTCAGGGGCTCCTGATAGTTGCTGCCCAGTAGAATCACCTGAGAAGCTTTTAAAAATCCTAATACCCAGGGGCGCCTGGGTGGCTTGGTCGGTTGAGTATCCGACTTCGGCTCAGGTCATGATCTCACGGTCCATGAGTTCGAGCCCCGTGTCGGGCTCTGTGCTGACAGCTCAGAGCCTGGAGCCTGTTTCAGATTCTGTGTCTCCCTCTCTCTGACCCTCCCCTGTTCATGCTCTGCCTCTCTCTGTCTCAAAAATAAATAAAAACGTTTAAAAAAAAAATTAAAAAAAAAAAAAAATCCTAATACCCAGGCCATATCCTGCACCAATTAAAACATAAAGCCTGGGGGCTAGGAGTCAAGCAACAGTAATTTTTTTTAAGTTTATTTATTTATGAGAGAGAGAGAGAGAGAGAGAGAGAGAGAGATAGCATGAGTGGGGGAGGGGCAGAGAGAGAGGGAGACACAGAATGGGAAGCAGGCTCCAGGCTCTGAGCTGTCAGCTTGGAGCCCGATACAGGGCTCAAACCCACGAACCTTGAGACTATGACCTGAGCCGAAGTCAGACCCTTAACTGACTGAGCCACCCAGGCACCCCAAGCAACAGTAATTTTTAAAAGATCCTCAAGTTTTTCTAATATGCAGCAAAGTTTAAGAACCACTGAACCAATTGACAACTTCTGGACTCTGGATAACCGGCTTTAAATTTTCACGGAGCTTGATGGATCACTCTAATCTCCCAAGAACCCTCCCACCAATGCACTGAAACTGGCCCTAGGTCACCTTCTTTGGTTTGGACCAAGGATTCACAACATGTTAACATTATGTTCTGTGGCTGAATAATTATCTAGAATAGTGCTACTCACACCCAAGTGTGGTCTAAAAACCAGCACTGTCACATCCCCTAGGAACTTGTTAGAAATGCAAATTTCTCAGGATTTACTCCAGACCCACCAAATCAGAATCTCTGGGAATAAATCCCAGGAATCTGCTTTAACAAACCCTCCAGGTGAATCTCATGCCTGATAAAGTTTGAGAAGCAACACACTGTCTTCTCATTCCTGTATTTCTTCATTCACATACATTCAGGTCTTCTATGTTCTTAAGGAAAGATCTCTTGGGGTCCCTGGGCGGCTCAGCTGGTTGAATGTCCAACTCTTGATTTTGGCTCTAGTCATGATCTCAAGGTTGTGAGATAGAACCTCGTGTCAGGTTCTGCACTGAGAGTGGAGCCTGCTTAAGATTCTCTCTTTCCCTCTCTTTCTGCCCCTCCTGACATGCTCACATACTCTGTCTCTCAAAAACATAAAAAACAAAATAAAAACTTAAAATCTCTTGCCTATTTTCTATATACTAACCAACTTTATTATTCTTCTTGACTTCAGTGCTGAGTCACATGTACATCATATTATTTCCTCTCTCTCCCTCTTAAATTTCCTTTTAAACTATTTCAGCATACTTAAAAAGTATAGAAAATAATGCAGTGAACACCTGTGTACTACCACATAACTTAAGAAAACTGTTACAATACATTTATTTATGCTGAATTATTTAAGTATTCTGTGGAATAAGATTATGAATACAACATATGAGTCATTTACAATGTCTGTCACCTATACTATTTTGAAAATAGTTGTCATGTTGGGAGAATAGTATACACTTAACACTGCAATCTATTATCTTTTTTTGTATTATAATTAAGAAGACATACATATGACATAAAATAGCAGTTTAAGTTTGCTATTTGGACTTCTCATATTTGTACATATTTGTCATATTTGGACATTGTTGGTGTACTTATCTACAGCTCCTTGTTTTCTTATAAATTTGTATTGTTTTTCTTACCACATATTAGTAGTAATGTTTCTTATGTTTAATTCATTTATTTTCCTTTTTTTTTATTATCCTCTCACTTTTTTTTATTACAAAAGCAAAAATGTTTTAACTATATCTCTTATATCCTATTCATACATCTTTGCTACTACAACTATTGTCCCCAAACTGAGTGATGTTGGTATTCAATTTCTTTCTTCTATACTTTCATGTAAAAATGTTCAACTTCTTCATCAACTTAGACTTTATTATGATGCAAGCACAGGTAACCTTAATTTTTCCAAAGTGCTATCTGGCTATCCTAAGACCATTTATTATGGAATAATTCCTTATTCCTTTGTTTTGAAACAATTACATTTCTATTCATAATTGGGCCTATCTCTGAAGTCTGTGTAATACAAAATGAAAAATTCTATTTTTGTGACTCAACACTGAATTGTCGCTTTCCAACATACTCTATTATGTGTTAGAGTTGGACGACTATTTCTTTTCCAGAACAGTTAAAAAATTCCTAGTCCTTTCCAAGTAAATTTTAGAATTAGGGTCAAATTTCAAACCATGTTCAGTTTATTGGCATTTTGATTAGAACTGGTTTACACTAATAAAGAATGCAAATGATTATAATATCTTATGTTTCTGGTCAAACAACATGACCTCTCTGGTAAGGAGAGTTGGCTATTTTCCAAGGAGATTATAAGACTACTGACAAAGCAGGGAAAACAAACTTCCAGCATGCAAAAGGATACCATGTAGCTATTAATAAACAGATAAACACCTGTTCTCAATTTCCCCTAAAGATAGGGCAAGACAGAACAGGATTTAGTTTCATAGTTAAGGTTACCTTCCTGATTATGAGAGTTTCAAGACCCTAAAATACATTCTTTCTCCCTCAGCATCCTGATGATGAGAACAGATGCCATCAGTCAGGCTCTGAGCTAATGCTTACCATGCATTATTGCATTTAATCCTTCCACAACACTGTGAGGAGATACTGATTCTCGGGACTAAGATGAGACATCAGGAGAGAGGCCCTCCTCAAGCTTTTTTCCAGGAGAGCACTTACCCGTCTTGCCACAGTGATCTCTTGTTGCTCTTCCCACTTCTTCTGTTCTGCTCTTACACGTGCTTTATACTCTGCAAGGTCAGGTAGTTCTTCCAGCCATCGATGACGAGCATTTTGCACAGCTGTTTCTACCTGCAATTGGATATTGCAAGAGTAGGCAGTAAAGTGAGGTATAAAATTTCAGAAAGATCCCATTCGCAATTAGCAACTATGGTTTCATGTGTATTTTACATCATATCGCACTACGTTACACTGACCTCAAGCAGCCCCCCTGATCCCAAACAGTAGATTCTAATCCTTCTGTTCTAAACTTCCCATACTGTCCCATGCAAATGCCAGCACAAAAAGTAGGAATCTATAAATGTTTGATAGCCAATACCATTACTGGAAAGCTTCATACAAAGTACCAATTGCCATTTCCAAGAAATTCCTGTTTATCTTAAGAAAAAGGAGAAGACATGCAGAGAGGCTGCTTGGGGTCAGGGCTGCCCAATCAGTACACCCACCATATCCACAGTCCTCATGCCGTACATATAAACACATGAACCCACACAAGCATGCACCAATATAGCTTAGAGCCTTGTACCAAGCAACTTTTCCTGCTGTCTGTAATGAGTTTGCAACTAAAGAATGAGGGTGATACAGCAATTCAGGCAAACATATAAGACTTGATGAATTATGAGGGTGATCTGTTGGTAAATCTGTCACAGGTTACCACAAGGTCACTTATTAAATAACCTTTCCTTATTTCCTTGTATTGAAATATAAATACACACGTACCTATATCCATATAAACATACAAAACTAGAGTTGACATAAGGGGCTGAATTTTTTTGTAAAATGCTAAATACATTTACAGGTAAAACCTAGGGAGTTACAAATATGGGGAAAAGATAAAGCCCCTATAGAAATTTATATTCCTCCAAAGGTTATTAATAATATTTCCTTTCTTACTACATGATGTTATTTTTCTTCACAACATCTGTAATTGTATATATACCAGAACAGCACCCTTAAACATGTGTCTTTGTCCACAGAACATTTTCTTAACTCTGTTCAAACCTTAAACATTTCAGGAAATGATTTAACTGACTGAAGATGCCTTTGATACAATTACACAGATTTGGCTATGTTTCCATACTATAAGGATTCTCTCTAAAATCGTGTAGAACAACTTATGGGGGCCTGGGTGGCTCAGTCGGTTGAGCATCCGACTTCAGCTCAGGTCATGATCTCACAGTTTGCGAGTTCAAGCCTCGCATCGGGCTCTGTTGACAGCTCGGAGCCTGGAGCCTGCTTTGGATTCTGTGTCTCCCTCTCTCTGCCCCTCTCATGCTCATGCTCTTTCTCTCTCTCTCAATAATAAGTAAACGTTAAAAAAATTTTTTTTTAAATCATGTAGAAAAACTTAACAAATAGGCAGAATTCCAAGCATTTATCAAAAGCTGAATACATTTTTTTAAAACTTTACTTCAGGTATTATTTTAAGACTGCATAATAAGCATTTCGTTTGTAAATACAAAATAAGGAATATTAAGGTCCAGGGACCTCTATGGGACAAAACACCCTGTCAGGTGGTCTGTGAGATCAAAACTATTTTCAAAGTAATATTCACACTTTATTTTTTTCACGCCCAGTCCTGCATGTGTAACTAATACAATGGTGTCATGCTATGTGATTTATCACTGCTCTGACAGCCAATGGCAAGTTTAGTATCCTTGGTGTTTTTTTTTTTACAGATTTTATTTTCCTAATTTTTTAAAGTTTATTTATTTATTTTGAGAAAAAGAGAGAAAAAAGAGAGAGAGTGGGTGAGTACAGAGTGAGAGGGAGAAACAGAATCCCAAGCAGGCTCTGCATGGCCAGCGCACAGCCGACACTGGGCTCAGACTCATGAACCTTGAGATCATGACCTGAGCCAAACGCTTAACCCAATGAGCCACCCAGGTGCTCCAGTATTCTTGTTTTTTTAAAAGTTCCTTAGATTTATATTTTCCAATACAGTAAATAGATATAACCCACACAGAGAAAAACTCTTCAGAGTCTTGAATTTTTAAAAGTGTTAAAGGCATCCTGAAGCAAAAAAGTTTTGAGAATCACTATAATAATGTAGATAAAACCAACAAAAACTCTTTATTGCATTAACACAGAGCTATTTCATTAACACAGCTCACTCAGGCTGACATTTCTTGGAAACCAAACAACATGCCCCAGTTAAAAGCAAGCTAGCTTTCTGAGTGCTTCTAAGGGGAGGCAATGGCCCCGCTTTCTGGCAGCGTATGGGATTTACAGACAAAGTCCCATGTGAGGGGAGTGCCTGCAGATTCAGCTCTGTGAGTTGCAGTGCAAATACTGTCTAATATCTCACTTGCTTTAAGTTTGCTTATGTATAACTACTTCAGTGGAGTACCTTCTATAAAGTTAGGTATGAAAGATTCTTAATTAAGATGTGCTTCATCCAGTTATAAAACCGCCACCTTTAACCTCAAGCACCCTAACGCTTAGACCAAACTCAGAGGAGCAAACACTCTGTAAACGTAAAGAATACATGGAAAAACTGAGGGGTAACAGCTTTGTGACAGAAATACAGTGGAAGAAACTTTTTGTAACAACCCAAGAGGTTCTACCCTAGAATGCACAAAATTTTCAAAGTATAAAGTTATGAACAAGTTCAATGGTAGCATTTTACAGGTTTTCATTAATAGGCAGTTCCAATAATTGTACTATAATAAACCTGTTACCTGTTTGGCTATATTTTCACAATATTTGAGTTCTAATTCCACCTCGAGTTTCTTCAGGTCCCCACTGACAGCTGTTTCTTTCTCTTGCTCTAAATCTTGCTGGATCTTTCGCTTCTGTTCTTCTATCATGACTGCCATCTCGTTCTTGGAAATAACATCACTGGTGGTTACTTGGTCAGTCTGGCTGCAACCATCTGAGGTCTTCTTTTTCATTGCCTTTATAGTTTGATCCAGCTTAGACTGCCACTCTTTTTCGAGCTGTTGAATAAGTTCTTGTTTGATCTGTTTTCAGAAGAAAAATTGTATGAAAAGAAAAAACACTCAAATAAGCAAAACCCAGAATTAATAGCTAGCCAAAAGAGCAACCACAGCTGTGTTTGAAAACCATCTAGACATTGTTGTAGTAATTACATGAGAGTTAGAAGCTTAGTCAATGAAAATATATTCAAGTAAATCCTGAAAGTTACTGTTGGACCCTAATGTACGTGGCATAAATCACATGGGAGATAGAAGTATACCGCAATAGGTCAGGCTTTCTTGCTCTCAAGATGCAACCTTCTGGAAGCTTTGACATTGCCACTACAAAGGTGGCATGATTTTTTTTTTTTTTAAGAGGAAAATTTATACTATTAATATGTATTTTTCCATCAACACCAGGCTTTCCACAAAGCAGGCACTGGGTTAAGTCTAAATAATGAACCTAAAACTGCACGATCTAAAAATAGTTTTACTTACTTGAACACATTAGACTCTTGTTTGTTAGGGTATTAAATTCTACTGAGTCTACTGTGCATTGAAGGAGGGGCATCATTAGAAGGATGTCTTAATGACAACTTTCTGTTTTCAACAGGATAGTGGGATGGATCAAAACACAGTCAGTCTGAGGCAAAACTGTGAAACAGCAAAAGTTGCTTTTCTCTGTTCCTGGTTCCCACCTCCTGGGTATCCAGAGTTCTCAGACTGCTTCCCTGGCTACCACAGTCCCAGGCTATGTTGCTGCATTTGAAATGGCAATCTTGTGTAGCAGTTTATGGTTTCCTGAGAGTCTCACAAAAACATTACTTCTCTATCTCATCTTCCTGGTAAATAAATGGTTAGCAGATTCAAATATAAAACAATTTGTTTTGTGCTAGCCAGATTTTACAGGCATAAATGTATATATTCCAGAATACACATTTCTGTATTAAAAAATGATTAGTAAAAGAATTTCAGGTGCAAGCACTAGATTAATGAACTGCTGCAGAGGGTGGGGGTGGGAGATGAAGAAGAGGGATGCTGAAAGACAGGACAGTGGTCTACTATCCACCGTTAGGTAGCCACCACCCCCAGGTAATAGCAATCTTGCAGACCAAAGAATCTAGTTTCGATAAGCTTGAAAATTGATTTCCCTTCCAGCTAAGTTTTCAAGATCATAATCTGGTTCTTAATTTTCTAGAAAACTATTAGTAATTTCATTTGCTACTTAGGTAAAAGGTAATTTTTTGTGCTTTTGAGCCTGCCCAGTCATTACTTCTTCCTTCTAATCCACAGGATGGGTTATCTATTTGTTATTATAGACTGGTCTAGAGTCATCTGACTCATTCCACAATATGAAATTAGAGGAGGGTTTCATTTTGAGGAATCAAAAAGTACCCCTCCAAAAACCATTATATCCTGAATTGCACTGAAGGGACAAGAGAGGGGAGAAGTTTTAAGAAATAAAACTAGTGTAAGCTGCCCAAAGCCCACTCCCAAGAAGTGAAATGAATGATCACGTAGGTGCTTGGCAATGAAAAATTATGTCTGTTCAGGAAGAACGGTCTCCCTATAGTTAATACTACAGTTTCCAAACATGGTGACTGAAAAGAAATTTTAACCCACACCTCTGTCTGTTCCTCATCCCAGTGTGATTTGGCTAACATCACTTCATTGTCAACCTGCTGTTTAATATCAGTTTCTTGTTCTTTCAGCCACTTGCTCTTCTCCATCATAAGGGTGTCTTGGTACTTTTCTTCAAGTTCCACCTGCAGTCTGTTTACATATTCTTCTCTTTCCTCCAATAGCTGTCTCTTTAAACAAAATTCAAGTAAATATCTCTGTATTATACTAATATTCTCCAAGGCAAATTTATAAAATATTGGTCATAGGCAGGTACTGGCAGCAACAGAGACAAATGATCTTCCTACATGCTAACTCAATCAGCTTAATAGACTGTCTTGTACAGACCTGCTTGGATCTCAAATATTTGGATAAAAAATTTACAGGTGGCTATATTAAAAGAAAAAGCGTCTAACACAATCAATATGTTACTAGAAGAACAACTTTTTTTTTTTTTTCAATATATGAAGAACAACTTTTTAACGAGTTTAACTGACATTTATGTTTACACCCCACCCACCATGGGACTCATTAGGTATCACAGGCCAGGAAAAAAAAAAAAAAAGTACGTTTCTGAAATACATATATTCTGATATAAAACAAAAATTATTGCTCTATCTTAAAAGTATGCATCCTGTAATAAATTCAGACTGGCATATTTTTTTCATTACCAAAGACAATTGTTTTTCTCAAAACTAGCTAAAGCATTATGAAATAGTAACTGTCAACTATCAGATACAAATTTAATAATTTGAACTATTCATATACTATTCTCTGTTTATTTTAGGAATCCAGTTGATCTGAAAACTCTAACAAAACTCTACTCAGGGATCAAAATCACCTATAAGGGTTTTTGTGTGAAAATTTTTATTTTAAGTTTATTTATTTATTTTGAGAGAGGTGAGTGGGGGAGGAGCAGAGACAGAGAGAATCCCAAGCAGGCTCTGTACTCAGTGCGCAGCCCAGCACGGGGCTCGAACTCACCAACAATGAGACCATGACTTGAGCCAAAACCAAGAGTGAGATGCTTCACCGACTGAACCACTCAGGTGCCCCCAGTGTGAAAATTTTTGAAACGGCTTTCTGGTGGTCCCACTGAAGCTCATAAAATATAATGCCAGAGAAGTATACACTTCACATACCTATTGCCACGCAGCAAAAGAGCTTTTGCTCTGTGTCTCTTTACCATTATTTCTGATTCATGCTACCTGGTTGTCTGGTTTCTTTCCTGGTTCACACCTGACCTGGCTTATTTTGGTCTTAATTCCCATCTGATTCCTCTCCACCAATGGCATATACCAAAAAGATGCTATCTATTTTTGTTCAGTGCTATATGATTTCAGAAAATCTCCAGTAACTAAGGGACCCATTTCTTCACAATCAGGTCATAGAAACTGTAGTTGTACTAAAACAATCGAACTATCACGTGGCTGAGAAAGTTGTCCAGTGTCATGTCACATATCACAGTTATTTTTTGTTGACTTTAAAAGGAATCCTCACATTGTCTTACCTGTGTATATCTATGCTTCAGGAGTTGTTTCCATATGTATCTACTTTCCTTTTGACCCAGAACAGAAAACTGCTACCAATTTTCTGTGTGTTTGTATGTTTGTGCATATATCAATTGCTTTGCTACATAATAAGCCAGCCAAAACTTGACCATAACAACAAAACTAAACTAAAACAGCAAACATCTATTATTTCTCAGGATTCCCTGGTCATCTGGGGGGTGATTCTGATCTGAGTCAATTTAGCTGATCTCTGCAAGCAGTTGAAGCACATGGTCTAAGATGGCCTCACTCACACGTCTGGGAGTTAGCTTGACGTCTGCTAGAAAGATGACGTGGTCACATGTGTCATCACTCGGCAGGTTATTCCAGATCATTCACACAGTGGTGGCCACAGAGTTCCTGAGAGTATCAAGCTTGTAAGTCCCAATGCATAAATTATTTTTAAGACTCTTTTTGCCTAATGTTTACTAATGTCCCCTTGGCCAAAATCAGATCCAAGGGATGAGAAACAGATGACCTCTTACTGAGAACTGCTAGAAAGTCACACTCCGAAGGGGCATGCATTCGGTGATGGGAAGAATGTGCGGCCATTTTTGCAGTCTACCACAGCAAGGAAAACCTTTCTACCCTCTCTTTACAGAAGTAATAGATTTATTGAGCACAGGGATCTGCCATTTGAACATACTACAGAAATATCTAATTCTAAAAGTTTTATCATTAAAGAAAATTTTTCAATAGTTTTAAAACATTTACACTTGATTTGCATGCCCCCGATAGCAAAAAAAAACCTCTAACTTCTAAGGACTGACTTAGCATGTATTACAATTGTACAGATGAGACTAACGTATACAGAAATGACATTATGAATGCGAATATTGTCCATCTTTGCCTTGTCTGCAAATTCATGACCTCCAATGATTACTACAGAGTCCAAGGGGTTCTGTGTGGATGACTTTTCTCCCACTCTCTGAACAAGCCAGGTTGACATGTGAGGAAAGTTCCATGTGTTAATAAAAGTTTTAAAACTTGGCATTGAGCTCTTACTTAACCCATGGTCTAACTCAACAACTGTTTCAGAAAAGAGCACATATGGAACAGGAAAATACACCGTAGGACTCCTGCTGTTGTCTATCTTTTAAATTCAGTATCCAGACTAAGTAACTGACCGGAAAGTCAACTGCAGGGAAAATGCCTTATGGCCTGCAGAGAACTTCCATGAAAGTTCCCTAGCTTGCTTGAGTTTAATAAGATTCTTCCATTGTGAGTGTGAAACATTTCCTAGGATATGAAAAGATTAAATAAATTATCTTAAGTTTAAAGTTCTGTTATGACTGGCTTATAAAAATTACTAAATTTTGTAATGGATTTACATAAATCTAAATAAAAAAAACTAAACAATTCCAGAGAAGAAAGGAATTACACTTCTCATGCGTTAAGTACACTGGCCCTTCCAGTGGGGCTGGGTATTAACTACAAAGGGATAGCATAAGGCAGTCTTATAGGGTGATAAAACTCTTCTGTATCCACATCACTCTATACATGTGTTAAATCACATGTTAAAAATGTATAGAACAAACACCAAATGAAAAAGTCAATTTCACTGTATGACAACTTAAAATCTTTAAAGAAAAATATTTAACCTGTAAGATTTTTTGGAAGGGCCAAATAGCAGTTTTAACTTTCCTCCCTGCTTTGGTGCACAAGCATTCATGAGCCAGTATTGGTCAGCAGCAGCTGCTAATTCCAAGCGACCGATTATATGAGATCTAATTTTATAGCCAAACTGATTCTTTGAAAAGTACCAGAAAATATATTCCTGAAAAGAATGACCTCTTTGAGAGAATTACTCTTCTGTTCTTGTCAATTTACGTATTTAAAAAGAAAAAAAATCACAGCAGAGATCTTCTCCCTATTTTAATTTTTTTATACATTATGAAAAGCTAAGTCCTTAATTTCTATTTAAGATCCCTTCTAACTTTTATACTGTCAGCACTAAGTAAAAGAGCTTGCTTTAGAAGTTCTTTTTCCATTAGACGATATGTATACATGGCATGTTTTTTCACCATATTAATCTATTCAAAAAAATACAAACATTAAAAGAGCTGAATTCCTCACCTGCTCTTTCTATTCTTTTAAAGTCTGTAGTAGCAAGAGCCTGCTTTAATATAACTTTGTTCAGAAAACCTCTGTATAGAACATTTACTCAGGCTTTTAAAAATATTTTCTAATCTTGACGCAGGTGGCTTTCAAATTGTGGTCTGCAGGCTGGTCCAAAGTGGAAGGGAGAGTCAGACGTGTGTCTGGATGAGGCTCCAGGCAGGACAGGGAAGAAAAGACGGGCGACTGTTTACATGTGATTTTACTCCTGGACACTCACCAACAGCAACTGGGAAGATTCAGCCAGGAGGGGAAAGTATAGGAGCCCCTCCAGCTTCCCGAAAAAATGAGAGCTTCCCTGAAAAGCTCTCCACCTTCCCTATGCTAAGTCCCAAGTTCAAATTCCTGCCCTTCTCCCCAGAAGAATAAAATGACACTTGGGTACTGAGACAGAAATGGGTCAGAGGAAAATGTTTCTGAGGGAATATGCTGTGCATCACCCACGGGACTATGTAGGTTCAACTAAGGAGCCAGCAAAAGTGGAAAGCAAGAATCCCTGGGTTTCAGACTCACAGTGTTTGGGTCTACTCTCGTTTATTTTTAGAACCCTGTTTTGCCACTTGGAATAAATATAAGGAAGAATCATTTTCTCCTATATGTATGCCATTTTCTACTGAGGTTTTAAAAATCATCTCAATATTTACTGTATTTTGTGAGCTATCAGAGTGTGATAGCCAAAAATAAAGAGACTTCTCCATAGGCCTTCCCTGTTTCACAAGAGAACAAGTATACTGGTTTCCATGACAATAGTGAGGCCAGAGAAAAGAGCTGAAACAAACACAACATGAACTTGTACTGTACCTTCTTCTCCTGAGCCTGTTGCTCCTTTTCCATGGTCTTCCTCAGAGTTGATTCTAGATTATCCTTCTCTCTGCACACTTCCAGGTAACATTCTTGCACAGCAGCCATCTCCTTATTCATGTTATCTAAGTCAGACCTTGGATACACAAAACCAGCAACCAAATGACCACCAGGAAAAAAAAAAAAAAATACAAGGGCTGCAAAACAATTTTCCTCTAAGCTACAGAACAGGAGAAAGCTGTCTCTAGAGCTTGAAGGGTAGCTAAACTCTCTCATTCTCACCTAAGTTGCAAGCGAGCTGCCTCATAAACCTCAAAGAGCTGCTGCTTCTCCAAAGCATGCTTTGCTAACAGGCTTTCACGTATTTGGGCTTTCATGGCTTCATGGTGCTGCTGGTAAGTCCTCTCACACCTAGAAACAGAAAGCAGACAATAGAATCTAAAGAAATGCCCAGCATTATTAGAAACACCAGGATAAATTGGTTTCCTTTCTTTCCCACTCCCTCTCTCTAATGCAAATTATAATTCAGGTCAGATTGGTTCCCCCCAACCAAAAGTAATAATTAATTCCTAGTGGATGATCTTAAATTCTGCAAAATTTTCTCTCTTTAAATGTTTCCAGAGAAAAATGAGAAACTTGGATATGAGAATGCCCCAGTCCTTCAAGAAGATAATAGTCTTTGTTGAGGACTTGTTTATAAAAAATTAATTGAAATAATAGGGTAGAGTTCCAAAATTCCAAGTTATCTATATTAGAAATAGATACTAGCAGTACCCAACTCACAAGTATGTTATGTTCCAAAACTCTGTTTCCAAGTTTATGATTTGGTAATTGGAAGACATACTCTCTCCCACAGATTTCTTCCTTATAAAGACTAGTTTCCCAGACTAGTTTATGAAAACCATTAAGCTATACTATCTCAATGAACTGCAGTTTTGATGGTGCTATAGAACCCAGCCCACTACATAACATCATTTCTATGGAAAATGTGTTCTAAATTCTAATTTGAGAAGCCACAGACTCATCTTCAGTGAGATCTCAGTAGGGAAGGTTCACACCATAATTTTTCTTGAATCTTTTCTGGCGGGTGGGAGAGCAGGGCCGTGAAGGGCAGAGTCAGGCATTAGACCTCTGCATAGACTTTACCTATCCACAGCTTCCTGTTTATCATGGTCAAAATCTTGTACCATTTGTCTCATTTGATTACATAAGTCTTGATTTGTATCTCTCAGTTTTTCTTCCGTTTCTTTAAGTTCCTAGATACAAAAGAATAAAGCAGTTAGAGAAAATAAACATCATATTCACTGATTAGTCCAATCTTTTTTTTTTATTATCTTCCATGCTTTATCTCTACCCTGTAGCACTGATGTATCGTTTTCATAATTCTACAAAGACTCCTTATGGCTTGTAAGATTCACTTATTTGACAAGTAGCTTTATGACAGGAGTTAAGAGTTAAGAATTTTGTATTCATTTTGAACTACATGAAATAGAAACACTTAGCCAGAGAAGTATTCCCTAAGCGATCTCTTAAAGTAAGTCTTAGGATTCAATAATCTTAACAACCAGATAAACAAGGTTTAACTTTTTTGGTCCAGAGAAGAACACCTCCAGCAGCCAAGCTCCTACAGACCCAGGAGCCTGGAGTTCCACTAACCTACCTTTTGAGAAAACGATGACCTTATGGCCAATAAAGGGAAATAACTGGAATCCTTATTCACCCACTAATAAACCTGTCTACAAACTCATGTTGCCTCTGCAACTTTTTTTTGAAAAGTCGGTTATATCCTTTGAATAAAATGAGGTCATAAGAATTCTCACAACATATAGGAAACTTTTTCATCACCTGATTTTGTTGTCGTAAAACATGAATTTCATTTTTAAGCCGCAGAATGTCATCTTCCACAATTCTATCAGAAGTAGAAGACCCAGGCCATAATTGATCAGTTGGTTTTTCCGTGGTATCTGTTTTACTCTAAATGTTAAAAAGAAATCAAAAGTTTTTCAGGTTTTTAAGAAATTCTAACTTCTGGTTTTGAAAATAATTTCATACTTACAAAGAAACTGTGAAAACATCACAAATAACTTCCATGTAACTTTTATCATCGTCCCCAAATATAACCACCATACAATTATCAAAACCAGGAAGTTAACTAGGATGTAGCACTGTTACCTAATCTACAGACCCTATACAAAATCTTCCCATTTTCCTCTAACGTCCTTTTTGTAGTTCAGGATCTCATCGACAATTCCACATTGCATTGAGTTGTCATGGCTCATGAGTCTCCTTCAATCCAAGGACAGTTCTTCAGGCTTTGTCTCTCAAATCTATGACACTTTTTAAGAGTATCAACTAGTTATTGTGTAAGATGGCCTTCAATTTGGGCTTCTCTGATGTCACTTCATTATTAAATTCAGGTCATCCATTTTTTACATGAATGCCACAGAAATGCTATGTGCACTCTTCAGGAGACTCAGGAGATCAACGTGGTTCATCACTGGTGATGATCAATAAATGAAGGTAGCATCTGCAGGCACTATCACTGTAAAGCTACAATTTCCTACTTGTAATTTAGAATAAGTATCTTATGAGGAGATACTTTGAGACTATGCAATGCAAATATTCTATTTTTTATCTTACACCAAGTTTAGCATCTATTCTATTTCTGCATTTATTTGTTTATATATAATCTCTATTATATAATCTCTATTACCTCATAGATCTATATTTTATTCAACAGGTACAATTTTTAAGACTCATGACAGTTATTGGCAAATTGTTTCCCACAAGGTCATGCAAATGTACATTGTCAGGTAGTCTGAACAAATGTGTCCAACTCTCTTTACCTCCAATGGCAGGGAATGTCTTGAAATAATTATTGTATTTGATGGGGAAAGGGTAGCCAATAGTTGCTTTCATTTGCATTTCTTGCATTGCTCTCATAGCAGAACCTCTTACATACCTTCACTGTTCATTTGTTTTTCATCCTCCCAGATCTGTTTATACAACTTTGCATTTTCCTCTTACCATCTAAGTATCTTCCTTATCTAATCTTTATGAATTCTTTGTTCATTGATGGGGCCACAAAGATTTTTTTTTAAATATCTACTTTATTTGACTTGTTGGTTTATGTGTTTACCTGAAGTCTGAGCTCTCTTCCACAATGTTTAAAAAATATCCTAAACCAAGATTCATTCTCCTCATTGGGGAGGTATTTGTATTTCATTCACATGTGAGGTGACAGAACACCAAGGCTCTGGCTCAGTCTTTGAATTCATAGCCTTCACTTCCTTTACAGGGAGACTATTGTTGACTTTCCCGTTTTCACTTGCCGTAATTTCCCAGAAGCCACTGCTTCTACTCCAATCAGAACAGAACGACAAATACCTACTCTGTTAGCTTCTCTCCAGATTTGGGGATACTAATGAGATTTTAAGGGATTCTATGGACTCATTAGAGTGATTTTCATTTTGTTTTAACTTGGCCTCCACTTTTTAAAGTTTGTGATATTAATTTGTCCATTCTTTCCCACTGGTAAGTTTTTATTACTATGAAATAAAATGAATGAAAGTAACATCATACTGATACATGGAAAAACAATTTTCATGCCTAGCTATGACACTCAGCTTTGACATATCATCACACTGCAGGCACTCAGGGACTAGGTACTTGTACCTGTCAGCACAAAATCCTTATGGACAATTTTAAAAAGAAAAGGACCACATAGGTGTCATAACAAAATTTCTGAAGTTGGAATACTAAAGAGATTACCTTCAAGAAAACAAGGCATGTAATACATCAACTCTCACATTATCTTCCTAATTTCTATAACTAAAAAGATTCCAGGTAGAAACCTTCTGAGTTGGCTACTCAACATTGCCTTGGGTCCCTTGAAATCAAAGAATGGCTCTAACCACAACTTGTGGTTAGGTAATGATTTCTTTTGAGTAACAGATACAGAAAGGCCTCTGTGTTTTATTCATTATGCTTACAAAAAAATCAATGTAGATGTGGCCCCTGACTGCAAGACTAATTTTCCTAAGGACTTTACTACATTCTACATTAATGGTCCAGTTGTTCAACTAGAATGAACAGTATACAACTCAACGCACTCTCAATCAGTGCACAGTGCTACATATAGACAAATTCCTAATCTTTATCACATATTATCCTGGAAATATCATAAAGCAGCACTGCTATGAATAGTCAAATGACACGAAAGCAAAAACAACAGACTCTGAAATAATTTTTAATTGTTCTATATAAGAAGGATACAAACAAACATAAGATACTACAACGTTATAGAGCAATAAATATATCAATACTTTTAAATATTCATAAAAGAAACATGCCAAGTAAGATTACATAGTAAATATTTTTGTTAGCCTTTTCAATATTTAGAAAGGCTTTAGGGGAGGATTTCAATGACCCAGTTCTCTTTAAAAAGATATCCAAGGACATGTTCTGTCTCTTAACAAGCTGATAGCAAGCAGAGACATTCAACAGTATTTCATTAACCTCAGGATTTAATGCTAGCTATGGTATTATCCTAAAAATTGATGTAACATCTATGTGTTTTTGGCCTCAAAGATTCCAGAAAGACTGAGCCTATACAATATAGACTTCTATTCACATGCCCTATTCCCTAGTTACACCAGCTTATTTGCTACAACCTTTAAATACTTCTGCTCAAGGCTGAAATGTTCCTTCCCACCTTCCCTCTTGCATTTATCCTTCAGGACAGAGATCAGATATTCCCTCCTTAAAGACTTCACTAAGGTTTGCCTTATCATCTCCCCTACAACCAGCTCTGGTTAATTATTCCTTCTCAAAACACTCTGCAACCAATATCATCCTTATTACACAAAGTTATGCATGTCCCTCTCCTTATAGATCTGCACTGTTGCATATGGTAGCCATTAACCACACATGGCTATTGAGCACTTGAAATGTGTCTTGTCCAAAATGAAAAGTGTTGTAAGTGGACAATACATGTCAGATTTCAAGGACTTGGCACAGAGACAAAAAAGGCAAACCATCTCGCATTTCTATACACCAATAATGAAGCAGCAGAAAGAGAAATCAAGGAATCGATCCTATTTACAATTGCACCAAAACCCATATAAAATACCTAGGAATAAACCTAACCACAGAGGTGAAAAAACTATACACTGAAAATTATAGAAAGCTTATGAAAGAAATTGAAGAAGACACAAAAAAAATGGAAAAACATTCCATGCTCATGGATTGGAAGAACATTGTTAAAATGTCGATTCTACCCAAAGCAATCTACATATTTAATGCAATCCCTATCAAAATAACACCAGCATTCTTCACAGAGCTAGAACGAACAATCCTAAAATTTTTATGGAACCACAAAAGACTCCAAATAGCCAAAGGAATCCTGAAGAAGAAAACTAAAGCAGAAGGCATCACAGTCCCGGACTTCAAGATGTTTTACAAAGTTGTAGTCATCAAGACAGTATGGTACTGGCACACACACAGACACATAGATCAATGGAACCGAATAGAGAACCGAGAAATGGACTCACAAATGTATGGCCAACTAATCTTTTGACAAAGCAGAAAGAATATCCAATGGAATAAAGACAGTCTCTTCAGCAAATGGTGCTGGGAAAACTGGACAGCAACATGCAGAAGAATGAACCGGGACCACTTTCTTACACCATACATAAAAATAAACTCAAAATGGATGACAGACCTAAACAAAAGATAGGAAGCCATCAAAATCTTCAAGGAGAAAGCAAACAAAAAGCTCTTTGACCTCGGCCTCAGCAACTTCTTACTAAACATGCCTCCAGAGGCAAGGGAAACAAAAGCAAAAATGAGCTATTGGAACCTCATCAAGATAAAAAGCTTCTGTATGGCAAAGGAAACAGTCAGCAAAACTAAAAGGCAACCGACAGAATGGGAGAAGATATTTGCAAATGACATATCGGATAAAAGGTTAGTATCCAAAATCTATAAAGAATTTATCAAACTTAACACACAAAAAACAAATAATCCAGCGAAGAAATGGGCAAAAGACATGAACAGACACTTCTCCAAAGAAGACATCCAAATGGCTAACAGACACATGAAAAATGCTCAACATCACTCATCATCAGGGAAATGCGAATCAAAACCACAATGTGATAACACCTCACACCTGTCAAAATGGCTAACATTAACAACTCAGGCAACGACAAATGATGGCGAAGATGTGGAGAAAGAGGAACCCTTTTGCACTGCTGGTGGGAATGCAAACTGGTGCAGCCACTCTGTAAAACAGTATGGAGGTTCCTCAAAAAATTAAAAATAGAACTACCCTACCACCCAGCAATTGCACTACTAAGAATTTATCCAAAGGATACAGGTGTGCTGTTTCAAAGGGGTACATGCACCCCAATGTTTGTAGCAGCACTACTGACAATAGCCAAGGTTTGGAAAGAGCCCAAATGTCTATTGATAAATGAATGGATAAAGAAGATGTGGTATAGGAATATTACTAGGCAATCAAAAAGAATGAAATCTTGCCATTTGCAACAATGTGGATGGAACTAGAGTGTATTATGCTAAGTAAAGTGAGTCAGTCAGAGAAAGACAAACATCATATGACTTCACTCAGATGTGGAATTTAAGATACAAAACAGATTAACATGAGGGAAGGGAAGCAAAAATAAGATAAAAACAGGGAGGAGGACAAAACATAAGAGACTCTTAAATATAGGGAACAAACTGAGGGTTGCTGGAGGGGTTGTGGGTTGGGGATGGGCTAAATAAGTAAGGGACATTAAGGAGGACACTTGTTAGGATGAGCACTGGGTGTTGTATGTAGGGGACGAATCAGTGGATTCTACTCCTGAAATCATTATTGCACTATATGCTAACTAACTTTGATGTAAATTTAAAATAATAATAATTATTATTATTATTATAAATGTAAGCCATCTCATTAATAATTTTACATTGATTACATACTGAGAAGATATTTATTGGGTTAAATAAAATATGTTATTAAAATTAATTTCACCATTACTTTTACTTTAATGGGATACTTGGGACATTTTAAATTATATATGTGGCTCCATCAAATTTCTATTGGATAGTGCTGTTGTAGATTCTAAATTCCTTCAAGGAATGGCCATTGTTTCTTTCCACTGAATCCCATAAGACCTTGCACAGAGTAGCTTTAAAACAAAACAAAACCAAAGCTTAAGCTGAATGATTTGCTCTTCCTCCATATACCTCCCAACCTTGTTTTCTGATGTTATACACTAACTAGAAAGATCATTAGAAAAGATGTGGGAAGCAAGTAAGAGGCAAAGTTTGAAGGTGTCCATGGGCTAATCAGATGACTGTGAACTTGAGTGTTTATATAAAAACACTTGTTGGATGGGGTGCCTGGGTGGCTCAGTAGGTTAAGCATCTGACTTTGGCTCAGGTCATGATCTCACTGTTTGTGAGTTCGAGCCCCGCATCGGGCTCTGGGCTGACAGCTCGGAGCCTGGAGCCTGCTTCGGATTGTGTGTCTCCTTCTCTCTCTGCCCCTTCCCCACTTGTGCTCTGCCTCTCTCTATCAAAAATAAATAAATGCAAAAAAAAAATTTTTTTTTTAATTAAAAAAAATAAAAAAATAAAAACACTTGTTGGTTAAATTACTACTTCCTCTCCCTTTCCTCCATCTAGAAAAGGATTAATAGGTATACTGATTCAACAAATATTTATTGAGCAAACATGCAGAGAATCATCCAGACAAGAGTCTCAAGAAATTCATATGTAGTAAGTGCAAGCAGGACAGACAAGCAGCACAGGCTGGTAAGTCACACTTTTAAGAAAAACCAAACATGGACTGCTGAGAAATCACTATGGCAAGAGTAGCTGGACAAAAAAAGTATTCAACAATGAGATCGTTCCCTTTGATCTATAGAGGCAAAGGTATAGATTAAATTTTGTTAAACATAAGGCATGGCCACCATCAACTGTCACATATGTGGAAGTGTACCTCTATGGCAAATGCCATCAGTAATTTCAGTACAGAACAGAGCAAGAACCGTGGATACCTGAGCTAAAGTTCAAGACTCAAGACCACGTTCCTAAATCCTAGGCTACTCTCACCAAAATACTTGAACCAATCGATTCTAATCTAACACAAATTGAAACATGCACATTTATTCTCATCCTTTTTAAAAAATGCGTAAACAAGACAGCTTGACATAAAGATGTTCGATGTGCTGGAGGTTGGGGGTTCTTTCTCATTTGGTTGTTAACAATGAAATCAGCGTTATGCTCGTCAAATACAGTTACTCGGAAGAAGGAATATTGCCCGACTGGGCAGGATTTAAACAGTGAAAACACATTATTATTTTTTGGAAAATATATACAATCAAAATTCCATAATAATTAGTACCATATAACATCTTACATACCTTAATAGGACTATTTTAGTGAACACAACTCCTAGTTTAAAGAATCAGGAGCTAAAACAGTACTAAAGTAGGAAGTAAAATATTATTTCCTTCCAGAAGGAAAAGGAATACACCACCTACATTCATTTCCCCCCTTCCCTTTCATTACTAGGTTTTTTGTTTTTGTTTTTTGTTTTTCTATTGAGAGCATAGATGGTTGGGATTTGGAAATATGGAAGAATAGAAAAGGAAGCTGTTAAATGAGGGCAAGAGTAAGAATTTCTGTAATAGCAAGATCTTGGGGAAATAATCTTGACTATTATTAGTCAAGTGTTTTAGTTTCAATTTGCCTAAAGATGGACTCTAACCTCAGAAATGTCACACATTCCCCCAGCTTCATTTTCCTCATCTATGAAGTCACATTCCTCCAGCTTCATCTTCCTCATCTATGAAGTAAGGAAGCCAACTGAAGCATATAAAAGTAGATTCGGGGGTATCTGGGTGGCTCAGCCACTTGGGTGACGGACTTTGGTTCAGTCATGATCTCACAGTTCGTGGGTTTGGGCCCTGCATCGGGCTCTGTGATGACAGCTTGGAGTCTGCTTCCGATTCTGTGTCTCTCTCTCTCCCTTTCCCCCGCTCCCACTCTTTCTCTCTCTCAAAAATAAATAAAACACTAAAAAAAATGTTTTAAATAATAAATAAAAAATATAAATAAAAGTAGATTCAATGATTCTGACATAACCTGTTTCTGTGCCTTTCTCACTTACAACGCCACCACTACATAATTAATTTCCTTATATAGAAAGACTCTTCTTATAGGAACATGGGCGAGAGAAATGTCATAGACAAAATGCTAAGGGATTTAGCTGTGGAGAATTTTAAGGCTTTAGAACACTGTTGATACAAGCCAATCTTGAGGAAATGCACATACTTTTTTACGTAGACTCCTTCCTTGGATTTGTGGTAAAGGAATTTTGCCTAACTAACATCTCATTTATGAGGTGCTTTGCAAAAGGAACCAGAAAATATATTTCTTTATGTGGCATTCCCTTCTTTACACTTTACTTCTAAATAAAATCAAATGAGACCTTGAAAGACAAAGGCTTGATTTAAATGTGAAGACTGTAAGCATTTTTTTCATTAAAGTCTTTTAAAAATGGCTTTTTAACTCTACAAACCTCAACCTTGATGCTTTTTTCATCTTTGTCCGCTTGTTGGAGATCTTCAATTTTCTTATGACAGTCTCTGAGCTCAGTTTGTAACTGAGACACCAGATGACGCTTCACTGAGTTGCTCCCCAGCAAACGCTGCACTTGTCCTTTCAGCTTCAGGATGACCTCGTCTCTGGGAAGCTCTTCATTTGGGTCTTCTTGCTGTACAATGCTAAAGGAGAAATCATCATGTCGAATACGAAATCGAGTAACAAATCAAGCATGGTTATTTCTTGAAAGTGATTGCAGTTGTGAAGATGTTTTGTGACTTATACAACTATATATTGGTGTTTCAAAAACAGTTTTAAGCTTTGTCATATACAAGCTTTGTCACCTTTGCTATGTCCCCATATATAGAAGTGAGTTTATTCATAAGAAGGCCATTATTATGCTTAGACCATCTGCCTCACTGAAAGGAGTTAAACCAGGTGAACTTCAATATGGCATGCTTTTTTGGTTTTTGGTAAGTTGTGTGCTGTATACACATGCCCTTTATGACTCTAAGAGAAACAACATGAAAATAAAGGAGGAAGTGAAAAGTAAAATACTAGTCATCCTAACTAACAATTTCTGTATCTCTTTTACTAAAACACCAGTCTGAGTGGATATCTGAGCAATTAGGGGGGAAAATAAAAAAAAATAAAAGCCATGCTAATTTAATCCCAACTTTAGTTTCAATAAATTTCAAAACTGGAGAATTTCTGCTCCTTGCCGTAATGGATTAAAAATGCCAGATTTATCTTCCTGCCGTACAAAAACTGGAAAACCAAATAAAATATGTTAAGGGATGGCTTTCAATCACTAGACAGCAGGCAGCACACCATAATGATCCCTGAAAAAAGAAAAACAAACAAGGTGAGCCCTATGATTGCTGCTGCTATCTCCCTGGGAAGTTTCCAGCCTGCGGCATGGGGAGAGAAAGGCCAAAGACAGCTTAGGAATCTCACCAAGTTGCAGAGTTCAGTTTGGGAAGGTCAAAATGGCTAGAATTTAAGGAGGGAAATACTATGGGAAAGGAAGCTACACAGAAAGAGAGCACTGGAGATCTGTGTGTACATGTGAGAAAATTACTGCAAGTCCAGGGAAAGAACTGCAGGAAAAGAATAAGGTTGGAAATACTGTGGGTTCCAAGGAACCATAGTGAAAAGATCTCCTAATTCACAGAATATCAAATATTGCCTCAGTAATGGGGCCAGATGAACCTATGGGAAAATGGGGGGAAAAAGAAAAGAGAGGGAAACAAACCACAAGAGACTCTTAACGACAGAGAACAAACAGGGTTGATGGAGGGAGGTGGGTGGGAGATGAGCTAGATGGGTGATGGGTATTAAGGAGGGCACTTGTGATGAGCACTGGGTGTTGTATGTAAGTGATGAATCCCTGAATTCTACTCCTGAAACCAAACCAATATTGTACTATATGTTAACTAACTGAAAATTTAAATTATAAAAAAAAGAAATATTTTCCTAAGACCACCCAGTAAATAAATAAATAAATAAATAAATAAATAAATAAATAAATAAAAAACCTTGGAAGAATCCCAGGAAGCTTAAGTGTGTCACAAAAAAGAGCAATATTTTTTAAAAATACAACAAAATCTAACATCTAAAATATAAAATTCAAAATGTCCAGCATCTAATCAAAACTTACCAGGCCTGCAAATAAGCAAAGAAAATATAAAAGGGAAGAAAGTGGGGCGCCTGGGTGGCTCAGTCGGTTAAGCGGCCGACTTCGGCTCAGGTCATAATCTCGCGGTCCGTGAGTTCAAACCCCGCATCGGGCTCTGTGCTGACAGCTCAGAGCCTGGAGCCTATTTCAGATTCTGTGTCTCCCTCTCTCTGACCCTCCCCCCGTTCATGCTCTGTCTCTCTCTGTCTCAAAAATAAATAAAAAACGTTAAAAAAAATTAATGTTAAGTGAATAAAAGTCTAAAGAACACCTTTATCTTTAAAAAACACACAGCTAGCATTTATGCTAAATGGAGAATGACTGAATGCTTCCCCATAAGATGAGGAGCAAAACAAGAATATCTGCTCTTACCATTTCTATTCAACATTGTACTAGAGATTCTAGCTGGAGCAATTAGTCAAGAAAAAAATAAAAGTCATTCAGATTGGAAAGAAAGACGTACGATGATCTCCATTTTCAGGTGACATGACCCTATATACAAAAAATCCTAAGGAACCCACTAAAAAACTAGTTGAACTAAATTAACAAGTTCAGCTATGGGTCAGGATACAAGATCAATATATAAAATCAACTGTACCTCTGTATACTAGTAATTAACCACCTGAAAATAAAATTAAGAAAATAATCCAACAAAAGTATAGACAAAAGAATAAAACACCTAGGAGTAAATTTAACAGAAGTACTATATGACTAGTACACTGAAAACCACAAAAATACAAAACACGAGTAGTACACTGAAAGAAATTGAAGAAGACCTAAAAAAAAGGGGGGGGGGGAGACATCCTATGTTCAGGAATCAGAACCCAACACGGATTAAGATTGCAATATTCCCCTAAATTGATCTACAGACTGCATGCAACCCCAATCAAAATCCCACCTGGTTTCTTTGTAGAAAATGACAAACTGATCCTAAAATTTCTATGGAAATGCAAGAGACCCAGAATAGCCCAACCAATCTTTAAAAAGACAAAGCTGAAAGACTCAAACTTCCCAATTTCAAAACTTACTACAAAGCTACATCAAGACGGTATGGCACTGGCATAAGGACAGACATACAGATCAGTACAACAGAATTGAAAGTGCAGAAATAAATCCTCACATTTACAGTCAACTGATTTTTGACAAGGATGTCAAAACAATTTTGGTACTGGGACAAATGGATACCCAGATGCAAATGAATGAAGTTCTACATATCATACAGCAAAAATTAATTCAAAATGAACCTAAGACCTAATGTAAGAGATAAAGCTCTTAGAAGAAAACATAGGTATAAATCTTGAGGACCTTGGATTAGAGAATAGCTTCTTAAATAATCAAAAGCATAAGCAACCAAAGAAAAAATAGGTAACTTGGACTTCATAAAATTAAAGACTTTTTTTGCTTCAAAGGATGTTATCAAGAAAGTGAAAAGACAATCCACAGGAGAAAATACTTGCAAATAATATATCTGACAAGAGACTTGTATTTAGAATATATAAAGAACTCTCAAAAGCAATAAAAGGAAACCCAATTTTAAAATGGGCAAAAGATGTGAAGAGATCTTCCCAAAGAAGATATACAAATGGCCAATAAACATAGTAAAAGACGTTCAACATAGTTAGCCATCAAATAAAAACTACATCATTCACAAATCCAAGCCAAACAGCAAGCGTGGGCAGGGATATAAAGAAATTAGAACCCTCATACATTGCTAGAGGGAATGTAAAATGGTGCAGCCACTTTGGAAAACAGTATGACCATTTTTTGAAATGCTAACCGTAGATTTATCACATCACTCAGCAATTCCACTCCCAGATATACAGTTGACCCTTGAATAATATAGGTTTGAAAGCACGGGACCACTCACATGTGGATTTTTTTTGATACAGTACAAAACTGTAAATGTATTTCCTCTTCCTTATGATTATCTTAGCATTTTCTTTTCTATAGCTTACTTTAATGTAAGAATACAGTATATAATACACATAATGTACAAAATATGAGTTAACCAATGGTTTATGTTACTGCTAGGGTTTCCAGTCAACAATAGGGTATTAGCTGTTAAGTTTTTGGAAAGTCAAAAGTCATATGCAGATTCTCAACTGCACAGCAGGTCAGAGCCCCGAAGTCCTGCATTGATCAAGGGTCAACTGTACCTCTAAGAGAAATGAAAACCTATACCCACACAAATTTGTCCACAAATGTTCCTAGCAGAATTATTCATAATAGCTAAAAAGTAGAAACAACTCAAATAAATGTCCATTAGCTGATGAATGAATGAGTAAAATATGATATATATTCACACAATGGAATATTTTTTGGCTACAAAATGGAATGAAGTATTGATAGATGCTGCAATGTGGATGAACCGTGAAAGCATCTGCTAAGTAAAAGAAGCCAGTTACAAAATACCACATACTACATGACTCCATTATACATTCACATACTACATGATTCCATTTATGTGAAATGTACAGAATAGGCAAATCCATAAATAGAAAGTAGGTTAGTGATTGCCTGAGCAGTGAGGACAAGAAGGAGTAATGGGGAATGACTAATAATACCTACAGGGTTTCTTTCTGGGGATACTGAAATGTTCTAAATTAGGTTGTGGTAACAGTTGCACAACTCTGAATATATGAAACACCACTGAACTGCACACTTTAAATGGGTAAATTTTATGGTACTTTAAATATATCTTAATACAATTATAGAAGAAAAAAATAACATCTAATGTATGAGTTCCCTCTGTACAAAGGCAATCTGAATCTATAGTGTTTAATAATTAGGTCTTACAAGGTAACAATAAACCCAGAAAACAATTGCTCTAGCAGTTAAGATAGTAGTTAACTTCAAGATTATGACTGGGAAGAGGCATATGAACAGTTGCTAACAATGTTTATTTCTGGGTAGTGGCTCCATGGGCATTCGCTTTAAAATCATTCGTTAAGCTATACACTTATGTTTCATGCACTTTCTCAACTTTAAAAGGTTTAAAAAGTAAAACAAAATTATAAAAATTACTAGAGAAATACCATCAAGAAATCAGACAGGTAGAGAGAATGATGGGTCTAACTACATAAAAATTTTAAACAGTAGAAGTGGTAACTCTCAGCACTAGCTAGGATCCTCAGAAATAGGCACTGCCACATGACATGGGTAATAAGCAAACTACAGACTGCTTGGCAATATGTATCAAAGACCTCAAATATGTGCACACCTCTTAGCAAGGATATACACCCAAATCTTAAGGAAGTAAAGATGTCAATAAAGACTTGACTACAAACAAGCTTGTGATAATAATAATATTGCATTACTTATAATGAAAAAATTAAAGTGTATTACTAAAACATAGTTCATTCATCCACATATCCATTAGTAAATATTTACATTACCATCTAAAGATTTCAGAATATGCTAAAATGATTTCAAAATATGCTAAATATGCTAAATTATAAAATACATTCAATATTATTTTATCTTTTAGAAATATACAACACAGATAATGTGGAAGTTATACACCAAAATGTCACAAGTTGTTTTCTTCATGGAAGGTGAAGTAAGATTGTGTTGCTTTTAATTTTCTTCTGTTTTCTTAATCTGTATTTTCCATTTTTTCCATAATAAAGGAGAAAGTTACTTTAAAAAAAAAAATAAGTAGTTGATAGTATGTGCCCTCAGTATGATATGATGAAAATGGAACCTCATCTCTGTGGTCTTCTTCCACAAAACCCCCGAGAAAACCAATCATAAAACAAACATCAAATTCCAAGAGGGGCTTCCTATAAAAGATCTGACCAGTATTTCTCAAAACTGTCAAGGTCATCAAAAACAAGGAAAGTTAAGAAGAACCTAAGGAAACATGACTCCTAACCTGGCATCCTGGATGCAGTCCTGGAACAGAAAAAGGACATGAGGTAAAAACTGAGGATCCAAATAAAGTATGGACATTAGTTTCTAATAATGTATCACTATTAGTTCATTAATTGTAACGAAGGTACCATGATGGTATAAGATGTTAACAGAAGAAAATGAGTATGGAGTATAGAGAAAATCTGTACTAATTTTTCTGGTTCTCTAAAACTGTTCTAAAACACTAAAGGTAGTTCTAAAAAAAAATAAATAACAGTATCTGAGTTTAGTTTTTTGCTGTTTTTCGGTTTCTGGTGATTCCAAACGAAAGGTTAGAATGCATATACACTGTATGTATACACACACACACACTTATACAGAGAGACGAAGAATGAACAAAATATTAGGCTTTTTTAGGCGTTATAAAAGGAGTTCCTTGCAATACACTACATATTTATCAATACACACAACTTTTGTATATGTTATATAATGTAAACATGTCTGTATAGATCTCATCTATTTAAACCACGCCTATGGAAAGAGATGTAAAATAAAATAGAAATATAATTACATAAGAAATATAAAATAAGTTACAATGCATTTTTCTAAGCTATGTAAGATGTGCACTTTTAGCAGAACGCTTATTTTGACTCAGTTAACAAATTACACATCCCTAATTTCTTTTCTTACTGAATGCTGACCACTGAAATAGCACATCATGTACTCCTAGAGGGAGCCAAGTCAGAGAGCAGAGAAAAGCGCTTGCTAAAATAATTTTCTCTTCTTTCCCAAAAGGGAAAAAAATCAGCAGTGGTGACCAGTCCTGCTGAGTTCTGTGGAAGTTGGTTCCCCTAAGTCCAAATAAACTGTAGTCCCTTATGAAGCCTGCTGAGAAGACCAAAGGGAAAAGGCATTCCACTTGTTAAATGTTTATTATTTGAGCTTCGCAGCCAACTATAATAAGGGAGAGGGAAGCTGTCTGCAAGCTGCATGCAGATTTAGCTACTCAAGTTCCATGAATGTGAAATAGAACACTGAGGCTAAACCCTTAAAATTTACTAGGCAGTAGCTTGAGGGAGGTGGTAGCTGAGAATAAAAGCTTGGAGCCGCTAATATTTGGGTCAGTGATTTGAAAGCAGCTCAAGGGGCGCCTGGGTGGCGCAGTCGGTTAAGCGTCCGACTTCAGCCAGGTCACGATCTCGCGGTCTGTGAGTTCGAGCCCCGCGTCAGGCTCTGGGCTGATGGCTCGGAGCCTGGAGCCTGTTTCCGATTCTGTGTCTCCCTCTCTCTCTCTGCCCCTCCCCCGTTCATGCTATGTCTCTCTCTGTCCCAAAAATAAATAAAAAGTTGAAAAAAAGAAAAAAAAAAAAATTGAAAGCAGCTCAAGTCAACACAGGACTAAAAGTCTCGACACTGGGAAAACTGTGGCTTCCTCTCATTCTAAGAATCACAATACAGCAGAGAAAAAGTACAAATCTCTTCTCTCCTATACCTCCTCTCACTCTGACCTAAAAATAAATATTTTTACTTTTTGCTCAGATTCTTATCTATTAAACTGCTGGTGGGTGGGAGGGCTACAAGCTAAACCTCTTTCCGCATATCGTGCGCTTCACTGAACGTCTTCAGGCTGAATCTCAGTGACCACTCACTCTGTGCTTAGGAGTGGCAACCCTTTTACTGTGACAGTGACATGACTATGATAGTGATGTGAGGTCTCAGGTTGGTTATCTATAGGCATGTGCTTTAAATTACTGTAGGGTTTTGGTTAGGAGTATGAATTAAATACAAAGGGCAGAAGCAGAACACATTAAA
Source organism: Panthera uncia (assembly GCF_023721935.1). Classification (NCBI taxonomy): domain Eukaryota; kingdom Metazoa; phylum Chordata; class Mammalia; order Carnivora; family Felidae; genus Panthera; species Panthera uncia. Next base: position 90,333,369 of record NW_026057582.1, read on the forward strand.
CATCATGATGAATTAAGTCTACTTGAAAAAGTATACATTATTTTTATATAACATATATATGTATTATTTTCCAAATTCCCAGGCTATTTATTGCACCAATTACAACGGGAGAAAAATCTTTTTTGACATGAACTAAATCATTAATCCTCTAAAATGCAAGACAGAAAGAAGAAGGAAGTCAAAAGCAAAAAGGTTTGTCATGTAAATAGGACAGATTTACAGGACTGTATGGTTTGGGGCTCAAGTATGGTTCTGCTGCTAATATAGCGTGTCCTCTTGGGCAAAAGAGTTTGGCTTTGGATGGTTTTCCCAACCCTGAAATGAAAATACAGATCTGATGTTTCCCCAAGGCTGAGATGAGAATTAAAACTTTTTACAAGATATATGTTGAGTTAAAAGAGAATTAATATGAAAACTGGATCAATGGTATATTTTAACCAATCATCTATTAAATAATAATAGCAATAGCTATCAATGACTAAATGCCTACTAAGTGCAAGAACATTTTATATGAGGTCCTTTATATTCATTATTTATCTTAAGCCTCACTTTAACCCCCAAGAGATATCTATAATCTACTTAAGAGAAAAAACCTGATAAGAAAACAGGCTCAGAAAAGCCAAGGAACCTGCCCAAGATCACAAAGCTAGTGCTGAATGGCAAAACTACAAATCAGAACAAAATCTGCATCTCAAGACCATGCCCTTTCCACTAGCCATTCAGAATTAATCTGGCATTAACAGGAAATGAGGCATTCACAGCAGTAAATTTCCAGATGACCACATTTTAACTTCAAAATTGTATGTAAATCTGTCTAAAAAATATAATACACACATCCTTTTTCTTCAATAACTCAAGATTGTGATTGCAGACATTTTGAGGCAGATCGCAGCTATAGTTGCTGTCGTCCTCTCCTTGCTGAGGTTGAGCTATCTGAATGAAACACTGGTAGTACCTCTCCCAATCCCCTTCCCCAGCTACTCGGCAGCCAGGAACTCAGATAACTCCTGGGATCCAAACAACTCTAAGTCAGTAAGGCCCTGTGATGAGAGCCTGAAGGTGGTTCCTGCTAAACACACCACATATTCTAGTTGTGCTCTTTGCTTCTTAGCTTCCTTCTGGATCGTAGCTGTAACCTGTCAAGGTGAGAGTCCCTAAAGACTGACCGCCAAACAAATGAAGCCTTATTAAACTAAACCAACATCTTGTTTCACCTTACTTCCTGATCACTTTAGATTTCAATTTTCTAAATGTCATCTTGTTTCGAAAAGATCATACTATGAACATACTTAACTTCTGAAACCTATTGTAGAGCAAACCCTTCAGGAGATACGTACACCTGTATTTAGTTGCAGGATACCTGAAACACAACAGGTAGTAAACACTCTCACGAAACTTAGTCTGAAATTATAAACTGGACAGTGATGGTGTGGCATCTGGATGCATTTGAGGAAGGCTTTGCTTAGCCTAAATACAATCTCTTCCAAATACCCACGTTTCATCCGTTTCCCACACCCAGGAGAAGGAGTGACTGGATAAATGCCTCTCTGTACATCAAGGATAACATTTAGCACACAGCACATAGTGGCCCACAAGTATGTCTCCCTCTCCTCATCCAGGCAAAACGTAAACTCCCTGGAGTCAGGGAGGGTTTCATCCTCATCTTTTATGCTCTACTCCCAGAGCCTTGCATAGTGCTTCCCAAACCGCAAGCGCCTCCAGAAAGTACATCCTGTCCTCCATTCATTTGTGAAGCGTTTAAAGGTACCAAAATGTGTTCCTCTTTTACCACCCACTCCCTCCCCACGTGGGTTCCTGGAAGGGATGATAAGACACTCCTTGCCAAGTATTAAAGTATTATACCTCTGTGTTAAGCGGAAGTATAAAAGACAGCATCCCTATTTTAAGATTAAGGTCTCAGTAACGTTCCTAGGGAAAATTAATGCTTAATTTTCTCATATGCCATTGATAAATGCCACGTACCCGCCTTCAATACACGGTACGAATAAAAATAATATGTCCTTGCCTTAATAACAGAGCAGATACATAACCTCAGTTGTAGAATTTACTCTGTGTGTTTTAACTTTAATCATTTCCACCTTATTGAAACTGATGTGCCTATTGGTATTGAAGACAGTACAAGATCAATAGTTGAAGTTTCTGTTCATTTTGACTTCAGACATTTACACTTCATTAGAAACGACTGAAGCATACTGTCCCACATTCAAGAACCCCTAGTTAGCTCACCATTTCATGCCTCGTGCCACTTATTTACTCGTATCATCAGTATTATTAACGCAGGTTCTTCTATGTAAACTGTTTTTTTAATGTTTATTTATTTTGAGAGAGAGAGAGAGAGAGAGAGAGGCAAAGAGAGAGGGAGAGAGAGCATCCCAAGCAGGCCCCACTCTGTCAGCACAAAGCCCGCCATGGGGCTCGATCCTACCAACCATGACATCATGACCTGAGCCAAAATCAAGAGCTGGACGCTTAACCAACTCAGCCAGCCAGGCGCCTCATACGGTAAACTATTTTCTTAATACCTCTTCACTTTGGATTTTTTCCAGTTGACTTTTTTAATACCCAAATCCACATATGATTCAGTGAGTTCTATATTTAATTCTCCTTCTGAGTCACTTGGAAGTATTCCTAATTTTGCAGCAGATTCGTAGAGTGAAATTTCATCTTTTAGTTCTGTTAATTCTTCCTAAAACACAAAATTATTGAAAATTATTTTCCAATATGAAGGAATCAGTCATCCCTCTGTGCTTCAAAATTCATCTTAACGATCAACAGAAACCAGAAATACTTCTTCACATACCTTATTTACATTACAAATAACTTTAAAATAAATGCTGCTAAGAACACAGGTGTACAATGAAAACATAGATGTCTGCAACTTTATAAAGGCCAGCACATTATCAGGTTCTCAAGCACACGGACAGAACAGATGTGTAAATGAATGAGAGAGCAAATCTAAGTGGTTTCTCTCACGCCTCCTGTGCTTACATTAGGTCCTCCACAAAAAGTGTCTGTCCCTTGAGCTGAGAAACTGACGGCAGCACTTTTTGGCTTTCTAGAGCTCAGAGCGGCCTGGTCTGCCAAGAACGTGTTGTACTTGACTCTGCCGGTGGGAAAAGGCAAAATACGTCTTTCCAGCAGAGGTAATACTGGAACTCTTCCTCCAGTGGAAAATGTAAGTCGCGCTGGGGGAGGATGTGAGGGAACTGCAGCTACACTGCGGGTTTCCCACACCTGCGGATACACTTATCTCTGCGACCACCAGTAAGTGAAAGGACATGCCATGTGAAGGAGGTGACAGGCAGACGGACAGGAGGGTGCCAGGCCCTGGCTCCGCAGTCAAGACAGACCTGGGCTCGACTACCTCACTGTGTGGGTGAGACCGTGAACAACTCTCATTGGCCTGGAGACGGTCCAACCAGCTCCAACCAGCTCCTTTAGAGAAATCCAAGGTCCAGAAAAGTGATGTAAGCACTGCCTGATTCAGTTACCCACGGAGTCTCTTCCAAGTGGCAACACTCACTTGCAAAGCCTTGTTCATGTTTTCACTCATAGCATGTGCTTTTTGTGCTTGCTGCAGCTGGAACCGTAGCTGAGCCACCTCCTGTACTGAGCCTGGGGGGGACAATCAGAGAATGCACCAAAGGTAAAGGGATGAAGAACCTACGATGGACAGAAGAACTTGAATCCGCTGAGGCTACAGAAGGTGGAGTCCTGCTTTGTTACCTTGTTATTGCCTTTCTAGGAGGACAGAGGTATAGCCAGTGGGACCGAGAAGGCATAGGTCCAGACATCTCCGAGACATGTCCACACATTTAGTGTGGCTCCTCATATGTCCTTGGGAGGTTGAAGACCTGGACTACTGTGACCTTGCTATGAATCAAATCAGCCACGTCTACAGACCTTAACACTCCACAAGCCCTTTAATAGGAGCATAATGTTCCAACTCGCAGAAAGCCAAAACAAAAATTCTTTGGAACCCGTTGCTACCCTCTAATAAGAAAACTACATCTTGCTGCCTTTAGCTTCTTTCGAAATGCTTTTATTTCTACCACCCCCACCTCCACATGTGAAAAAAGCATCTTAGGGCTGTGTTTCAGAAACTTTGGTAACCTAATGTTTTAAATGTACTAGGGGAGGCTCCCATTTGAAAGGGACGTTACTGGGCTTCCTCAAAAGAAAATGAGCATCTGGGAAATGGTTAGGCAAAGTAATGATGGCATATTATGCAACTACAGAAAATCATATTTCAAAGCCTTTAATGGCAAGGAAAAAGGCTCACTAAACAATGCCACGTGAAACAAAAAGGATACAAAACTGAAGGGGAGGAGGGACCCAGAGTACGAGCCAAATTTTGCCCCCACCAAAACATACCCACACACATATTTTAAGAGTCTTTGACTTTAGTACTTCCAACTTTTGAATAAGCTACTCTTATACACATTGTACTAACAGTCTGAATTGGCTTTGCGTGCCAAAGTGTGACTTTTGCATATCAGGTAATGAATTACCACTGAGCTATTTTCACAGTGGGAGCTACTCACCAGCAAACAGGGCAGTTTTGTCTGTATGGTAGTGTTTGCATAAACATGTGATTATTCTATTGCCTTTTACTCTAATATTCTACAAAAATTAATAAGAAAAAAAAAAAAAAAAACTACTGCTGAACCTAATGATAAGAAGCATGTCCCAAACTTAACACCATGAAAACCAAATGAGTAATTTGAAGCATGACAAGAATATAACTCACTAGCTTCAACTGGCCAGATAAATGAGAGAGGAAAAAAAAATCAATGGAGTTTTACAAAACGATAGAAATACATGCTCAGACTGAGCTTAAAAAGCAAAATATAATGGGACTTCATAGTCATTTTTACTTTTCATGGATAGAATCTACCTTCTAACATAGATCTCGTTCAGTTTTTGCACATTCAGCTTTGGTATGTTTTCAAAAATGCGCTATGTGCAGAAGTAGGGAATTACCTATGTGTGTGAGCTCAATTTCACTTGAAGGAAATATATTCAAACATTAACAACAGTTATCTCTGTGTGGTAGGATTATTGGTTATTTTTATTTGTTACTTTGCACATTAAACACATATAATAGCAACACTTGAAAAATGGTCACTGGTGGTCTTTTCTGCCTTTCTCAATTTTTAGAATTCATGGATCCTACTACATTCTCTTTGCATATTATGCTAGCCTACTGTGGAGACAAGAGCCCACCCCGGGCACCCACCTGAGTGCAAAAAGTTGGCACACTGCTTCTGACTCTCCTCTAGACTTCTTGTCAATCTGTTAATGATCTCAGTCTTTTCTAATTTGGTCGCTTCTTGATTCCTTTCCAATTGGTTCACTTGGTCTTTCAAATGACAACAAATATCTTCCTAAATAGAAAGTATTCAAGAAGTCATTTCATGATCAGTTGTTAAACATTAAACAAATATGATACACAATTGGATTTTAAGTCAAATATAAAATCACACAGCAGCATCACCTCTTTTACAAGGTTAAGTGCACAGGACTGGGAGGAAGTTAGAACAAACTTGTATGATCTTGGGTGAGTCATCAACTTCTCCATCTGTTTTTTTTCTGTTGTAATTATGCTAATAAAGGTTAAGTTCAATGATTTCTAAAGTCCCTTCTGTTCTATAATCACAAGACACTGATATTCTAAAATTAGATTTTATCCAAGCCAAAGAAAATATATTACACTTCTATCTGCATTTTACACTGTCAGTAGAAGTGTATGTATTCATATTTAGGCAGACCACTTTGAACCATGGACTCTGTATCCCAAGACAGGAAGGATACAGACACATAAATGGAAACTCACTCTATTCTGAACAGCCAAAAGCTCATTCTACTCTGAGTAGCCAAAAAAAAATCTCTCCCTCTTCTGAATTTCTTTTATACGGTTTCTCTTTTTCTTTCTACCTTTTACATGTCTTATTTCCTTCTTTTTCTTACTTCTACACGTACCTATGCAGTGCCTTGCACAAAGTGAGGTATAAAAACAAACAAATAAACAAAACAAAACAAAACCTTGAAAAACAAATGACAAAAAAAACAGATGGGACAAATGTATGTGTGTGTGCGTGTATGTGGGTGCAGGCACACACATGCACTCATGTGTGTAGCCGTATGGGGATATGTAGAAAATGCAGAGCATGTATATAATATACTCAAGTTTCTTCAAAAAGAAAAATGTGTTTGGGAGTAATAAGCCACAGGAGTCCCAAGCCTAGGTAGAAGAAAGCATCACTTCTCACTCAAAAAAGCCTATATAGGCTGAATTCCACACAAATAGCAGAACATGAGACAGCCAGGAGTATATTAAGGTAAATGGTTAAAGTCACCTGAAAAAGCCTGAAGAAAATAAGTTGTAATAAGGGCTTTGAAGCAGACAGAAGGCATTTAGGGCCTGATCCACAGGATAATGTAAAGCCCAATAATGCTTTCAGGATACTACCACAAGGGACACCTCATTAAGGATAGTGACAGTATCGTTAAGGAGAGGAAAGAGACTCTCAAGTCTCCTGTTTTACCTTAAAAATTCATGTGAATTTTGCATTCTCTTTCATAATGTAGTCATGTTTGCTTTAAATTTTCTCTACCAAATTTTTGAGCAAAATGAAGCTTCTGGAAACTACTCCATGTTTATTCAACAGTGCAAACCTCTTGGCTCTTGGCTGCTAATTCCCAGGCCAGCTTGAAAAGCGTGGCTCCGAAGTGCCAAAATACCATGGCAAACACGATGAATGGGCTAACGTTAATGACAGTGTGAATGTGTGTGTGAGAAGGGGTGGGGAGACAACCAACATTTACTTATGTGCTGGGGAGGCTACGATCACTCTTATGAGAGACTGAGAACTGGCAAAAAGTTAGTTCAAGAAAAGGTATGAAAAAAACTATATAAAGAAAAGGCCAACTGTAGCAATAACTTGACTATATGCAACAATCAACTAAACCATGTTGTTTCCTGTTAACAAGTTCAGGGAACCAATTACACTCAGAAACCTGTGCAGTTCAAATACCAAGAAACGAACAAAACATGGTTCTATGTTTTCCATGAGTAGATTGAGTAAGAACATTCAGTTCCAGACAGGTAAAGGCAGACATCCCCTAAGACTGACCAAGACAAGTGTGGTGATAAAGAGATAGTAGCTGAATCTATCTTTGGAAGCAAATGGAATTGAACAGGTTTCTAATACACAGAAAAATGAGGATTGGGCCACACACACATAGGTCTGTGGGGACCTCTTAGCTAAAGATAGTGTTTAAACTGGAGCCTTTAAATCTAACATTAAAGGAAAGTTAGAAAGTAGACCAGGTGAAAGTCATGACATAGAAACCAAAGTCCACAACTTCACCTAAAGGTGAAAATTTCAAGAAGACTGAAATGAAGAAGGGTGTTATACAATCAAGGAGATAATCCCAGATCTTAACCCTATATTCAGAGATCTCAGAACATGACACTTCCATGAACGGGAGAGACAGAAGACAGGAAGGTCCAAGAGATGGTTTGCTTGCTATTAGAGAGGTCTGTCCCTGAAGGAACACTGAGCTCAAGAAGCTTCTCCCTCATCCACTCTGTCACACTAGAAAACCTAAGAGGAACTCAGCCATAGTAAAAAGAACTGTTATATGTTGACAGTGTGTACAATCCTTTTTACCTACAAAAGATGACGGCTTCAGGAAAGCACTAGATGAATAATATAATTTTACAAGCTATATATTTCTCAAAATAGAGTAGCTACATAGGCATTTTAAGAAAAAAACCTCAACCACATCATGGATTGCTACTCCTCCCACTACATGAATCAATCCCTGTGTTGCATTTGGTCTTTCAAAATATAATTAAATATACATTAAAGCTTTTTGGGATGAGCACTGGGTGTTGTATGGAAACCAATTTGACAATAAATTTCATATATTGAAAAAAATAAATAAATAAAAATAAATAAATAAATAAATAAATAAATATACATTAAAGCCTGTTTACATCCTGACATTTAGCTGTTGTTCAAAAGATGTTTGCTTAACAGATGAAATAATACGATTAGCACACAAATGTAGTCCTTTCCCACCAAAAACAAGTTTTTCATAAAACAGTGAATTTTTAACCTTTGCAAGGAGAAGCATGAGCCTCTTATAAGGAAAATCTGAATGAGTTTGTGGGTCTTCTCAAAAACAAAAATGCATATGCCAACATCCAAAAGAAAACCATACCCACAATTTGAGATTCCTCAAAGCCATGGAGCCTAGTCATGAACTGCCTTAGGGGACACCAGATTAAAAGTCTGTATAACTCACACAACGTACTATGTGTGAACATCTATTCTGTTGCCACTGTACACATACAGTACAAAGCACACAGGGACACAGCTGTACGTAACTGCGTGAATAAGTTTGCTTACTCAAGTTCATCTGCTAAATTATCCAGTTATTTGTACCTCGCTACTATTTTCCAAGAGTTGTTTTACTTTTCTCGGTAATATGCTGAATGGAGTACAGGAAAAGGTTTATCTGAAAGTGAAGAAAAGTGCACTCTGGGGCGCCTGGATGGCTCAGTTGGTTAAGCGTCCGACTTCAGCTCAGGTCAGGATCTCCTGGTTCGTGAGTTCGAGCCCCACGTCGGGCTCTGTGTTGACAGCTCAGAGTCTGGAGCCTGCTTCGGATTCTGTGTCTCCCTCTCTCTCTGCCCCTCCCCTGCTCATGCTCTGTCTCTCTTGCTCTCAAAAATAAACATTAAAATTTATTTAATAAACATTAAAAAAATTTAAAAAAAGAAAAGTGCACTCTGAAATTTTATTTATTCAAATGATTACCTGGGGTTTGGGAGCATAAGCAAACCCACGACCTGACTCACCCTTAGTTTACATTTTATTCACTTTGGGGCAAAAATAATTCAAACTGTGAGAGATGCTGAGACTTTCCTCCTTATTTTGTTTATTACACTACTCTCAAAAATTAACTCTTCTCCCAAGAACCACTTGTAGACAATGTTTACTCACAGGTTAACTACCCAACAAAGGCTTTCTACTGGTTAAACTCCCAGGACAACCTCGAAAGTTCAGGCCAGCTCCTAGAGCACTAGCCTTTTCAGTCTGGATTTACCCTAGGGCAATAATTATGTATAAATACTCTACAAATAAAGGACCGGTAGGTAGGAGAACTGAGAAAGTACTAACCAATCCTATAAAAGAAAAAAATTTCCAAAATGATGCCCACAGGACATCTTCATAGATTAAAAATCTTTGGCTTTTAATTTTTACTCACAAACACCTACTGCAAACATCCAAATTTTCCATATGAAGAACCACAGAGTATCAGTTATGAAAAATAACCAGTTTTACTTGTTAATGACAGTGGCTCATTTGAGATCATCCCAACCTGCTCCTTAAGTGCAGTGACTGTAGCATCCAGCTTCCTTTGCAAGGATGACACTTGCTCCTCATGCTTCTTCGTGAGGCCCGTAACAATGCTGTCGTGCTGCTCTCTCACACGCTGGAGTGACTCAGAATGATGGAGGTCCAGCAGCTGCTGCTTCAGGCTTTCCAGAGCCATTTCCGTCGTTCTGGACTTCTTAATCATCTAGAAGGTACACACAGGACATCCACGTTTACAATATTTTGACTCTGTGCTCTCTTTATGGACATTAAAACTCAACCATCCTTTAAGGAGAATAGAGAAGAAAGGGTCTCCCTATGGTGGCTCTAGTTCCTTAAAACTTCCCTAGCTGGGACTCCCCAGGCCCATGGTCGCTGGAAACATCATTCACTGAGAAAAAAACCTATAGTTACCTGAGGAGAGTGACAGAGGATTTTGCTTAGCATGATGGCAATGTGGGTACCAGACAAGGAGTCTGTGGCTACAACAGTGGTCCCAGTACTGTTTGCATCTCTCTGAGCCCAGTGGGGGTTGGGGGAGGGAGGGGAACCACAATTGTTAGGTCATAGAAAAATGACAACTGTTTCTTAAATGTTTCTTTTCAAAAGACTGATAAAAACTATCAGTGATTACTTACTAAAAAAAAAAGTTTTGGAAACTATGTTTGTACAGCTGTTGAAAAATATTGGTATATTAGGCTAAATAATGGCTTCCAAAAGATGTCCATGTCCTAATCCCTAAAACCTGTGAGTATGTTATGTTATATGACAAGGGAAAAGCAAGGTTACAGATGAAATTAAAATTGCTAATCAGATGACCTTAAAATAAAAAAGATTAACCTGAGGGTGCCTAGGTGGCTCAGGTGGTTGGGCGTCTGTCTGACTCTTGGTTTTGGCTCAGGTCATGATCTCACGGTTCCTGAGTTTGAACTCGCGTTGGGCTTCCGTACTGATGTGCAGGGCCTACCTGCGATTCTCTCTCTCTTCCTTTCTCTCTGCCCTTCCCTTGCTCGTGCTCTCTCTCTCTCTCAAAATAAATAAACTTAAAAAAAAAATGCTACAAGATAAAAGATTATCCTGTATCACCTGGGGTCCAATGTATCTAGAGAGATCCTTAAATGAGAAAAACTGAGGCAAGAAAGTCAGAACCAGTGACTTCTGGCCCTGAAGATGAAAATGGGCATAAACCAAGGAGTGCAGGTGGCCTCTAGGAGCTAGAAAAGGCAAGAAAATGGATTCTCCCCCAGAGCCTCCAAAAAGCAGCACAGCCCTGCTGACCTTGACTTTAGCCCAATGAGACCCATATCACACTTCTAACCTCCAGAACTGTAAGACAGAAGCACTATTTCAAGCCATTAAGTTTATATTAATCTGTTATAACAACAATAGGAACCCAATACACGTGGTGATTCTGTTGCTTTTATGTTTTCATTTATGCCTTATTTCTTAAAAATGCAATTTCTAACTTATAAAGAGATTAAAAAGTTATAACCTTTTACTACATAAAAGCAAGTCAGGTTTTTAACCTAAGGACTATCAGTTTTCAAAAAGTTAAAATGCTAATAGTCTATATCACACAAAAATTAAAATTTAAAATGAGGCTTATCCTTCATTTCTAGTCCAGAGATTGACTATTTATTCCAATACTGTGCGAAGTGCTTATGGCATTTATTTATTTGCTCAATAAATAATGTGACTACTTTGTAGTAGGCAGGGTTCTAGGCACTGAAGGACATGATGAAAGGCAGGCAAGGTCCAGACTCTTACTACTTTCTGCTGGGAAGGGACAGACCTTAACAAGTAAACAAAGGAGATCATTTCAGACAGTTTCGTTTTTAATTTTTTTTTAATGTTTACTTTTGACAGACAGCATGCACACGAGCGAGCGTGGGGGAGGGGCAGAGAGAGACGGAGACACAGAATCTGAAGCAGGCTCTAGGCTCTGAGCTGTCAGCACAGAGCCCGACATAGGGCTTGAACCCATGAAAAGTGAGATCATGACCTGAGCCAAAGCTAGATGCTTAACTGACTGAGCCCCCCGAGGTGCCCTTCATAGGATATGGTATGATGAAGAAGAGTGGAAATGCGGGGCTTTGGGCAACTTCAGATATAAAGTGGCTTGTTTTAGCTCACACCTGAAGGATAAGGAGCCAGATATGAAACAACACTGTTTAAATTCTTTCATTAAACCATCCTCAGAACTAGCCACAAATCTCATCCAAACCAAGCTCACAATTTTATAGTCACTTTCATTTTTAGCCACCCTTTTTCCCCCTCTCCAAAATGCTTTGACTCTCTCTCATGAGTCACCCTCCACCAGGCTTGGCTACCAATAACCTCTGACCATTTCCAACCATTAAATGGCTATCTAGTTCATTAATCAAAAAATGTGCTGCCACTTTATTTTTTTTATTTAATTTTTTTAGATTTTATTTTTAAGTAATCTTTATACCCAACATGGGGCTCAAACCCACAACCCCGAGATCAAGAGTTACATGCTCCACTGACAGAATTCGCCAGGTGCCTCTGTGCCACAACTTTAAAGGCACATGTACTGGAGTCAGGAAATTTCAGTTTTGCTGCTTTGTCAATAACTGGCTTTGTAATCTTGGGCAAGTAATTTGACCTCTTCCAAAATTTGATTAACTCATCTATAAAGTAAACACAATGCCTCACTAATCAAAATCCCAACAAGATCTTTTTACAAACATAAAAAGTTGATATGCAAAATCTAGAAAAGGAAATGTAAAAAAGAGCTACAAAATTTTTAAAGAATACACCAGTAGCCCTTGTTATCCAAATTTCAAGACATACTGTAACGCTATAGTTGTGTTAGTATCAGAGCAGGAACAGAGAAATATATAAGAAAAAACATGTACAGGTCACGTCAATGTTCAACAACACTCACTCAACATATACTGACCACCTATTATGTGCCAGGCAAAAAGAAGACACGGGAAACTTAGGAAAAGAAGGAGCTTATTAATCAAATAGCACTGTGTTATAGAAAGGACCTTCCAGAGAGGAGAGAGGGTATATATGAGAACATAAAAACAACAAACAGGGGCGCCTGGATGGCTCAGTCAGTTCAGCATCTGACTCTTGATTTTGGCTCAGGTCATGATCTCACAGTATGTGAATTTGAGCCTCGCGTTGCGATCTGCATGAACAGCGTGGAGCCTGCTTGGGATTGTCTCCTCTCTCTGACCCTCCCCCACTTGCCCTCTGTCTCTCAAAATAAATAAAAACTTTTTAAAAATGTAAAAAAAAACCAACAAATACACTGCTGAGTTTGAGGAGAGTAAAGAAAGAGGTAGGCAAGGATCAGATGGCCATTTCAATGTCACACTTCATCCCACAAGTAAAGCGAGGTCACTGACAGGCTTTAAGCAAAGGAAAGATGATCATATTTTAGAAACATGACTCAGAGGGCCATAAGAGAGAATATGGAGAAGGGGTAAAAGACTAGAGACTATTTAAGAGATTTTTGCTAGAGATGGTCAAAATCCTGAATCAGGGACATGCAGACAGAAATGAGGAGACTCAACAGAACATAGTAGCTGACTGCATGAAAGAGGACAGAGGACCTGAGGTCTCCTCCAGACTTCTATCTGGTACACAGATAACTGGGTGGATGGGAGCACCATTCCTCCGAGGTAAGGGAAACAAAAGCAAGCTTATGGTAGAAGAAGGTATCAACTTCAAGGTTCTTCTAAATTTAGCCCTACGATACCAAAAGCTAAGCAATTAATAAATAACCTTGTACCATAAATAATCATGATAAAATATTTACCTGTTCTTCGTTCACTTTTAACGCTTGTATTTGGGTCTCCAGTGCTTTTATTTGCGCTTCAAGTTGTAGCTCTCTCTCTTTTCCATTCTGAAAGAGTTTCTGTGATTCTCGGAGGCTAAGGGTCAAACCTTCCTTTTCATCTAGAACATTAAAAATGTTTACATAAATAGTAAGTTACTGTACAGGGACCCCGATTGTAACAATCTCTAACAAATATCAGATCCATATCATACAAATGTTCTGTTCCGTTTAGATAGTGAACTTCAGCGGATTTAGAGAAAACCAGGAAGGCTCCAAAAAAGAATGCCTGAGTGACACCAAAAAAACTGAGAGAAACACAACCACTTCCTTCAAAAATCTTCCCTTTGGGAACCACAAGATTTCCTAATAATGATTTCAGCATTTGTTTACTTGAGAAACTACATAGATGTGACAAATCTCTGTAAATCAAAGAAGGGATCTGAGGACTATTAACTTTTTATATGTACTTGCAATGAACTCTTAAATTCACCTAATCTTAAATTCTTCCCACATACTTTACTGTAACCGTTCACAAGTTCTTCTCTCAAAAGAAATTTTATGAGCATTACAGAAAAAGACCTTTTCACTATCAATTATGTTTGAAACAAGTTCGAGTTCAGTCACAAAATTATTCTACAAATGAAAAGTTCAACATTGACCAAAACTACAGAAATCATGAAGAGTAAGCAATTATAATTTGAATCTGTGTTTACTCTATGTGCTTTTCCCAGCAATGACTCCATTTTCTCCTTGGCACTTCCAAAGGAGTTCAGGATCACTAACTCTTACTTGGACTCAAATCTTATGTTAATTTGTAGGCTTAGAAAATGTATTGCAAACTAAACACAAGTCTCTTTGGGAATTGGAATACTTCATCCAAGGTAAACTACATAAGGAGTCAACAACTTATTAGGACAGAATGCTACCAGCATAAAGAATGTTCACTGATTCTAAAAGCCTGATAGAAGAGTAAGAGGGAGAAAATGAGGATCTCGAAATAATATGTTCTGGAGAGAAGTAATCCAAGGCCAGGTGTCAAAAGTCCTGGGTTTTTGTTTCATTCTGACTCATTATGAGCCCTCCGACCTAGGGCGTCCACTCTCTAAGCTTCATATTTATTTATTTAAATTTTTTTTTTAACGTTTATTTATTTTTGAGACAGGGAGAGACAGAGCATGAACGGGGGAGGGTCAGAGAGAGGGAGACACAGAATCCGAAACAGGCTCCAGGCTCCGAGCTGTCAGCACAGAGCCAGATGCGGGGCTCGAACTCACGGACCGCAAGATCGTGACCTGAGCCGAAGTCGGCCGCTCAACCGACTGAGCCACCCAGGCGCCCCTCTAAGCTTCGTATTTAAAGTGAGGCTCTCAGAAACAAGATCTGTAGCTCTAGTGCACCTCATAAATGACAGCACCCAACAGGTGTCATCTTACCTTTGACTATCAGAAGCTGGTGATTCAGATATCTAATTTGATGCTCACTTTCATTTAACTTTTCAACTAAGTTGTCTAGTTGTCTCTCTTTTGCTTTGTTAAGAACCTGAAGTTGGATAATCTGCATATTTTCTGCAGAATCTGCATTGAAATTAAAGACAATTTATTAGATAAAAGCAAACACAAATGTAAATTTGTGGATACAACTCAGTATCATGAAATCAATTCAATTGATTGCAACTAACATTAAAAAAAAAAAAGACGATAATGTATCAGAGTGCATCATGTAGTATGAATAATGATTATTTTGTGAAACTTGTGTTTTAGTTATAGATACTTATTTACATAGGTATATATTATAAGACCTCAACACAATGTAAAAAATGTACTTCTTACTGTGGTCACTGCCAGACATGTTTAAAAAGTCTGGTCTAGAGTAGAACCCTGAATCACTACCATTTTGACTAATTAAAGATATGCATATACCAATTACAATGGAATAGAGTTCGATGCTCTCATAAAATTGAAAAAAAAAAAGTACATCAGCTTCTATAAAGCCATTTCTAAAGAAAATTTCTAGACATCCTTCTCAAAATTTATTTTAAACAGGAGTGGGAATTAAATTGTATTCACGTTCATGGCAACACATAACTGTCGCGTTAATAAATGAACAGATTAATAAAGAATTTTGAGGTCTTCTTTCAGAAATGATTCAAGTCATTTTAGGGACCACTTAAAAATGACTGGGGGAAAAAAATGACGTGTAGGAGAAGGATAGTACTTCAACAACAAAATGACACACATTCTTCATTTTCTACTAGAACAATGCCTCTACTTGCTAACAACCAACACAATCTTCTTTTTTAAAAGAAAAATGGTTAAGACCAAAAGAAAACCCTGAAGACTGGAAACTTTGTTACAAGTCAGACTAAAAAACGGAGGTAGCTCAGGAATTAGCAATCTACAGGCCACACCTCTCTCCAAAGTCATTTTTTTTAACTACTGTTGCTAAACTGTAATCACTAAATTCAGCACTACCATGCCATTAGGTTATTTCATTAACTTCCGAATGTCAAATTTAGGCAAACGTGTAACTTACTTAAACAAAAATAAATAAATAAATGAACCGACTTGATAAAATGCGGACTGTTAAGAAACTGATGTAAGGTTATATGTGCAGAAAGGCCAAGAGACAGAAATGTAACTGAACACAGTGCAGCTGGAAGAGCAAATACCAAGATGTCAGGCCACTGGCCTGATGCGTATCTACCCAGCCCAAGCCAGTTATGCCACACACGCTGTCCACTTCCTCATCTCCTCATTCCACAGCACCTTCTGAACAAAGAAGGGGTCCCCATATTTGCCATGGATGCCTTCGGGGGAAACTGAAGCCTGGCTCCCCCTGGAACTGTCCTGCAGCCCACGTGTATGGTGGACATAGCTCTCTGAAGGTGGGGCATGAAGTCCAATTTCCTTGGGGTAGCCCAGGGAACCCAGAATAGCCAAAATGACCTTCCCCCTGCTTCTCGAATGTACAACAAACGAAAAACTTGCTGTCACACTTAGAATCACACTGGCTCTTCCACATGCATAATAACTAGAAGTTATCTCACATGTCGGAGAGTGTGACGATAAAAGCGAAGCGTATGAAACACTCTTTCGGGTGTTTCAGTCGCGGCGTAAGTTCTGCCTTTTGGTTTTGGAGGCTTCATCTCCTCAACATTCTCTAGTCATACTTCTCACTCTCATATTTATACATGCACTATATACGAGGAACTCTTTTTTTAGCAAGTGCCACATGACTAACCCTGAGATAACTCCAGTTTAAATTCTGAACAATTAAGTACTTTATATCAGAGTTGTCTAATTATTACACTATAACTCTAAAAAATAAAAAGAAAAAAGATGATAATGGCTGATTACTAAACTACATTTCTGTGTGGTAATAAAAAATCTTAGATTGAAGAGAAAACTATAGTTCATTTTCTAAATTAGACTTCAGTAAGAAAAATAAGAAAAATATGTATCTAATGAAAAGTCTTTACCAACTAGAATGACTGAAACGTACAGTTGAGAAGAACTTCTATTAATCTTTCATTATAGTAAGTTTCAAATATGTAAGGTAGAGAGAAGAGTGCAATGAATCCCATAGACCCATCACCCAGATTCAACAATTATGAACTCATGGCCAGTCTTCCTTCAGCTACATCTCCACCCAACATTACCCCAAACAACATATTATTTAAAGTACATCCAAGACTTCATATCAGTTTATTCATACATTCTTCAGGATCTCTAAAAATAAGGGGACTTTAAAAAAAAACAAAACACACAACTCCATTATCATATTTAAAAAAAAAACAATTCTTGAGCATGTCCAAAGTGTTCAAAAATTCTCCAATTATGTTAAGAAATAAATATAAATTTGATACATACTTTCATTAGCTCCTAAAAACTGTTGTTGCAGGCCTTCAAATGTGTCACTTCCCGCTATCTCCTGGGCTGGTGAGTCATCATTCTGGGCAGAAGGCTGATAAGGTTTATATGTCACTTTATATGGTTCCAAGGCTTGACAACTGGGGCCTTGTGATATACCAAATTGCTATTATAAGATGATAAATGAAATTGACAATCATGATTTGGCCTTTTCTTTGAAAATGATCTGAATCAAACACCTCAATTTTGTCATGAAATTTAATTGTGGTACAATTACAAACTTTATACATACATCTTTGCTTAAAAATACCACTTAGAGTTATTTAACAGTGTTAACTCAAAGTCTGCAATATATAATTTTATGTATCTTAATTGCACTTCTGAAAATATAATGGGGCCAATTCCATAAATAACACTCAAGAATTCCAGTAAGATGGGGCGCCCGGGTGGCTCAGTCGGTTAAGCATCCGACTTCGGCTCAGGTCACGATCTCGCGGTCCGTGAGCTCGAGCCCCGCATGGGGCTCTGAGCTGATGGCTGGGAGCCTGGAGCCTGCTTCCGATTCTGTGTCTCCCTCTCTCTCTGTCCCTCCCCCGTTCATGCTCTGTCTCTCTCTGTCTCAAAATAAATAAACGTTAAAAAAAAAAAAAAAAAAAAAGAATTCCAGTAAGATCATATAGAAATATTTAAGAATGATTTAGATGATGCCAATATCCGGGGAACATAAAAATGTACACATTCAATAACAAGAACATGTGATACAATACCTCGTATGTAATAAATATTCAATAATGCTTGTGGAATAATTAACATTCCATAGAAATAGAAGAGAAAATGACCATGTTAAAAGGACCAAAAAGTCATCCTCTCAGTGGGTGACATAAAATCGCTGTTGGCAAAGAGAGGAAAAGCTACTGGCAAAATCAGTGTCACTGAGAAAATCTAAGAAGCAGCTACCTATATCCTAAGGTCTTATCTCATTAAACTCTCCCAGGGCTAAAAAGAAAAAAAAAAAGAAAAAAAAAAAGTGGTCCTTTCCTTAAGATTCATCCTGTCTACTGCCGTACCACTGCAAAACAGGTATCAGCTTTGAAGTGTTCAACCTAAAATCTGTTACAGAGGCAGTGAGCTAGAAAATCAAGGTAACTAAATGGTGTCATCTACATAGATTTACCACTTTAAAATTACATCAACATACCTGAACATAGCTTCTCATTGAAGCACGGTGACACAGTAGAAGCCAGAAGCAGCAGTAAGTGAGGTGATTCTTTGGCAAACCTAACTTTTAATATTTAACTGTTTCTATAAAGCCTCTTATTTTAAAATTCTACCTTCAGATCATGAATGGATTGTAAACAGAAAACAGCATGACTAATTCAGCACGAGCCTGAATAAAAGCACTCTCGGGACTTTTTGTACTTAAAATAAAGCTTACCATTGCACTTATATACATTTTAAAAATAAACACACACAAGCAAATGTGTACACACATACACATGAATTCCTGAAAGTCCAGTTCTTACAATACCTGGAAATGATTCCTTTGAGGATCTGAAAATTTAATTATATTAGTTGGTTGGCTATTAAATTCCTGCTTCTGACCATTGGTATATGGCCTAAAGTTTTCAGGAAGGTGATATAAATCGGTCTGTTCGTAATTACTTGGAGGACTGTAACCACTTCCGCCTTCATCTCCAACTTCATTAGGATGGTACCCAGGATGCTGGTCGTCAGCTTTACTTTGATTGTCTTCCCAGCCATTGCCACTTTTCTCTCCAGTATATACATCACAAATCTCATTATAGTCCTAGTAGATAACAAAAGTAAAACAAAGGCACTAAGATCTAGTCCCGCCCTCACCAAAGTCATCATCCACCAGATACTTACATTTCCACTTTGAGATTTAGGCAGCACTTGATGCTCATGCCAGTTCATCTCCAATTGCTCAGAGCGATGCGGTCTTGAGAAAAATCGATACTTTAGATTTAGAGCCTATCACAGAGAACTCCCAAGATTTTAACATGTTTTCCCTCCAACCTTCACCTAAAATTCTAAGAATCAGTTTACAATTTTATAATCATGTACATTATTGCCTACAGAGAATCAAAAGAAAGAGTCTTAGGGTCTTCTAATATACGAGTGAAAGTGATTTCCGGTCCTTACTCGCCCTCTGTGCCGTCCTCGCTGCAGTCCGAGTAGGGGAGTTCAGGGGAGGACAGGTCATCATCCAGCATGTCGTGAGGTAGGTCAGTGAGTAGCTGCTGCAACTAAGACAGGAGAGCCAGCATCAACATCACACTGACTTAAACATTTAAACTCAAGCCAAAGCTGCCTTGGAAAGCGTGATTTTGACTTTAGAAGACAAAGAAGTTCCTAATTTCTCCATTTAATAAGCGTTTTAAATTCCACACACATTATGTTCATCATCTCATGTGGGGAACAGGGGAATGCGTAATATCAGGATTTACACTAGAAGGATTTACACGTTTTCCTACAGAAGTCTTAGATGAAAACACACATACATTACAATAGAATTTTAAAACTTCTTTATAGACACACAGGAAGTCATGACAATGGTACAATCACCGTATTATGTTACCACAGGGCAGACTTGAGTCTCAGAATCCTGTTTGACCAGTAATCAGAAGGTGGGGACTTGAGAATCACACATTCCCCATGGGAGCCTGAGGAGCCAGCTCTACTTGGGCCAGGTGGTGAAAACAGTAGTTCCAGCAGCAGCGGCAGGTGGCCCGGAAGCCTTAAAAGCTCTAATAATGTGACAGAAACCCCTTGGAGAGTGATTAATTAGCAGACTGGTGTCTAATTCCAATGATGAAAAGATACATGATACTTCAGCTCTTGTAAAACAGTTGAATAAAAACAAGAGTTTTAAGTCCACTTTTCCACAGATAGCACTCTCAAAAGCATAACTCCAAAACTGACATAAAAGTATTTGACCTCACTCTGTAATGTTTTTCTAGATAAATCACACCTTTAGCATCCCGCCTATAAAAACTAGATAAAAACAAATTCGTTTAAGTTTCAAAATAAACCGTGATTAAGAGATGAATAAACTGTCTAATTTGTTGAATTTCAGTATCTGTAAATGTCTTTCTTCAATTTCCAATATAATGTCTTAAAAGTAATAACAATCAGAAGATTCAAATATTATTAAATAGAAGAAAACTGAAATCATCATCATGATTTCTCATTAAAATTAAGCACTGGTTAAATTAACAAGTTGACTGAGTCCTCCGCAGCACATAAATGAATCCCATAAAATTACGTAATGTGAGTGTGTTTTAAAAATATTAAATACTCTGTAAAACCTTGGAGGAAACAAAACAAGATGCTTCTTAGTCTATAGCAAGTTTTTCTCCCCATTTCTCTGTCCTTAGAATAGAAGGAATGAAATATAGCTATAAAACATGTCTGAGTATTACATTTATAATCAAAAACCTTCTGAAATAAAATACATATGTATAAAGTTAAATAAAAATATTCCAAGAAAGGTCTCAAACGAATACTCCAATTGTTAACTGAATTTTGGAGAAGTCAAATTTGGGAATGGAAATGGGGTATATGAGGAGGGGAGGGGGATATTTCCTCACCCCACATATATTTCTAATATTCACTGTATTATTTTTTTTTAATTTTCTGAACCCATGTTGTTCTTTAAAAATGAAACATGAGAAAAACATTCTTATTCTATTCCAGTGAAAAGTTAACTTTGTCCCAAAATTTATTCGATATTAGTATGAACAACCAAGACCTTGATTTATTGGCCACCTGCTCATGCTGGCTAATTGAAAAACCTTTTTGAGAATTAGCCATATCAGACTTGATCCAAAGACATAAAGAAAAAGAAACACTAAAAATGGAACAAAACACATCAATCTATTAGTATACTACATGCATGCCTCAAGTGAAAGGTAGCAAAGTGATTTGAGAAAGACACAAAATTCACTAAGCAAAAATCATATATGATGTCTTTTAAAGTAGTCAAACTTGTTTTGTCTATAATTATGTACCACTGCTTTAAGGAAAAAGACTACCCCCACACACTACCCAGAGAAAAATACCAAGAAAATAAATCTCTTATACTTACATCAAGTAAGGACTCCTGTACAGAAAGAATATTTTCTTGTAAACCTTCAGTGAGGTTCAAGTACATAGCCTTATCATTAAGGGGAACCTTGACAGGGACATCGGAATAGTACATTTTTTCCTCTCACCAAGACAGAAAAAGCTATACAATAATTAAGCAGTTCTTTGTGACACCACAAAAGTAACACAACTGGCATCCACGGAGGAAAATTAATCTGAGCACAAGTAGAAAGTTCATCAAAATGCTTCTGGATCCATAGATGAACTTAACAACTAGCAAAATCATCCCTATAGTATTTAGTTTCTTAAAAAATATTTTACAGATATGCTAACACTTTGAAACCGTTTCATTCACCTTCAAAAAAATTTTCCCTGAAGTTCTTTGGCATAGTTGGGCCATATTCCTGGCTTCCATAACTTTCAGGACAGAAAGAAGCTAAATGAGGTGAGTCCCCCTAATAAGGGCATTCGGGAACAAAAATCCCACCCCCAAGGCTTCCATTCCCAGGATCAAAGTGTGCCCTTCTCATATACACTGTCAAATAGATTTTGCTTTCGGTCATTGAACTTTCGCCATAAAACACAGAATTACCAGATCAACTTAGCATGATACCAAGTAGAGAATTTTATAAACTATAAATTTTCCTCATTAAAGAACCCACCTAGCTACCAAATACAGATTCAAGGGCAAAGAGAACACTCTTTATAAATTACAACATTTAATTCCACTCATTACTTTCAAATTCAACAGATTGCTTTTGGGTTGCAAATGTAATCTTTTCAGTGGGATATTATTGTGTGTCAACTGAGTTTAATCATTAAAGAGATACCTTCCCATAGAAAAAAGATAATTTGCCATTGCTAAGGCCTCTACTGAAATGCATTCTAAGCCATTCCATAAACTCCTCTCTCTTTGCTACTTCACAGCTTTCTTTCCTAAAAAGAAAGAAAAACCTGAGGGCATTTTACTCAAAGAACTTGAGCAGCAAAACACTTTGCAATAAGTCATGCAGAACACCCAAACAGCCTATGTGTAGGGGGAATGTAAAACAGAGAACATGTAAACTTTTTGCTAGGGTTTTCAACCTAACTAAACAGACTGTCTTCAGAGACTGTAATCTTCAACATTCATGAAAGCATGAATTACTTGCCACACATCTTCACATCTTTTCCCAGGAGAAAAGCAACAAATGGAACAGCCAACACTCATATGCCTTTTGAACAGGTTACCTCACAAACACACTGAAAAGATTCTGATATGTTAAAATGTGAATTATTACAGAATGCTTTCATGGATATACACTAAGCAGAATCTTCATTTTAACCTAAGAGCCAAGTTAAAAGCATCCTTGAAATGGCCCAATGTGGGAATGATAAAGGGCCAAATAACTTGGCAACCAGAGTTTTAGTTTATGATTTATACTACAGGCAGAATTTTTTTTTAAATCCATTCCATTAATGAAATAAATTTTATGTTAGTGGGAAAGACTGTGTCTAGATCGCCACATATCTGAAAAAGAAATATGGCAGCATTTCCTCAACAAATATTGGCTGCCCTACAGATGACACAAAACTCCAGGCCTGGAAGGAACACTGGAGCTCCTCCCAACCCACATCTCTCCTTCTAAAGGGGAGCAAAGCAAGACCCGGAGAAGGTAAGGGGCATGCCCAGGAAAAGAGTTACGGTCCCAGAGCCCACACCAGAACCTGAATCTCCCCATTCCCACTCCAATTTTCTTCTACGTGACATTTTGTTGGTCACTGGAAGACACTTATGTCTACCTATTTGTATATGATCAAACCACACTCAGCCAGACTTAGGTTTTTGTTTCCACTGTGACAGTCCCTGAAAAATACCTATATAAGAAACATTCAAAGGCATAATCCAGATAAAGCATAAGAAACTGCTAAAGAAAAATATCTACCATATGAATACTGAACCATTTGTTTCTTTGATTTTCTCAGGTGATGACAAGAAAATTCCACTAAATACGTCAAATAATATAAAATGTAAACAAATACTGGCTTCACAACCCCCTCTAGTGGGGACAAAATGTCAAACTGTTCCTATAATTACATCAAACAAGGCAGTTAGAAAGTAGAAGAAAAGCTTTGCAGTGGAAACCCTACCTCTTTAAAACACAGGATTTCAAAAATCTCAAATGAGCTTTATTATTCTATTAGAGAAGCACTGACATAAAAACCAAATGGACTCAAATCAGCATGGCCAGGTGCAAGCTTCTCTCTGCCATCTGCTTCTTAAAGCACCTACATTTCTACTCAAGATCATTTTCCAGGCTTCAAATCTAACATTACTAAATGAACTATCATCAGCAAGTATTATCTTGAGAGCACAGATTACTAGTACTTCTTCCCCAAACCACCAGCTCCAAAATACATACTCATATACGGAGAACAAAGCAATAATCACAGAGCTGTTTCTGGTAATACTGCAAGTTCACGTGTATTCCAGCAACCTGTGAGATCCCAAGTGACAATCTACCTTAAGCTGTAGGGTTACCAGTAACTCTGGAGCTTGTAACCACTCCTATCACAACAATAACAACTCTATAATAACCCATGATGAAATCACAAAGCACACTGACTTAAGTGACAAGTATTTTGAAAAATCACATTGTTACAATTATGAATGAGTTAACAGAAGAACTTTTGAATTCCACTTTTCCAGCTTTACAAGTAAAAGTTTGCCTAGAATACTTTGGATGAGGTCCACTTAGTAGCAAGGGGGACAAGTACATCCCTAATTCTCAAATCGTACAGCAAGAAAGTAATGTGATCCAACAAGTTGTAAGAACTATCAGTGATATGAATATTAATTAACATGACAGCATATCTCCCTGGTATCATCACCCTCACTCAGCTGCACCATTATCTGCTCTGTTTACTCTGTAGAAGATGGAGTTTTGGGTGAGAGACTGGATGAGGCTACAGGTTATGCACTTCTTCTCTGCTATGCCTTGGCCCACAGTACCCAAACTTTTACCATTATACCATTAGGAACTGAAGTAATTTAGAAATGATTATAGTGCCTTACTTTTCTGTGAAACTCTTGGAGATTTTTTAAAAATATGGGTCTAATCACATATTTAGACCTCTGTGGTTTGAGGTTCTACTGGTCTAAACGTCCTCTGACTACTGAGTCACTTTACTAAATACTTTCCTTTTTTGAAGATTAAATGGACCTCCTCCCCTTGCTCTTCAATGCAAACCAATGGAGGGAACAGAAATGAAAAAGGCAAGATCATAATTGTAGAGCTGCTATTTGGACGGCATGGAAGATGGAACTTGACTATGGCTTATTCACAGATTTATAGGCAAGTGTGGACAAAATCCCAACTGATCCCAAAGGACCAAAATTAAACTCAGGAACTCATCATTCACACCAAAAGGTCAAAATCAGGATTATTCTACCATTTACAAAGAGGATCTCACAAATCCTGAGCAGAGAAGACTATAAGTCCAATATAGCCTGCTTGGCCCTACATTCTCAGGGATTCAGACACTCCTCCTACATAAGCGAATCGAATACCAAGTGATTCACTACGTAGAGAAAGCAATATGCATTAGCCAACTACTAACGCTTATAACCCAGCTATCAATCCCAAAGCTATCAACCAGGGAGCAGGAAAAGACCACTCTTTTCTTTAAACCTCGCAAGGCTGTGAAAAGTTCTGCTACGATAGGGTCAGACAGACTAAGGAGGTTGGAATGGACTCTGGATCTGCAAACAAACTTAGGTTCAATCAGCCAGTTTACCATTTTAACTTGCAGTGATGACATACACATGAGCTGAGTTTTTATCAATAACCCTGAATTTTGTTGGTGAATCTGAAACCCTACAGCCTGTGATCTCACTTCTACTTTTGCCACAATTAAAGAAAAAAAGGCAAAAACACTGTTTACTAACACGAAACATATTCATCATGTTACAGTCAAGTTGGCTATGTATTTTCTTCCACTCTGCTAGAAACACTCATTCTTAGGTACTTCACTTCTTAAGAGCTCCTTTTTTTCTGTAAATTCCCTATCTCAGGGTATAACCTATCAAGAAATGATCCCTATGTCTATTTTCTATATACTTAGAATCTATTTCCTCTGTAACTAACGTCCCCTTTAAAACTGTCACCACACAATACATCTCTAATTAGTTCCCTCTAATACCCTAACCATCTCTCTAATATCTTTTCCAATGAAAACTCACCTGTCAGATTATTTTTTCTTCTTCTTTAAAGTCTACTATAATAATTACTTAAACTGATCCCCTCAAGAATCCCAGTAGCTAAATTCCAGCAAACTATCCAAAGCCATCAGGGTCATGAAAACCTCATGCTGTGAGTTCACAAAGTAACAGAAAACCCTCACCCCCACAACTGCTGTGGAAGGACCCTGTCAAAATCCGGAAACCCTGGCCAGGGTCACGGACTCCAATGCCCTCAGTGACCTGGCACAGAATTGACAGGAGCGAAGCCTGCAAGTGCATAAGCCCACGCTGGTGCGAGAGGATTGTGACCAGCTGGGAAGGGACAGCCACTGCTCAGATCCAGCCTGCCTGCTGCCATGTGCAGACACAGGCCACATGTGGCCGGGGCTTAGGACGTTTCAAGACAAGCCAGAAACTCTGGGTTGTTACATGAAATATTCCAATCTTTAAATATAGATTGAACTTTGAAAAACACTGTGCAGCCAAACAATACAAATCGTCTATGGACAAAAATCCACTGAGCTGCCAGTTTTCTATCTCTATCCTAACTCTACTTACTGCCAGCTACATGGGCAACTGACCCTATTCTCGGCTTCCTGTTAATACTAACGGTTCACAGTAATGATTAAAAAGGATTGTTTTATATATTAGAAAATGGATCATATCAAGCATAGTCTCAATACAAAAAGAGCCCATCATCATCGTCAATCAAGAAATTTGAGTCAAACTAAAAACAATCCTATCAAATCGACTTTCACCAATTGCTATTACTACTATTGCCACCATTTCCTGAACATTACCATGTGCCAGGAATTCTGTTCAACTCTTATATATATGGACATAAAATATAGTCTCCTCCTTTTACTCCCTTTCTCCTTGGGTCTATTCACCACGCAGCATACAGTAAGATCATTGAACAATATGGTCAGATACCATTTCCCTGCTTAAAATCCTCCACTGACTTCCCACTGCTAGAATAAAATACAAACATCTTACCATGACATACAATGAGTTGGCCCTAGCTCACCTCTTCACCCTATCTGCACCCTCACCCCTCGGTCCCACAATCCCCACACCACAGCCTTCTGGCTGTTCTGCAGAGATATAGGGCTTTATGCTCTGTGGGTGTCTTGGCCTAGAATATTCTTCCTCAGGCTTCTGCATGGCTGCTCCTCATGACTCAAGTCTCAGCTCAGGCATTTCCTCCTCCAAAAGACCTTCCCTCATTAGTGCCCTACCAGTTGCTTTAATATCACTCTATTTTGTTTACCTATCACTTATCGGTGCTAAATTATCACTCACTCGAATTACTTAATTCACTTGTTTATGGTCTGCCTGCACGAGGATATAAGCTACTTACTTGAACCAAAGAACCTGGCTGGACTTGTTCGAGGCACTATTCCAAGCAACTAGAAACTAGGCGTCTGCCTCCAAAGCCAACCAGTACCTCCTAAATGAAAAGATCTTCAAGAATCTAACCATTTACTGTGTTTTAGTCTTATCTCAGAAAAGGAAGCATTCCACTCAACCACCTTTTAAAAGCTCAAATACTCATCAGGTTTTTAGGGGGTGACCAAAAAAAAAAAACATATACTCCTTCAACATGATACAAGGTGATATAATTTTGGTCAGGAAAGAAAACCGCTGAAGACTGGGTTAGTCGTTTTTCTGAGTAACTTACCTCTTTCTCCCTTTCATAGTCTTCTTTGTCGTATTCTTCTTCTTCATTTTGCGTCTGCAGTGCCACACTGCCAAAATCCAGTGACATGGTCTTCCTGTAGAAAAAGACAGACGCTTGGTTTCTACACACCCCATAAAAATCTTCTAGGCCAAATACCCAAGAGATGCCACACACACAAAAGACGACAGCGGCCAGGGAAAAGTTGGATGTAACTCACGCGTGGCAAATGGTTAGTATACCAAATATAAAGACTAAGCTTACAGATTAATTGTGACTCACAGAAAGAGCTGTATGGCAGTAATTCATAGAAAAGAACAAAGTGCAAAAAGCTAATAAACCTGTGACTAGACATTTCTTGTGGCCTGGAAAGTATAACCTAAGACAGCAAGATTTTTGTTCACACACACACACACACACACACACACACACACACAAAATAATTAACTAGAAATATGCCAAAACAAAAATTTTAAGAATGTGCCCAGAGTGACTAATTTGATTTATTAAATATGGCAAAGGTAGTATCCTCCACAATTTGTTTTGTCCTCTATCACGAATCCAAAGGTCATGTTTTAACAAAAAGAGAGCCACTAAATTCTGAGCTAACAGCTGGCCCCCAAAAACCATCTGCAACCTGGGAAACTCCATATAGCACACACCCAGAACATAAGCGTTAAACGTGCCGCTCTTTAGCTTGGTAAAATCGGGTTCTAGCAAAAACGAGTCAGGAAAAACGGAAGTGAAGACTGTGAAGCTGTACCACTGTAGAGTGCCCGTTCCAAAAGCAACAGCAAGAGTTCTCTAGAGAACAGTCTCTGCTGTGGCAGAAGGAGCAGCAGGAGGTGGGTTTTCAAGTACGCGCAGTCAGAAGCCTGCCAATGACTGGAATTATACTGAGGGATCGACACGACACAGAAACTATGCAGAATTTCAAAGCTCCAAAAGACCCTGATGAGAAGGTAGGTGGGCGTCATCAACTACCCGCCTAATGCTGCCTGCCATTCACTGCACTCTTCTGCATGCCAGGGAAATGCACTTTGAGGTGAGCCTGCGCCACAACTCATTCACCGCACTTTTTCGGGCTCTAAAATGTCATTAAGTTGGAAGTGAAATAAGAAGCAGAGGCCCAGGAATCCAAATACATTTGACCACAAAGAACGCGGCTCCCTCATGTTAACAGCTGAGAACTATGATCACAAACCTTTATGTAAGCCAATAGCTCTAGAAGCAAAAGATGTTCCACTTCATCAAACCTGACGCACCTTTGATGGTAGCACACAGGTCCATTTATACCACTAAGAAAAATAGATGGCCAATTAAATTATGACACCTCATTAATTTTAAACTGCAGCCTGACTCTGTAGATATTAAAATTTGAAAAGAAAATCTGCACTTTAGAATAGATGAAACATGGCATTACAGACTAACACAGATATGAATTTTAATGCTGAAAATGCCCCTACATCGAGTTTTTACTTTTCAAGGACTGAATTATGCTTCTTGTCCAAACTCTAATTTGCAGTCCACCTTTTTTATCCCTCCCTCTCTGGTCCCTACAACCAGCCCATTCCTTTCGATTCTTATCAAATAAAACTCCTTACAACATAAACCCTTCCAGCTTCTACCTCTTAGACCAGACCCGCTCCTTTCTGTTCTTGTGCCAGAGCTAAAAGGAGGATGAGACACGTGCACATTTTCACTGAGAGGGAAAATACGTAAGCCTAGGGAATCTAAACCTGTCTCCACCCAGGAGCTACAAGAACCTTCTTGTGCACCTAAGTAAGGTGGAGATCTGAATGTAAAGAGCCTATAATACAGCTGAAATAGTGAGGGAAACACACAAGCTCACATCTCTAGGGTTTTTCACTATTGCAAGTGAACATCAGGTCTACAGAATCAACAGATAATGAAAACAGCCCATTTAAATCCTGGTTCCTTAAAAGAAATTAGATTAAGTCAGGCCTTAAGAATCTTCCTGAATTCTCCAGGCAGAAATAATCTTTCCTGGGGCATCTGGGTGGCTCAGTCGGTTAAGCGTCCGAATTCAGCTCAGGTCATGATCTCGCTCACAGTTCATGAGTTCGAACCCCGAATCGGGCTCTGTGTTGACAGCTCAGAGCCTGGAGCCAGCTTCACATTCTTCATCTCCCTCTCTCTCTGCCCTCCCCCGCTTGTGCCCTGTCTCTCTCTCTCAATCTCTCTCTCTCTCTCTCTCTCTCTCAAAAATAAATAAACATTTACAAAAAAAAATCTTTCCTACTTCTGATATTTATAGTATTCTCTACCTCTTCCGATATTCTATAGTTAAAGCCAAAATATGGATTTAGGTTAATTTCTCCTGTATTAGACAAATAAAGGAGATTTTTTTTCAATCCTTCACTAACATGCCATCACTTCCCATTGAATATTAAAAAAGAGCATTCAAATTTACAACAGCCTATTGTTAAAAACAGATATTTTAAATAAAGAGCTACTTTTTCTCAGAGAATAGTGAATTCTGCAACGTATTTTCATTTTTAGGTGAAGAGAATGTAAAAGACCAAAGTGTATCTTTTCTGAATGGCTTTTTTAATCCAAACCAAGTCATTAAAGAAATCTGAAAATATCTGAAAAGACCAAAATCTTTTAGACAGGGGAAAAAAAGATACAAATAAGTTTTTCTTCTCAAAAGTGCAAACAATTGAAGACCTTAAGAAACGATTTTAGGCATAAAGGGAAATCTGGTAAACTTACTGTGGATGGAGAGATAAATAAATAAATAAATAGTATTTTAACTAAAATTTTAAATAAAAGCTAATGCTTTTCCTCAACTAATTAATCACTACTAATTACCACTTCTATCAGAGAATACTCATATCTGAATACTATAATAGTCAGAACAATAAGAGACTGCTTTAGAAGAAAAAAATAAATAGTAAGACAGTATACCCAAAAGCCATAAGGAAAAACTTGACAGAAACTTAACCACAAAAAGTAAAACCTTTTATATGGCATCATATACAAGTCAAATATTATGTATGAAAACATAAAGAAGATAATAATGTATAAGAAAAATATTTGCAAAACACTTAAGTCCCAACATACAACTCTCCGAAAAAAGACAAACAACCCGATTTAAAATGGGCAACTGACATGACAATTCTTTTTAATATAAATGCTCGATTAACTTGACAAGATGTGTAAGCTCATGTAGAATTCAGTGTCATTTAAACAATGAAATGATTTTTCAACCACTAAATTGAAAAAAAATTAATAACACCTAGTGGTGGCTATTTTGTAGGAAATAGGTATCTTCATGATTGGTCAAAAGCATGAACTGCAAAAACTATCTTGAAAACTGCCATATTAATCTACTGAAAAATAACACTTGCCCTAGTAAAATACTTTTGAACAAATTTGGCAATACTATACTACTAACAGAAATAATGAACTATTTCTATATTTACTGACTGATCATTAAAAAATCAAGATGCAGAATAAGTGCACTGCATGTTTTTTAATAGCAAACTAGTTAATACTTTATTCCCAGATAGATCACCTTTTTTTTTTTTTTTTTTTTTTTTTTTTTTTAATGTTTATGTTTGAGAGAGAGGGAGACAGAATGTGAACAGGGGAGGAGCAGAGAAAGAGGGAGACACAGAATCCGAAGCAGCCTCCAGGTTCTGAGCTGTCAGCACAGACCCCATGTGGGGCTCAAACTCACAAACCATGAGATCATGACCTGAGCTGAAGTTGGACGCTCAACTGACTGAGCCACCCAGGCGCCCCTAGATCACTCTTTCTGAACCTATTAACAAGACTATGAGACTATGTTCTGTATTTTTCTTTTTTTTTTAAACACTCAGATCAGAAGGTCTCAATCTCAGTACTCATTTTGTCATCCCTGGTTGTTTTCTTTGCCCTCCTTACAATGAGAAGGAAAACCAATGAGTGTTTAGTTGGACAAAATATTAAAAACCAAAAGCACTTGTTTTTGTCTCATCCAAAAACCTATAAGCTGAGAGCAGAATAAAATGCTTGTCCCCCATGTTTTACACATAGTAGGCACACAAGGAATATTTGTTGAATGAATGATACATTCATGTGGCCTTATAGGATTCATTATTTCAATAAAATTTTACTCAACACCTACTGTGTGCCCATTTATATCCTAGATGTATCTAAGATATGATATCAGCCATGGGGAGCTTACAGTCCCTTAGAGAAACAGTGATATAAATTAACAGTTACAATGATACATAGTAATAAGTTCTACAATAGAGGAGAGTGTAAAGCACAAATTAGGAAGAAAGGAAGGCTGAGAGAAATTTCACAGAAAGAAAAGACTTTAGATTACAAAGCACAATACTGCTGTCAGTGGTTAAGAATAAGGGCACTCGTGCAGACAACCTGGGCTCAATTCTGGCTCTTCTATTTATCACCTGTGCAAACTTGAGCACTCGGTTTCTATTGTTTCATTAATAAAATGTGGGTAAAAATAGTGCCTACCTCAAAGATTATGAATATTCACTAATTATGAACATAAGGTGCTTAGCACTATGTACCAATCAATTCATTTCAGTTTCGTTATTATTAAAACATTATCACCGATGAATGGGCGTCTGCAGCTACAGAAGAGGTTAAACAAAGACCATTCAGTACCTCTGAGAAAGGTAAATGGGCAGCCTGTGGGAAACCTTACTTCAAGTAATGTAACCTCTTCTCCGATGAAGATATCCTTCCACTCCTGTTCCCCTATGGCATTAGTCACTCTTTTGCACTTCCAGACTATATGTTTCTTATACTTTTCTTATGGCTTCAATTTCAGCCTCTCACTTAGTTGAGTGCATTTACATATCTAGCAAGTGCATATAAATTGCCATTCATTGAAGGATATGGTGAAATTCAGCTTAAACCGGACTTAAGTTCCTGACTATAAGATAGGAAAGGTTAACTGGCACAAAGGGAATTTATAAATGCCCTAAGAAAATCTACTTACTTGCTTAGATGCTAGCTTCCTTTCAAGAATGAACATAGCCAGAACACGCTAGCCTGTTTTAGACTTGCCAAGCCAGGCTTAAGAGGCCTAGTCATTTATTCAACAATTATTTGCCAAGCCCCGTTCAAGATTACAAAATTTAACATGACCTGGTGGAGGAAAAGAGAACAGGCTTTTACACAAATGATGGCAATAATCTGCGATCAGTGCTAATGACAGAAGCTTGGACAAGTCGATTCAGGGCGCCTGAAGATTGCAGCAAGTGCACCCAACAGGCTGAACGACGCAAGAAATCAGTGGCCTTACCAAGGAACTCCGTTTAGGGTCAATTACAGCACAATAACTAGGTACTGCGAGAGTGAAGCTGCAGAATGCCTGCACAGGGCGCCTTGGGGCTGCAGGCTTTGGCTGGCTTTGGCTGCCAGCGTCACGTGCACTCGGTCAACACACGTGTACGGGGCACCCACTGTGAGCCAGGCGCGACGCCAGGATGACACAGCGGGGGTCCCCAGGATAGGGTCTCAGGGTTACCCCAACAGCCTGGAGGACGCGAGGAGGGCTTCCCACACGCCACTTATTAGTAGGAACTTGGGATCTCGATGACCCTTCAGAGTCAAAGCCTGAGTCCCGCAACCCGCGGACAGTCCACCACCACCGGATTTGAGGAGGGGGCGGGTCAGCCCTCGGAAAGCCTCAGCCAGAATCCTGAGGACACCGCACCTGCTCCAACCCCAGCTCCAAGCCCAGCTGAGAAGCGAAACTCACCGGAGGCCACGGATGCTATCACCACGGGGAAACCCTAGCCCCGGCCAAAGACCGACTTCTAACAAACCCCCTTACCCGGGATCTAATCTACTAGCTCCTTCCTCGTCCCAACCGAACTCAGAAGTGCTGAGGCCATTGATGAGCAGCCTCGTCCTTCAATCGCCTGCTAGAACCTGCTCTGGTGGGCGGGGCCATGCCGGCTCGGGGCGGGGCGCAGAGGCGGAAGTCTCCGCCTTTCTCAAGCTTAGTTGAGAAGTCCACCTGCAGTTGCAAATGTATGGCTGTTTGAAAGCGGGCGCCAGCGGTGGCGGGAAGCTCCTCCTGTGCTCCCATTGGTGGATTCGTGAGCCAATTACGAAATGATTGACTATGGAGCGGGCGGGCTTATGGTTGCTTAGAAACGCCCAGGCGCCTGGCCTCAGGCCTTTGGCGAGGAAGAACCTGGTCTTGTCCGGGGCCGGTTGCCCCTTCCTTCACCACCTGGTTCCCCCAACCGCTCACGCTGCTCTTTCAATTCCCAAACCTCAGTTTTCGGCTGCAGCACACAGAATCCCTCACTTTCCCCGCCGAACCCCTACCTTGAAGGTTTTTTCACTTGCCCTTCTCTAAGGTGCCTGCTTCCCCATCACCCAAACAGGCTTAGATGTAATTTTGCTTTGTCTTCTTGCTTATTGGGTCCTGCCTTGTTTGAATTTGTATTTCTTTCATTACTGATGAGTTAGCACATTTTCCCAAGTGTGTGTTCACTACTTGAATTTCCTCAAGTGTGAATGTTCTCGTCACTTGGGTATATGCTAACCTGTCCTTTAAGACAGTGCTGTCCAGTATGCACTAAAGCCCATTCTGTATCCACCTTCCAAGTTAAAGGGTTCCAGTGAATATCGAGGAGTTGGTAGCACTGGGTTCACATATCTTTTTACCTTCCTCATACATATGAGAAAACCCTTTCTGCTATGGTATGGAGAAAAATGGTTGTTTAAGGCTTTTCATAATCTGACTAGTTTTCTTCCCACCCCAGTGATGCCTACACTGACCCCTGTAATCCCATCAACTAACCTAAGGTTATGCCATATAATAGGTACTCACTCAATCCATAGCAATAACTGAGTGAAATTACTGGCTGAGCTGCCTATCGTTCCCAGAGCGCTTTTGTTTTGCTCACGCTCTTTCACCTGTATTGCCCTATCTTACTTACCTACTCAGTCTTCAAGACAGATGAGCACCTCCTCTGAAGACTTTCACGACACACTTCCCTCCCTTGGCAGAAACAACCCCTCTTACATCTGTTTACAGTATAGGTATCTTATGGTGCTTATTATCTTCTACAATTAGTTGTGTGTCTGATTTACTCAGTTCAATGTTAATATCTTGAGGTACTCACATTGCTCCTTGGACATCAAACATGCTTCATAGTCCCTGGTGGGCACTCAAAGTTGTTAAGTGAGCAGATAAATGAATGAACAAATAAATGAAGGCTTCCGTGCCAGAAAATGTGAGTAAAAGGCATTCAGGTAAATGGCAGTTGTTGAAACCTGAGCCAAGGTATCTGTTAGTGGGAACTAGGCTTGGATTAAAAGGATGCTAAGTAATCCCTGCCCACAAACATAGAGGTGAACACATAAAATATATAAGGGGGGGCAAAGCACATGAGGAGACAATGTTTATAATCCCTTACACAGTGCTTTAGAATTTGGTAAGTTCTTTCACAGACAGTAGCTCATGTGTTCCTCACAACAAACCTGTGAGGGGCTAGGACAGGTAAAAAAATGACTAAATAAATAAATAAGTGACTTGTCCAAAGCTACACAGCTAATATGAGAGGAAGAATTTGAATACATATCCTTTATCTCCAAATCCAGAGCTATTTGTATTTAATATTATATTAAATGTGAGATTTAAGTACGTATGTCACAAAAGATGCAAAGTAAAGAATAAATCAGAGCCTCTTGCCTCTAAAAATGGATTTGGGTTGAGTTTTACAGGTATAATCAATGAAATTTTCTTGACTGCCTATCTTGTGTAGTTCCTGGCCTCAATGCTTGAATATAAAGTGTGAGGCAGGACCCTTACCCTCCAGATAATCATACTCGTTAGCAGTGCAAGATGCTTACATAAGAAGGCAAATCTCTCTCTCCCTCTCTCTCTCTCTCTCTCTCTCTCTCTCTCACACACACACACACACACACACACACACACACACAGTTTACTACATGCAGTATAAGAATGGGTGATGATTCTGGGGAAAAATGAGCATTTAAGAAAGGATTTATCTGACCAAGTTCTTGGAAGAAGAGGAAAAGAGAGTCAACAGGAAGGTTGTTAGCATGAGTGATTGTAAGGTGAAACCAGACCACCAAGAGTAAAGGATTCTTATATTTAGAGGTATGAGTGAAGAAGTACACTGAAAAGGAGCAGCCAATAGAAGAGCTTGATGCCTGAAGAAATAGGAAAGCCATGCTATACATGTAAGGTAAGGTGTAAACAAGGAACGAACTTGACATGTCCAGGGAAACACAACCAGACAAAATCATTATGGGGCAATAAAATAAATGTGGGGAAAGAGAGAAAAACTGCCAAAGACCTTGAGTGCTAGACAAGATATTATTTCTGGAATGTTGGGTCAATATTTATCTTGCATTTTTTAAACAGACACACCTGTGAGCTGGGAGGGACGCTACCTCTACCAGACCTGTTTATGTTTCTAGGGGAAATGTCATGTTGCTGATGAGATGTGGTCCTTCCCATTCAGAACATATATAAAGGTGGAGCTAAACCATCATTCCTCTTTCTTCCAATCTTCTCTTCGGTGCCAAAGCTATCAGGTCAAAGCAAAGCCATTATGAAATAAACAGTGCTATCCTTAAAAGAACACTGAACTTAAAAATGATCCAAGTTTAAGTTCCACCTCTCTCACCCACTAGTTTTTATCCACAATTTATTTAACCCCTGAGCCTCAAAGTTCTTATTTAAAAATAAGAATAATATATACTCTGCGGTATTGTAAAAAAGGATGAAATGATATTGCGTTTAAAATGTAGAAATGCTATTGAACTGAATGTTATTTAACTGAGGGAGATCAGAACATTATTTGTAATACATTCAATAATATTTTTTGAGCATCCACTTTGCACCAAACACTATTCTAGGGGATCATTTAATACTGACACATGGATCAAAATGCCTGCCCTAATTAACCCTAATCACCAAATCTACTCTGGTCCAAGGTCACCATAACTTTAGTACCATCACTTCCCCACCACTCCAAGACCTGGCCACACCTAATTTGTTCAAAGGTAAGCACCAGACCCAAGCTGTGCCACTCATTTTCCCTTCCCAGGTAACTGAAATAAGACGTAATGAAACTGAGTCAGGTGGTAACCATACAGAAGAGAAGCAGACTTTTATTACAGTTGTCTGTATTTTATGGGAAATATACCACTTCCATTTATGGAAGTATATGTATATTGTGGAGTCTAGACTGAAGATCATGAACTTCTGTCACTCAAAGCCATAGATCTGTCTGGTTCTAACACATTGTAAAGTCTAACAGTTAAGTTTTTCCTTGGGTTCTGTGATAACCTGAACCTTAAAACACTTTTTGACTTGAGCTGACTTGGGTCATTTAGGGGTTGAATAGTGTCCCCCCAAATTTTGTGTCCACCCAGAACTCAGAATGTGACCTTATTTGGAAATAGGATCTTGCAAATGTAATTAGTTAATATCGATAAGGATAGGCCCTAAATCTAAGACTGATGTCCTTAAAAGAAGAGAAAATGAATCTGAAACTAATGTAATATTCTGTGTCAATTGAATACACACACAAACATATATATATATATATATATACACATATATATATATGTTACTGTAGTACAGAGTTCACTGTTAAAATGTGTAATTTCCTCAACAACAACAACAAAAAAAAAGAAGCAAGAAGAGGTAAAGACACAGAAAGATGCACAAGGAGAAGACAGCCATGTAAAGATGAAGGCAGAAATAAGAGTTATGTTGCCACAACCCAGGGAAAACACCCAGGGCCACCAGAAGCTGGCAAGGGATTCTTCTCCAGAACCTTCAGAAGGAACATGGTCCTGCCAACACCTTGATTTCAGACTTTTAGTCTCCAGTACTGAGAGAGAATAAATTTTCTTGTTTTAAGCCACTTAGTTTGTGGTACTTTGTAGCAGGAGCCCCAGGAAGTTAATGCACGTGGGTTTTCATTCCTTGGAACCAAACATTTATGACTAAGATGCATCTGTGACAATAGATCGTATCTGAAAAGTCTAAACCAGTGATTCTCCAAGTATGATCCATGGCCCACTGCTGGACCTCAAGGATATTCCAGACGGTTCATTAAATGATACAAACCACAACAGTTTCTTCAGTTCTCATGGGAAAATAACTTGCAATTTTATAGGCTTTTATTTTTATATACAACTAAAGTTTACCTACTAGGAATATACCAAGTAAGATAATGAGGGGTTATTAATGCTTAGAATTTGTTACAAGTATCACATTATTTAAGCTCACCAAGAACAGTTTTCATCTCTTCTATGTGCAGCATTATAAAACTCCTGCTTGTGCATACTTGAAGATAACTGAAATACTCACTTTTGGGAGAAGGGCATAAATATTAGTGTCATTCCCAGGCAATTGTGGGTTTTAAGGGCTATTATTCCCACATCTTAATTATGAACTATCTTTGCTTGGCTTAATATCAATTAAATTTGTTGTAAGCTGTTTGGTTAACTCAACTGTGTATACTGTGGAACTATTTTAATACATGAATTTCCACTTTTCCTATAATGACTTTAAAATAATATCCAAGTTCAGGTTCCACTTTTGTCATTAGTCATCTATTAGTAAAGTCATCAATTTGTAATTCCTCTGAAGTTTGCTTATACTCTCTGGAAATATGTTAGGTATAAATTTGTTCTGTTTAAATAACTGACAACACACTGTCAAGGAAAGTGATAAAATTACTCATTTTTTGAAAAGTTCATAGGGCAGTATTTTGGAATATAAAATCATATGAATGGTATTTCTCCTTTAAAAGTAAATAAGCAATTCCTATCATTCCTCTTCAGTTCTTTCTTGTCATTGAGTTATTTTTCCACTACCTAAACAAACAAACAAATAAAAAGGGGGGTTGAGGGATGAAAGTTATGTGGGGTAATAGGTCTTTTGCCCCTTCCGTGGTCTTTGGTCAAAAGTGTGAGAGCCAATTGCCTGAACTTAATGTTTAGGATTCACACCAAGGTTTTGAATCAGAAAACCTATCAGAAGAAGTGACAGCAACCATTTGATAAAGATCCAAGGCTGCAAAAATTATATTTGAATGTGAAATGCAGACCCTCCCAGATGCCATATTGCTTCTGTTACTTGAAACAGTGGGTTGAAAAGGAAAGAAAGAAGTACCAAAACAAGATCATAAAATTGGTGTGTATTTGAAATGCTTATATAACACGTTCAAAGCAGATTAATGAGATATGATGTGATGCTACCATAAGAAAATAACAAGATCTATTTTTTATTTTTTTAATGTGTATTCCTTTATGAGAGAGAGAGAGAGACAGAGAGCAAGTGGGGGTGGGACACAGAAAGAGGGAGACACAGAATCTGAAGCAGGCTCTAGGCTCTGAGCTGTCAGCACAGAGCCCGACATAGGGCTCTAACTCACAAACTGAGATCATGACCTGAACCAAAGTCTGACGCTTAACCCACTGAGCCTCAGGCACCCTGAAAATTACAGGATTTCTTTAAAATGTTCATGTATTTGAACACTTAGTCCAGTAATGGGACACATGGTTAAAGTTATTTGATGTTCTTCTGCCTTGGGTTAGGTTCTCAAAAGTGAACCTTGGGATGGAAATTTGAGTGCATAGATAGGATTTATTAAGGAAGAGCTTTCCAGAGAAAGTTGTTAGGGAATGAGGAAGCAGGACAGGAAAAGGGAAAAGCCAAGCAGGCACGTGCTTTCAGGAGATGTGCCGGCCAGTCTGACCCCCCGGGAACTCTGGAGTTTAATCAGAATGGGACAAGAGAGGTGGGCTTTCCCACTCTTGCACTAGTGATGGTGGCAAGGAAGAGGAGAAGGAAACTCACAGGCACTTCTGGCTCCTGGTGACTCAAAGCAGCTCCCCTTACCTGAGGCTGTGCCCAGAAACAAAAGTCAATCACTCTGCAGGCAGTTAGGAGCAAAACACACAGAGGCCGGCAGTGGGGCATGCAGAAATGATTCCAGGAATCTGAGAGGGACTGGGCAGAGCTGGCAATGTCTGGCATGACATCTGTGTTTGCCATCCTTTGATCTTGTCAGCGTATCTCCAGAGGCGATATCAAACATGTTTGAGGCCCTTCATGAAGGTGGCTTCATGCAGTTCATCCTGATGACCCCTCCTAGTCCTGACATGACAGGACCTAGGATAACCAAGATGATCCTACGACCACATTCAGCGAAAGTGCCAACATGAAAGTAGTTTTACCCCCAAACCTTTTTTAAATTAAACTTTTTATTTTGGAAAAATTGCACATTCACATGCAGTTGTGAGAAACAATACAGGGAGATCTTTAAGCTTTATCCAGTTTGCACCAATAATAACATCTTTTTCAAAACTATAATACATTATCACAACCACGATATCCACACTGATACAGTCAAAAATCAAAAAACAATTACATCACACAAGGATTCCTCATGTTGCCCTTTTATAACCGTACCCACTTTCCTCCCCACACTTGCTCCCTCCTTAATACCTAATCTATTCTTCATTTCCATAATTTTATCATTTCAAGAAGGTTACATAAATACAGTCCTTACCTATAGTAAGGACTATAGTATGTAACCTTTTGGGATTAGCTTTTTTTGCTCTGCATAATTCTCTGGAGATTCAGCCCAGTTGTATGCATCAGCAGGTTATTCCTTTTCATTGCTGACTAGTGTTTCATGGTATGCCTGTAC
The DNA here is from genome assembly GCF_023721935.1 of Panthera uncia. Lineage (NCBI taxonomy): Eukaryota > Metazoa > Chordata > Mammalia > Carnivora > Felidae > Panthera > Panthera uncia. The sequence continues at coordinate 90,373,179 of NW_026057582.1, forward strand.
TACAGTTTCTTTATCCATTCACCCATTGAAGGAACATCTGGGATGTTGCCAGTTTTAGGTCATTACAAACAAAGCTACTCTAAAAATTTCTGTCCCAGTTTTTGTATAAATGTAAGTTTTCATTTTTCTCTGTGATCTAAGCCCAGCAGAATTACTGGGTTGAATGTTAGCTGTACGTTTAGTTTCTTAAATAAACTACCAAACTGCTTTCCAGAGTGGCTGTACTATTTTACATTTTCACCAGGAATGGATGTGTGACTGACTTCCTCCTCATTGAGCCAGCATTTGGTATTGTCAACATTTTTCACTTATCCATTCAGATATGTGTATAGTAATATCTAATTGTGATTTTAATTTGCATTTCCTTACTGGCTAATGACTTTTTTTAATGTTTTATTATTTATTCTTGAGAGACAGAGAGACAGCGTGAATGGGGGAGGGGCAGTGAGAGGGAGACACAGAATCTGAAGCAGGCTCCAGGCTCCCAGCTGTCAGCACAGAGCTCGAAGTGGGGCTCAAACTCATGAACCATGAGATCATGACCCAAGCTGAAGTTGGACGCTCAACCAACTGAGCCACCCAGGTGCCCCAATTTTTTTTAAAGTTTACCTATTTGAGAGAGAGAGAGAGAGTGTGTGTGTGTGTGTGCACACACGAGGGGAAGAGAGAAAGGGAGACAAAATCCCAAGCAAGCTCCTCTGTGCTGTCAGTGCAGAGCCTGACACAGAACTTGATCTCACGAACTGTGAGCTAATGATTTTGACCTGACTGGCTAATGATTTTGAACACATTTCATGTGCTTGCTTGCCATCTGTGTATCTTCAGTGAATTGTCTGTTCGCGTTTTTTGTCCACTTTCCAATGAGATGTTTTTACTGTTGAGTTTTGAGGGCTTTTTTTTTAATACATTCGGGATACTAGCCCTCTGTCGGATAAGTGGTTTGCAATTTTTTTTTCCCAGTCTACAGCGTGCCCTTCATCTTCTTTACAGAGTCTTTCACAGAATAAAAATTTATTATTTTGGTAAAATACAATGTCCTAATTTTTCCTTTAATGGATCATATCAAGTCTAAAAACTCTTTGCCTGGCCCTATATCCTAAAGATTTTCTCCTGTGCTTTTCTTTCCTAAAAGTCTCATAGTTTTACATTTGATGTTTAAATCCATAATCCATTTGAATTAATGTTTATGCGAAGTGTGAGGTTTGTTCTCTTGCCTACAGATGTCCAATTACTTCAATACCATTTGTTGAAAAGGCTCTTTCTTCCGTTCAGTATAATGTCCCCAGCCTCCTTGCTATGGGGTCACCAGGGCTGTGGGAGTCCCTCCACTGGAGGCCACACCTCCTAAAAGGCAGTCTTTCCACAGCTCTCTCTCTCCAGATTCTGTTACTGTGCTCTCCACTTACCCATTCGCTGGCCCCAGGGCACCTCATTCTCCCTGGTGGTTTCCCCATACTCTGCCCACACCTTTGTAAATAGTCCCTTTATTAAACTCTCCTCAAATTACCCAATTTAAGTGAGCCATCTGTTTCCGGTTAGGATCAGGATCCTGCAAATAAATTTTCCACATCCCAAACATCAGACATAAATACCGTGAATTGTCACAAAGAAATAATCATTTATTTTTTTTTGAAAAGTTGTTTACAGGTATTTATAGGCAAATGGATTTCCACTTTAAAACAGATGAAGATAAATGTGTGTCATTAAAATAGCATGCAATCAAACATTTCTTCTGCTGTTTCATTCTGGTTTAACTGTGTCTGTGGTACTTGGTAAGTGCATTATTTGCTTATCTAACTACTATAACATTACAGTCAAACACGGATTTTCCATGTACTGGTGCCTCATGTACCAGTGCCCATGTACTACTCACATCATTTATACTCTTGGCATCTATTTGTATCAGAAACTTTTTCTTGTGACCCAGTTAACACTCTTTTCAAACAGACTGAGACCACAACCCTGCTCTGTCTCTGAAAGGTGACTGGATCACCCATAAATTTCTATGATCTACACTCATGCTAACCCCCTTTGTGAGGATGAACAATCAAGAACCAAGGTATATGGAAAACTGATGAAAGAGACATTATTTTCTAGTTGTATAAAAGGAAACAAACCTACCTATGCAATCAGTGACAGTAGAAGTAGAATAAAATCATAAACCTTTACAGAAAAATATTAGAGTTCAGTGCACTTGGTTTCTGATGATTTCTACCCAAAAAAATTTTCTTGTATTTTATTTAAAACTTAGCAAATATATCGCAATTACAAAGGTTAAGTTGTATCTACAGAGCCAAAATGAAGTGGGGTTAAGGCAACTGTCCAGATTACTCGGACTAAAAAAATCACCCCAAAGTCATGGCCAAACCATTATATGCAAAGGTGACTAAAAGACTGAAGCAGTTGTCTTCTACTCCAAACAACCAAATCCACTTCTACCATCATCCTGATAGCACTCCAAAGGTTCAATGTCTTTGACTAAAGGCTTGGGGTCTCCGCTACCTAAATGTTGATTTCAGCTGTGCCATTTGTTCTGGGAGTATAGATGCAGGCTAAAGGAAAAACCTCAAGCTTTCATCTTAATGACACAAACTGATTATCAACACTGACCCCTAATAAATGGAAAATTTGCTTCTTATAGACTTATGTTACAGCTGAGATAGACTTCTAAATTCACCTAGCCCAATTCCCTTATTTCATAGACAAGGAAATGGGCGTCCAGACAGGTTTAGCAGCTCGCTCACAGTCACATAGAGAAAACTGTCCAGCACTTTTCTCTACACAACACTTAATTATACCCTCAGATCACCAGTGTACTTACATGTGGCAAACCCTTCCAACTGCTTCATTCAATATGTCTTCTCCCTTCTGCATTTTGTCTGATCATATCTAGAAAAGATGCTAAGGATACATGTAGATTCAGTCATAGCCAATCAAGAGGATATTTCTCCATACTTTCAAATAGAATCAATACTTTAATAAGAATGAAACCAATTTGGATATTGAATATGAAGAACACTGGTTTGTCTGCCGTGTTTTAAATCCATGCACGCATGAGCTTCCTTTGTGGGAGGGTAAGGGGAAGGAAAGGGGGAGAACCACGATGGAATCAGAAATGACTGATAGATTTGGGTTCTTCAGCTTGCTCTGTGCTGCATACAAAGTGTCCAAATAGCAAAGACTGAGAAATACTAGGCCAAAGAATTTAGGCCCCAACCCTTGGCTAGTAAACGAGACAGGCCAATGAAACAGACCAATGCTTTCAGTGGCTTTTGTTTTGATTCCACTGGCATAGACACCATCCAAATTCAATGTCAAATTTATTTGATCATTGTAGTGAAAGTGCTACTAAACAGAAAATCTGATAAAGTCAATAACTATCAAGCAAATTGCGTCTTATTTTTGTAACAAGGAAAAACTTTTTTTTTGGCAAATAGTTCTATAGTTATAGAATATGAAGACACTTAGAACTAATCTCCCCAATATGAAAATGTCCCCAAATTATCAAGTTGAAAGGCACATACCACTGCCCCAGCAGTTCATCCAGGTAGTCTCTAGCATGGGAAATTTTAATTGTGCTTTTAGCTTGCTATCGATGCAATATGGCCTTAAAAAGTGACATCCGTGCATATGATAATTTCTTCTCAGATGGACCAATCCTCTTCCCCTTTTCTGATTTTCACTTTCTGAAGATCGATCTGTGTTAGTTCTTTATCATATAAAGGACATAGTCCATGATGCTCTTGGGAAAATGTAGTTCACAGATTGTGCTCTATTTTATCTATCAACCAAGTTTGGATTATCTTTGTATCCTAACACAAAATGAACTTTCTTGAAATATCAGTGTGATGGTACTTCCATATTGTCATTTGTTGGAATGCAGAAGTCCTGGATTATTATCTTTTCTCACTGGCTGTTTAAGGCTTACTTCACTTCCAGAAGAGATGATTGGCAAACTATTATCCATGTGGTATCTGATAAGGTGGCCAACATTATCAAACACATGATCCTTGGTCCTTACCTTGAAAAGGAAACACAAAGTCCTTAGGTTAAATGATAATAGCTCCCCTAAAAGATGTAAACAATCAGGAGGAAAAACAGACATATCCTTGAATGAGGTACTTGGGCTGAATGAAAAAAAGAAAAAAAGGAAAGGTACTTTTCAACTCTGTATCCCTTAGTAAACAATTTTCTCATTCCTCATTACCTTTTTAAAGCAATTTTCTGTCCCAGTCAGAAAAATGGTAAACATTTGTCACACAGTTCAAATTTACAACCAACCTGTTTGCCACGTTACTGTTTGATATATTCTATCATGTCACCATTCCTATAAATATTTAACTGTATACACAAGCATGACTCCTGGGATTACAATTTTGACCCAGCAAGCAGACTGCTTCCAAAATATCTTGTGTCTGTAGGAAGCAGGCCCTTCTGGAGAAGTCCTGCCTCTCCGTGGAGGCTGAACACAAATCCTGTCTCCTTTAAGAAGCCTCCTCAGACCTTCCCAATAGGTATTCTTATCTCCTTCCTGCATTCTTCACAGTAGCTGATTCATAAATATTTGCTACATGGAACTTCTCGTCTGCATGCCAAAGCAACTCAGTTTCCCAATGCCTGCCTTCTCCCGAGGACTTTCCTCCCCAATATTACTGTATCCTCACCCTGTGCATGGGCAGAAGATAATACTCTCCATCATGACTCCATGGGCCATAATATAGTTCTGTTTGGAGGGTGGCTGGGAACTGTCAGGGAGTGGGAAGGCATGAGGTCAGAGAACACCTTGTTACGTGATTCTGCTACCTCTCTACAAGGGATTTTTTATTTCTGCTTAGATATTGATTTTCAGTGTATTAAAAAAATACACACTTATTGGAATTATTGACCTCATTTGAATATGATTATGAATTAGATACTGGTAATGTATCAATGCTTAAATTTCTTGATTTTGATCACTGTACTGTCTATGTAAGAGAAAATCCCTGTTCATAGGGAATACACACTCAAGGATTAGGAGAAAAAGGGCACAACGTTTACAATTTACTTATCAAACCAAGACTTGGAAACATTTTTATTTCCTTCATCTCAACCCCAACCCACGTCACATGAGCTGATCAGATCTGCCAGTCTGTGTTGTTAATTCCAGTTCACTCTGCTCTCTCTTTGTTTCTCCTACCTCCATTCTGGTTCAGACTTTCACTAGTTTTTACCTCAGATCCCCTAATTACATTCTTCTCTAATCAATCCTGTATACAAATGTCAAATTAATCTTCCACTACAGGGATGGGACACCTGCGTGGTTAGGTCAGTTAAGCCTCTGGCTCTTGGTTTCGGCTCAGGTCATGATCTCATGGTTCACAAGTTCAAGCTCCACATTGAGCTCTGCGAATGATAGTGTGGAGCCTACTTAGGATCCTCTCTCTCTCCCTCTCTCTGCCCCTCCCACGTGTGCTCTCTCAAAATACATAAACTTAAAAAAAAAACAACAACTTCCAGTGCAGGGATTATAAACTATCCACTCTCTAGCCAAACATACCAGGAGCTGTTTTAGTTAGCTCGGGGGGGGGGGGGGCAGGGGGTAAGGCAGAGGTGCCCAATAAAGAGTTTTTAAGTATTTTGAATCAAAAATGGGGAGAGTTCCTATAAAAATTTAGTTTTGCGGTTTCTTTGGGAAAATTAAATCTGGCTACACTGGGCCCTTCCTCCAAATGGCAGCAACAGACTGAGGCTGAGTGTGACAGTCCCCCTTACACAGGACATGTGCTTCCCAGTTAGTTCATCACAGCCCACCACACTCTATGTTCATTCCACCATTCGCCCAGCTTTACGCACTTATGATACGGGCCAGGCCCTGCAAACATTTGCTGCTGTGACCCCAATCACACTTCTGTGTGTGTGTGTGTGTGTGTGTGTGTGTGTGCAGAGAGAGAGAGAGACAGAGAGAGAACAAAACCATAACATGAGATCTACCCCACGAACAAATTTTTTTAATTTTTTAAAATGTTTTATTTATTTTTGAGAGAGAGAGACACAGCATGAGCAGGGGAGGGGCAGAGAGAGAGGGAATCCAAAGCAGGCTCCAGGCTCTGAGCTGTCAGCACAGAGCCCGATGCAGGGCTCGAGCTCATGAACCATGAGATCATGATGTGAGCCAAAGTTGGACACTTAATCACCCAGGGGCCCCAACTTCACGAACAAAATTTTAAGTGTACAATATAGTAAACTCTAAGCACAGTGTTGTACAGCAGATCACTAGAACTTTTTCATCTTACATGACTGAAACCTACACCCAGTAAACAACAACAACCCATTGCCTCTGCCTCACCAGGCCCTGTCAACTACTGTTCTACTTTCTAAGAGTTTTCACTACCTTAGATATTTCATGTAAGTGGAATCACGCATTATTTGTTGCTCAGTGACTGGCTTATTTCAATCAGAAGGATGTTCTCCAGGTTCATTCGTGTTTGTAGTATGTGACAGACTCTGTCATCTTCTGTACAGCTGGATAGCATTCCATATATATATGGTGCAAATGTCTCCTTAAGATCTGGATTTCAATTCTTTTGGGATAAATACCCATCCAATAAATATGGATCATATGCGAATTCCATTTTGAATTTTTTGAGGAAACTCTGCACCATTTTCTACAACAGCTACACCATTTTACATTCCCACCAACAGGACACAGAGGTTACAATTTCTGTACACCCTCAACAACACCTGCTATCTTTTTGGTTTTTTGTTTTAATATTTATTTATTTATTTATTCTATTTTTTAAACGTTTACTTATTTATTTATTTAGAGAGAGAGAAAGAGCATGCACATGTGTGAGTAGGGGAGGGGCAAAAAGAGAGGAAGAGAGAGAATTCCAAGCAGACTCCACATAGAGCCCGATGTGGGGCTCCATCTCATGAACCATGAGATCCTGACCTGAGCCCAAATCAAGAGTTGGACTCATAACTGACTGAGCCACCCAGGTGCTCCTGTTTGTTATTTATTATGGCCATCCTGATAGGTGTGAGGTGATATCTTACTGTGAATTTGCATTTCCCTGATGATTATTGTTGTTGAGCATCTTTTCAAATACCTGCTGGCCATTTGTATGTCTTCTTTGGGAACGTGACTGTTCAAGTCACCTGTCCATTTTTTAATCAGATTATTTGTCTTTTTGCTACTGAGTTCAAAATTTCATCATATGTTTTGAAAATTAACCCCTTATCAGATATATGGTTTGAAAATATTTTCTCCCATTCTGATTGTTCTTCGCTCTGTTGATTGTTTCCTTTGCTATGCAGGATTTTTTTAGTTGTATGTAGTCTCACTTGTCTATTTTTGCATTTGTTTGTATTTTTCAGTGTTATATCCAAGAAATCATTGCCAAGAACAAAATCATGAAGTTTTTCCTTATGTTTTCTCCTAGGGGTTTTATAGTTTCAGATATTACATATAAGTCTTTTATCTATTTTGAGTTAATTTTTCTGTGTGGTGTAAGATAAAGGTCCAATTTTATTCTTCTTCAGGTGGATATTGTTTTCCCAAAACCATTTGCTGAAAGAGTATTCTTTCCCCATTGTGAATTCTTGGCAACCTTTGCAAAGATCATTTGATCATACATAAATAGGTTTATCTCTGGGTTCCCTATTCTGTTCCATCTATGTATCTCTCTTTACTCCAGTACTATATTGGTTTGATTACTCTAGCTTTGAAATCATAAGTGTAATGTCTCCATCTTTGTTCTTCTTTGTCAAGATTGGCTATTTCGGGTTCTCTGTGGTTCTGAGTGAATATTAAGATTGTACTCCTATTTCTGTAAAAACTGCTATTAGAATTTTGATGGAAACTGCATTGAATCTGTAGATTACTTTGAGTAGTAATGACATTTTAACAACATGAAATCTTCTTATCAATGAACATGAGATGTCTTTTCATTTGTGTCTTCTTTAATTTCTCTCAGCAATGTTTTGAAGTTTTCAGTGCATAAGTCTTTTGCCTCCTTGGTTATGTTTATTCTTAAGTATTTTACTCTTTTTGATGGTATTGTAAATGAGATTATTTTCTTAATTTCCTTTTCAGAGTGTTATTATTTACACATGCAACTGATGTTTGTATGTTCGTTTTCTATTCTGTAATGTTGCCACACTTGTTGATTAGTCATAACAGGATTTTCGTGGAATATTTAGGATTTTCTACATATAAGATTCTATCACCTGTGAAGGAATATACTTCTTCCTTTCCAATTTGGATGTCTTTTATTTCTTTTTTCTTCCCTAATTTCTCTGGCTAGTACTTCCAGTACTATGTTGGTTGTAGTACTTCACCACTAAAAGTGGTGAGAGGAAAAGATTTCTGTTTTTTATGTGGGGTATGATATTAGCTGTAGGCTTTACATATATGGCTTTTATTATGCTGAGGTCATTTCTTTCTACTCCTAGTTTGTTGAGTGTTGTTTTGAGTTTTTTTAATCATGAAAGGGTGTTGAATTTTATCAAATGCTTTTTGTTCATCTATTGGGATGATCATATGATTTTTATTCTTCATTTATTAATGTGGTGTGCCATATTGATTGATGTCCTTTGTTGAACCTTCCTGGCAATCCAGGGATATATCTTACTTGGTCATGGTGTATGATCTTTTAGTGAACTACTGAACTTTGTTTGCTAGCATTTAGTTAAAGATTTTTATATATATGTTCATTAGGCATATTGGCCTGTTTTCTTTTCTTGTAGTATCTTTTTCTGGTTTTGGTATATGGGTAAGGTAGGCTTCATAAAATGAGTTTGTAAGTATTTTGTCCTCTTCAGTTTTGGGGGGTGGGGAAAGCTTAATAAGCATTGGCATTCATTCTTCTTTAAATGTTTGAAAGAATTTACCAGTGAAACCATCTGGTCCTGTTTTTTTTTTTTTTTTAATGAACAGTTTTTGATTAGTGATTCAGTCTCCTTACTAGTAATTCATCTGTTCAGATTTTCTATTTCTTCATGAATAAATCTTGGTAGGTTGCATATTTTTTAGGAATTTATCCCTTTCTTCTGGGTTATCCAATTTGTTGGCATATAATTGTTCTTAATCTCTTATAATCATTTAATCTCTATGGCATCAGTTGTAATGTCTCCTCTTTCATTTCTGATTTTATTTATTTGCGTCTTCTCTCTTCTTAGCCAACCTAGCTAAAGGTTTGTCAGTTTTGTTCATCTTTTCAAAACACCAACTTGTAGTTTTGTGGATTTTTCCTATTATTTTTCTATTCTCTTTCACTTATTTCTGCTCTAATCTGAATTATTTCCTTTCTTCTGCTACTTTTGGGTTTAGTTTGTTCTTTTTGTAGTTCCTTGAGGTGTTAGATTGTTTATTAGAAAGCTTTCTTTTTTTTTTTTTCAGTGTAGGCATTTATCACCATCAACTTTCTTCCTATTGCTTTCACTGTGTTTCGTAGATCCAGTGTATTTTTCATTTCCATTTGTTTTCAAATATTTTCTAATTTCCCTTTAATTTTTTCTTTGACACTGGCTGTTCAATAGTGTATTAATTCTGCATATTTGTGAATTTTCCAGTTCTCTTTCTGCCATTAACTTCTAGTTTCATTCCAGTGTGATCAGAAAAGATACTTGGTATAATTCATTCTTCTTTAATTTCCTAATGCTTGTTTTGTGACCTAACACGTGATCCATCTTAGTATTTGTGATCTAACAGGTGAATGTTCTGAGTATGCTTGAAAAGAATGTGTATTCTGCTGCTGTTGGGAGGAATGCTCTGCATATGTCTGTTAGGTCCATTTGGTCTATAGTGTTGTTCAAGTACTTCTGACTGGAGGTTCTATCTATTGTCAAAAGTGGGGCACTGAAATCTCCCACTACTATTGTATTACTATTTCTCCCTTCAGTTCTGTCAACGTTTGTATCATATATTTGGGTAGTCTGATGTTGAGTGCATATACATTTATAATTGTCATGTCTTTCTGGTGAATTGATCTCTGCTCAGGTCATGATCTTGGGGTTCGTGAGTTTGAGCCCCACGTCAGGCTCTGTGCTGACAGCTCAGAGCCTGGAGCCTGCTTTGAATTCTGTGTCTCCTTCTCCCTCTGCCCCTCCACCACTCTCTCTCTCTCTGTCTCTCTCTCTCTCAAAAATGAATACACATTTTAAAAACGCAAAAAATAAATAAAGTGAGTCTCTTCTAGACAGCATAGAGTTGGATCTTGCTTTATATCCATTCAGCTAGTCTATATTTTTTGACTGGGGAGCTTAATCCATTTACATTTAAACTAATTATTAATAAGGAAGGACTATTACCATTTTGTTAACTGTCTTTTGCCCAGGATTGTTTCTGTCTACAGGCATCCTCTGCCCAGCCATACATCTTTTATAGACTTAATATCATTCTTCTGCTCTGTCTGTTCCTGTGCTTCCTTTCCTATTCTCCAAATGTACCCCTTTAAAATTTTTTCTGTCCTTCAAGGTTCACCTTACATGTCAGACCCTGCAAGAAGCCTTTTCAGTTTGCCTCAAAGACAGTACTCCTCTATGCTGAGAAATACCATAATACTTTGGTTGAACCATTCTTATGTCATTCACACTTGTGTTATAATTATTTAAGTATCTGTTTTATGAAATTATAAGCACCCTGAGAGCAAGGACAATGTATGTAACACTGAGCAACAGTCAACTATGAACCTTTGTACTTCCATGTAGTAGGTATTCATTTAATTCACTAGATTGAACTGAGAAGAGTGGAAAGAGCTGTCCTCTACCTGAACCTCCAGGGTGGTTCCCTCTCAAACCCCTCCACTGGCCTCTAGTTAACACTTCCTGATCCAACTGGAGGGTTCAAGAAAAAGGAAACCTTTAGCCTTATCATGCTTCAATATCAGGTTTGGGATCGATCATTCAGAGTAACCTTAGTTACAACAACCTGTGAAAACATAAGAGGTCAATGATACCTTGCCTTCAGGATCCACCAGGAGAAGATGCTTTGCCTGGCCTCCCTGAAGTCCACTTAGCACATACTGACCAGGAGATGTTGCACTTTCTCGAACCAAAAAGTCCCCATCCTTTACCAAGAGGCTCTCTGCTGCCTTCCTGCTCAGCTTGCCATGGTAGCAGTCTTCATTCCGCAGCTGCTGCTTAATGTGTGGCAAAGAATGTGAGCTGGCAGGCTGGGCCGTGGCACCTGGCTGAACAGTTTCTGGTGCTTCTACAGTCAAAACACAAAGAGAGGCATCACCAAGCTACCTCCTCCTTCATTCATTCATTCATTCATTAATTCATTCAGCAAATATAACCTGAGGCCCTACTGTGTGTCGTGCACTGTTTAAATAATGCTGCTTCTAGAACAAATGGAGTTTTGTTTCCAGAACTTCCCACAGGCTTTAATTTAATGGTAGAACCAAACATTGCCTTTGGCTTCTGTTGGCAGGAAAGACTTGACCAGGTGCAGGAGTTTTCCTTTCAGATGAGAAATGGGACTGACCTGCGAGAATTGCTTTCATAACTGCGGAGAGAGGCACTCTATGTCCCAGGGGCTGTATGTTAAAGAAAAAAGAGGCTTACGCAGTACCTGGATCAAAGATACTTTGAAAACATTCCCAAACTCTTTGAAAATGCCTATGGTAACTTTGGACTATGCCCACTTTTTAGTATTTAGCTTTTTATTTTTTAAACCAAATTACTAATGTGCTTCAGAGATGCCTCTGACCAAAAACTTCAAAGCTATGCTGAACCTCACAGCATTCCTATTAAATGACCACTCTGGTGTTTGTGTCACTCACCTGCGTGGATAAAGCACAGTTAATCAGGTAAAATAAGGCAAAGCATCAAGGAGGCCATGGTCTGATGCAGTTCCCCAATGTTCTGCAGAACAAATACTCTCTAGAGTTGAGGGCAGAGGGGATGAAAAGGTATATCCAGGTGGCATGTAATAGTATTTTGATACTCATGGTAATAATAATTATTATGCAGTTCTCATTTATCATCTATGATAGGCAGCGCTCAGTGCTCTACACATATCTTGTTCGGTTCTCAAAACTAGACAGACAAGGAAATGGATCTTTAAAAAGACCACATGAATTACTCAAAGTCACATTGCTAATATGTTGTAAATCTGGGGTTTGAAATGACATCTATTTGACTCCAAAGCCCAGGTTCTTAATCACCACAGTCTAAAACCCTTGCCTTAAAAGTGAAAATCTTTCCATTATCAAAAGTGGTCTAGCCAACTCTACTTCTGCAGTACCTACAATGGTCCCAAGTAAAGAGCAAGCCTGGGGTGCCTGGACAGCTCAGTCGGTTAAGCGTCCGACTTCGGCTTAGGTCATGATCTCATGGTTTGTGGGTTTGAGCCCCCCATCGGACTCTGTGCTAACAGTTCAGAGTCTGGAGCCTGCTTCAGATTCTGTGTCTTCCTTGCTCTGCCCTTCCCCTGCTCACACTGTCTTTCTGTCTCTCTCAAAAATAAATAAACATTAAAAAAAATACCAAGGCTATCAGGATGATATACAGCATCTCCAGAAGTAATAAAAATTTTTAGGTCTGAATCCAGGTAAAAGTTGTATGGTTTACATGGCAAATTTACTAGGAAAATAACTGCAGAAATCAGACTTTGTCTATTTAAATGCAAAGGATCTTTTGCATAGAAGCCACCCTTCATCTTTATAAATGCAGAAGTGTGTTTCCATGTCCTTATGCAAGGGTCTCGCAAATGAGAAATCCTCTTAACTCTAAGTTCTACAACTTACACGTGACAATCTCATGAAGTCATTGATACAGGCAACCAGTCCCTGCAGACATAACCCAATTCTCCTGTTAATATGTTATAGTTTTGTCACTACTTAAGAACAGGATCCTCTCTGCATAGCACGATTATGATGCAGCATTCACAAATGTGTCTTTTTGAAAATATCTTGAGTCTGTATTTAATGGCTGAAAATATTCTCCTCCACAATCAGGTCCATCTATTGTTGCCAGAAAAAGGCTGAAAAAACGTGTCCAGATTTGATAAATAATAAATGAAGTTGGCCTTAGTGCTGCTTGCTTTGAGGCATAATAGAGAACTCTGATAAGTAGTTGCATGTGTGTTTGTGTATGTGAGAGGGAAAGTGTTTGTGTGAGTGGAAGAGAGATACATGCATGCGTGTGTGGGGGCACACATCTTAATGCATGATGGCTTTCAGTTTATTCTGAGATAAGGGTGGAGAGCTTTTGGACAAGGACAAAACAAAAGAAAAACAGACATGATATCATCTTGAAAAGAGGCAACAGATCATGAGCCAGCCTGAGGATGTGGACAATATTTTCCTAACACAGTTTCCCAGATTAGCAACAGAATAGCACACACTGTGCTGGGACATTTCAATCATCTAAAAATTTGCTGAAAATCTACTTTTCCTAAAACTAGAATATCTGAAAGATTTTTTTAAAATTTGTTTTAATTTTAAAAAGTTGTGCATGCTACTTGTTTTTAAAATCTGGGAAACACAGAGAAACAAAGAAAAATAATCACCTGTGGTCCCATCACCAAATACAACTACTCTTTAACATTGTGGCACATTACCTATTAGCAACTCCTTTCTCACATAATGTTGACTTTGAGAAAGATAATCATCATTTAAATCTAGTTATTTACACAAAATTCCCATAGAAAATTTAGTAAGTTATTGACTTGATATAATTAATAACATATTTTCTCAGAAGTAGTGAAGATCAAGGATGCAACATGATTACGGCCACTGTACATTTAAGTGAGACCTAAAAAGAAAAAAGTCATAGGAATCATAGAAGAAAGCAATCATGTCATCTTGCAGTTCCCATAGCAACCGAAAACATATTTTTCACAATCAGAAATTTGGGAAAGCCCAAGACAGATATGAATATCCACACCCATAAGCATCTGATGGGCAAAACCTCAGACAGGGAGCCTAGGGCTTAAGGAAGAGAAAAATATCTGACAAGCAAAATCAGATTAAACAATCGCACGTAATCCCGGTGATAAAGAATAAGACATTTAAAGAAACCAGTGTGAACTGTGAAGACAGCATACTGATGCATTCAATTTTTAAGTAGCACATGTGACTGGGTACTTCGGGGTAGAAATGATTATTACATTAACAAAGGGCTGAAAAAATAGATGTCCATCAATAAGGGGATGATTATATAAACTATGACATGCTCATATAATACTATAAAACAATTGAAAATAACAAAGATTTGTTCATCCAACATAGGAGGACATAAATATGTAAAGCAAATATTAACAGACTTGAAGGGAGAAATAGACAGCAATACAGTAGTAGTAGGGGACTTCAATACCCATTTTCAACAATAGATAGATGATCCAGATCGAAAATCAGTAAGGAAACTTTCGACCTCAAACTACACATTAGACCAGATTGACTCAACAGACAGTGACAGAACATTTCACCCAAAAGCAATAGACTATATACATTCTTCTCCAGTGGACATGGGACATTCTCCAGGATAGATCATATGTTAGGCCACAAACAAGTCATAATACATTTTTTAAAAATGAAATCATATCAAGTATCTTTTCTGACCACACTGATATGAGAAATCAATTACAAGAAAACTAGGTAATTCACAAATATGTGGAGATTAAACAGCATGTCACTAAACAACAAGCGGGTCAAAGAATAAATAAAAAAGTAAATCATAAAATATCCTGAGACAAATGAAAATGAAAAAAACCTATGAGATCCTAGCAGAGGCAGTTTTAAGAGGGAAGTTCATAGCAATCAATACCTCCATTAAGAAAACAGGGGTACCTGGGTGCTCAGTCAATTAAGCACAGAATTCTTGATTTGGGCTCAGGTCATGACCTCACAGGTTCCTGAGATTGAGCCCCAAGTCTGGCTCTGTGCAGACAATGCGAAGCCTGCTTAGGACTCTCTCTTTCTTCTCTCTCCCTCTCTCTCTCTGCCCTCCCCTGCCACTTGCATGCATGCACATGTGCTCTCTCTCTCTTTCTCTTAAAATAAATAAACTTAAAGGGGTGCCTGGGTGACCCAGTTGGTTAAGTGTCCGACTCTTGATTTCAGCCCAGGTCATGATCTCACAGTTCGTGAGTTTGAGCCCCGAGTTGGACTCCGCACTGACAGTGTGGAGCCTGCTCAGGATTCTCTCTCTCTTCCTCTCTCTCTCTGCCCATCCCTTACTTTCACATATTCTCTCTCAAAATAAACTTAAAAAAAATTAGATAGTATCAATACTAGTAATTCCCTTCTGCCAAGTTTGATAAAAATAAAGATTGTGTTGAGCTTTTCCTACACAGTGTGATAGGATTAATTGGGGAGCCCAGAAGGCATACTTGGGAGATACTACACTCATACCTCAAGATTTGTTTTTGTTTGTTTTATTTTGTTTTACTGAACTAATCAGTAAGCTTTTGACTGGAAAAGGGAAGCTAAGTATGCCTAAGTAAGGAAAGAAATATCAGGAAACATTAAGGAGGAAAGGTTAAAAAGTATATTTCAGACATTTTGCAGAAATTTATGTATAAGGTTATCCCTACTCTATCTTATTTAATTTTATTAAATCAACATTATTTATACTTTTAGAGTTGGAATTAATTTTTTTGGAGAGAACAATTGCATCAGGGGGGCAGGAGGGCTATGGTACACTATATCCTAATAGGAAATAAAGACTGAAGAAATACCTGAAGTCTTTATTTAAACATGTTCCCTCCAAGTCCGGGAGAGGCAAAAGGATGACAAAAAGGCTGAAATCAGTAAAAATGCATTTTGACATTAAAATTTTGTACAAAGCTGGCCTTATTTACTTTCAACTAATGACAGGAATGTTAACATACATTGATTTCACTTTTTCATAGTATTGAGTTGTCCATGACAAAAGACAAAGTTTCTTTGTTTACATTATAAAGATTTTTTCCTGCTATGCTGTGCCTTTTATTCCCATGATGTATTCATTCCATAACTGGAAGCCTGTTTCTCCCACTCCCTTTCACCCATTTTGCCCAACTCTCTTCTCACATCCCCTCTGGCAACCATCAGTTTGCTCTCTGTATTTATAGGTCTGATTCTGCTTTTTGTTTCTTTATTCATTTCCTTTCCTTATAGAGCCCACATATGAGTGAAATCATATAGTGCTTGTCTTTTTCAGTCTGACTTATTTCTGACTTAGCATAATACCCTCTAGGTCTGTCCATGCTGTTGCAAATGGCATGATCTCATCCTTTTTTATGGCTGAAAAACATTCCATTACACCACACACACACACACACACACACACACACACACACCTCTTTATCCATTCCTTTATTGAAGGACACTAAGTTGCTTCCATATCTTGACTGAGTTATAAAGATTTTTAACATTAAAGATTTGCTTATAAGGGAACTGCAGTTATGAATCAATGAATATCCCAGATCCCCTAACTCAGGCCACCCACTAAGTGAGTTTTCTTTTTTTTTTTTTTTAAGTTTCTTTATTCTGAGCCTCAAAAAATTAAAAATAGATCTACCCTATGACCCAGCAATAGCACTGCTAGGAATTTACCCAAGGGATACAGGAGTGCTGATGCATGGGTGCACTTGTACCCCAATGTTTATAGCAGCACTCTCAACAATAGCCAAATTATGGAGATAGCCTAAATGTCCATCAACTGATGAATGGATAAAGAAATTGTGGTTTATATACACAATGGAATACTATGTGGCAATGAGAAAGAATGAAATATGGCCCTTTGTAGCAACGTGGATGGAACTGGAGAGTGTTATGCTAAGTGAAATAAGTCAAACAGAGAAAGACAGACACCATATATTTTCACTCTTATGTGGATCCTGAGAAATTTAACAGGAGACCATGGGGGAGGGGAAGGCAAAAAAAGAAAAAAAAAAGGTTAGAGAGAGGGGGCCAAAACATAAGAGACTTTTAAAAACTGAGAACAAACTGAGGGTTGATGATGGGTGGGAGGGCGGGGAGGGTAGGTGATGGGTATTGAGGAGGGCACCTGTTGGGATGAACACTGGGTGTTCTATGGAAACCAATTTGACAATAAATTTCATATTTAAAAAAAGAGAGAGAGAGAGACAGAGAGCATGAGTCAGAGAGGGGCAGAGAGAGAGAGGGAGATAGAGAGAATCCCAAGCAGGCTCCATGCTGTCAGCGCAAAGCCTGATGGGGGGCTCGAACTCACGAAATGTGAGATCATGACTTGAGCCGAAGTCGGATGCTTAACTGACTGAGCCACCCAGGTGCCCCTAAATGAGTTTCCTAATAATACACTGTTGCTTTGAAAAGTCCATGAAATGGAAGCCATCAAGCATATACTCTTATCAAGTTAGTTTTAATACCTGAGTTTTAATACCTGAGGTCCAAGCTAGTTTTAATACTTTTTTCAAAAAACTACCTCCCCTAACAAATATTACTTTATCCATACCAGTCACTGTACAATGGACTGTTAAATCCACTGCAGAAATCTGAACTGATTGCATATTCTATCATCCATCACACAAAATGTATCACCCAGATGGCTCTTCAATGAAAGACAGGTGCCCCAGGTGTCATCAGCCAGCCTCCAGCTGACCGCCCCTTGAGGGTCTGCCTCACCTTCAGGGAGCTGCCTTTTGCCCAAAGGCTTGCCCTCCCTCGTGTGGCTACACCCACAGATTGAAATAAATGGGATAAAAGGCCCAGCCCTTTGGCGCAATGTGGCACAGCCGTGACGCATCCCCTTTTCTCCCTGTAGGGTTGGCTGAGGCTCCATCAGGGCTACACAGTGACTCTGCTTCTCCATCTGCCCAAGCCTATTTCTTCCCCCTCCCTTCCCGATAGTGATCCCAACAAGTACCCTGCATGCCAAAGCTCCATCTCAGTGTTTGCTTCCAGAGAACCCAACCAGGTTGTTTAGGTGCCAAGACTGATCACAGAGAGCTTGCAAGAAGATGGCTCACTTGTCACCTGGCTGGTAATGAGGACGTCTGTTTCTTAGTCTAGGAGTTAAGGTGGCCTGGTGAAGTCCCGGCTCAGCAAAATCTCCTTCTAAACTTCATCTTGTTATTGCTCACGCTAGCTGGAAAGTTGGCTTTGGCCTTTTGGACAGACTTCCTGGGCTAGCAAAAGGACTTTCCAAAGGACTGGTTCTCCATCTTTGGAGTGAACCAAATGTGGTTCACCCAAATTTGAACCCAACACACTTTAATATTTTATAAAAAGCATTATTTATTTATTTATTTTTTAGTTGATCGTAGGCTTTTGGTTTGTTTTGCTTTTATTTATTTATGTTACTGTGTACGCATTTACCCCTGGAAGCAATTTAGCAGGAAAATGATATCTGTCTTATTGCATTTAACTCACAGTATATGGCTGAAGAAAGAAGCCATCTTATTTTAGTGTTCCATAGATGACTTACCAAGGAGTTTCGAAATGAATAAAATTAAAACCATCACTCAACAGACCCAAATAATGGTCACTGTTCCTCACACAAGCCCACAAATTCAAAATTATCTCCTGGCTTTGACCATCCTTCCTTCAGCAAGAGCACACAGCCAAAACCAAAAGTTGGGACCCAGTTTAAAGTATTTGAAAAGATTATTCAACATCAAAGGGCCCAAACCTTGAAATCCATAATATCTCCCAAATTAACTGTGGTACAAGATTGAGGTAAGAAAGAATCCTTTTTGCTCCCTGAAAATGAGACCAAGGAAATAGTCTTCCTGAAAATGAGAGCCAGTATAGTGAGATGAATAGTGGCCCCCCCAAAATGATACATTCAGATCCTGATCCCCAGTCCCTGTGAATGTGGCCTAATTTGGGGAAAGGGTTTTTGCAGATGTAATTAAGTTAAGGATTGCGAGATGAGATCTTCCTGGCTTTAGGGCTCACCTAGAAGAGAAAGGGATTGTCCTAGAAGAGACAGGAGAGAGAGATTTGAGAATGGAGGTGAAGGCCATGTGAAGACTGAGGCAGAGAACTGATGTGTCCACAAGCCAAGGAACACCAAGAATTGCCAGCCATCAGCAGAAGCTAGGAAGAGAGGCATGGAGTGGATCCTCCTCCAGAGCCTCCAGAAGGAACCACCCCAGCTGACGTCTTATTGAGGACCTCTGGCCTCCAGAACTGTGAGAGAATAAATTTTCACTGCTTTAAGACACTCCGTTTGTGGTGATTTGTTACAGCAGCCACAGGAAACTAACACAGATGGCGAACAGCTACTTACTCTGACGGTGCCACGGGCTCCCCAGGGAGTGAGCTGAGCTTTGATTTGGGGAAGAGCCAAGTGTACTTTGAAGACCCTGTGTATTTATGTAGCAGGGGTCATTGAGGATATCCACTCGACACGTGTGCTTCATCAATGAGGCATCTCGTTGGCACTGCCCTCCTCTCTCCTGTGCGTTACCTGTAGTGATTAGTTAATGATCAATGGATCATGTTTTTACTTTGTAAACAACACGTAAAATTGTGTTTGAGTCTAGAATTGATAGGAAGGGAAAAGCCACCCTCATCCTATACAGATTTGAATACTGACCTCTAGACTTGACCTGTAAAAACAAGATAAGCACCAGGCTTTGAAGGAAAGCACCATCTCTTTGGCCTCCCAGGCCTTCCCTCCCCATCCCTCTGCTGACCCACTGCTTCAACACCAGACAGGAAACAAATCAGGAAGACCCAGGAGAGGAACAGCCAGAGAAAAAAGGGAGCCAGCTGTCTAGCAAACAGCACAAACCGCACACAACACTGCTCAAGGCCGCAGTCCAGGAACCAAGAAAACACACGTGCCATACAGAACTTGAATATCTATTATTTAAACTGCTTTTCAAAATAAGATAAAAAGAGAGAGGGAGGCAAACCACAAAACACTCTTAAATACAGAGAAGAAACTAAGGGTTGCTGGAGGAGAGGTGGGTGTGGGGAGGGGCTAAATGGGGGCTGGGCATTGAGGAGGGCACTTGTTGGGATGAGCACTGGGTGTTGTATGTAAGTGAAGAATCACTGGTTCTACCCCTGAAATCATTATTACACTATATGTTAACTAGCTTGGATTTAAATAAAATTTAAAAAATAAAAAATAAATAAGTAAATAAACTGCTTTTCAAAAAACTCATTACATAATCAGTAAGAATGGAAAGTCTGTCTCTCCCTATGCCCAAAGTTTTGTTTTGCCAAGCTCAGCCTTGAACCAACTGTTGACATTTATTCTGGCACTTAATGGAAAGAAGAACTCCCCCCTCAGGGTATCTCCTTTTTCCCTCTTACTCAGTCCCTTCCTCTTCCATTCTATTCCATATACTGTGGCCAAAATGATCTTTTTACAACTGAAAACCTGATAATATTTTTCAGCGGCTTAACAACCCCTTACCTGCTTCCCATTGCTCTTTGGATACAGATCAAACTCTCCAACAAGCCCCAAGCCCTGGTCCTGCCTACCCAGCTTCCCTTGCACCCCCGTGCTCCTCAGTCACACTGACCTTCCTGGAGGCTAATCTCCACCTTAAGGCCATCTTCTCTGATTGACATGCTTTTCCCTCACCATTCTCCATCACCCTCACCCTTCAGGTACCAGTTTAAACATCTCTTTCTCAACAGAGCTTTCTCTGACCTTCTCAGACTAGATTAAGTCTCTCTGCTTTCCTAGAAGTTTGTTCTTCACCTTTGAAGGCCATACCACAAGAGCAAATAATTCTATTATGTCATTTTGTTTAATACCTGTACTACATCTAGACTGCGTGTTCCATGAAGACAGAGATCCTGCCTCCTAACACATGCTTGCCACATATGACAAAAAATAGTTACTGAATGGATGGATATTAGCACCGTATTTCAGTACCTCGTGCATGAAGTATTTTGTACCATCCAGATGGTTCTGTCCTCAGAAAGCCAGGATAGAATATTTTTGTTTTTCCATTTAAACAGGTACATTTATATTTTTGGCCAGATGTGCTACCAGATCACCACCAGGATGATCTGAAGTGGTGACACTGACATTCCATTGTCTTACCATAAAACATCAGTTTTTCTATTGTTTCAGTCGTTAAACTCCTGGATGTGGTTCAGAAAGGACCAACTTTATACTGGATTTCACATCATGATGAGCAGTGCTATAATTTTTATAACATAAAATATGGAAACCCAAGGGCACACCAAACAGGGGAAGCCCAGTCAGAGGGCTACAGGCTTACTACCTACTCCTCCTTTCCTCCTGGCCTGTCTGCCAGCTGTTACACATCACCGTGTCCCCTGTCATACCCCTGAGGGAAGAGTGAGATTTCTAAAGAAGGAGGGGTAGTCAGGGCACCTCGTTTCTTTGTTGCATTGTGCAACATATGGCAGTGTCCATTTGCTTGGTTAAGTGGATTTATGAATTATGTTATCTAGTTTAAACTTACGTCCATAAATGGACAAGTGGCTAAAAGATCACCGCAAATATCAAAGATTGAAGGTCATTCTTTTACTCTTATTACAAACTCCTCCTTGGTTGTATTATGAGCTTATAAACAAGAATGATCTAATTAGATAGGAACTTGGCCTCCCAAAAGTTAAAATTATCAGGATTCGAAATGTGGACATACGTCTATTTTCTTTATCAGTAAATGCACTAAATGTATATTGGACCCTAAGATATTATCTAATGATAGTATTCAGCCACTATAATTATCAAGGCATTTAAAAAATGTTTATTATCATTAACTCTAACTTTGAAATTTTCTATTTTCATGTGTGTGTTAAATTTTTTTAAATTTTTATTTATTTTTTGACGGAGGGAGAGCAAGCAGGGGAGGGGCAGAGAGAGAGGGAGACAGAAATTCAACCAGGCTCTATGCTATCAGTGCAGAGCCTAGTGCAGGGCTCAAATTCATGAACTGTAAGATCATTAACTGAGCCAAAGTCAAGAATCAGATGCTGAACTGACTGAGCCACTCAGGCACCCCTTGTGTATGTTTTATTACACATGCATAACATATTAGCACATGTGTATATAACTTATACATGATTGGTTTATCATTTATTTAGGAGTGCCTGCTCATAAAAATGTACTGAAAGCAGACTATGATCAAAGTGTTGTGGGGCACCTGGGTGGCTCATTTGGTTAAGCAACCAATCTTGGTTCAGGTCATGATCTCACAGTCCGTGAGTTCGAGCCCTGTGTCAGGCTCTGTACTGACAGCTCAGAGCCTGGAGCCTGCTTCAGAGTCTGTGTGAGCAGGAGCTCTCTCTGCCTTTCCCCCACTCGTTCTCTCTCTCTCCCTCTCTCTAAAAAATAAATAAACATTAAAGAAAAACTGTGGTAAGAGGTCTGCTTCAAAATCAACATGGACCTGAGTTCAAATACTTGTGATACTTCTTACTGTTTGTATGGTTTGGGGTAAGTTATTTACCTTCCCTAAGCGTCAGTTTTCGTATCTGTAACATGGGGATGCCTAGCTTAAAATACGGTTGTGAGGACTCAATGAAAGAATGTGGGTGAGACACTTACTGAGAATGGTGCCTGCCTCATAGGGATGTAGTAGGGATTCGATAAATAGTTAATATCTGCTCAGTTACATGTGTTCATTGATGCTGGGGCTCTGCACATGGTACTTCTCTCCTGCTGCAATATCCTCCCTCCCCTTTCTGTACCTAACTCCTATTTGTCCTTTAAGATTCCATCTCTTTCAAGAAGCCTCCACCTTAGAGGCACACAGGTGGCTCAGTTGGTTAAGCATCTGACTCTTGTTTTTGGCTCAGTTCATGATCTCGTGGTTTGTGAGTTTGAGTCCTGTGTCAGGCTCTGCGCTGACAGTGCAGAGCCTGCTGAGATTCTCTCTCTTCCTCTCTCTCTGCTCACCCCCTGTGCTCATGTGCACAGGCTCTCTCTTTCTCTCCCTCTCAAAAATAAATAAGCAAAAACATTAAAAACAAAAGAAGGGGCACCTGAGTGGCTCAGTCAGTTAAGAATCAGACTTTGGTTCAGGTCACGATCTCACAATTCATGGGTTCAAGCCCCACATCGGGTTCTGTGCTGACAGCTCAGAGCCTGGAGCCTGCTTCAGATTCTGTGTCTCCCTCTCTTGCTGCCCCTCTCCCACTCACACTCTGTCTCTCTCTCCCTCTCTGCCTGTCTCTCTTTCAAAACTATATAAACATTAAGAAAAATTTTAAAAAAGAAAAAGAAGAAGAAGCCTCCCCCTTAGACCTTCCCTCCCCCAGGCCAGGTCAAGTGCCACTCCATACTATAGGTGTCTGTTTACTTGTCTGTCTGTCTTCCCCTTGAAACTGCAAATTCCTTGAGTGCTTAAGGAGGGACTAGAACCCATTTATCTGTTGTATCCTCTGCATCTTCAACGACTGGTATGAAGTAGGTGCTCATGTTTGTCAGCTGAACAAACAGATAATGAATGTCCACTTGGTCTTCCTTTCTCAGCATATTTGACCCACGTTCTGAGTCAACCTTTAGCACAAGGCACTGACTCGTCTGCCCCTCAAAGAGTATGGCATGAGCCGACCACATCAGGTTTACCATCCCATAGGATTATACAAAAGCATCAATGTCTAAATCCAGTCTCTCTTGAAAACAACCATTCCTCTTTTTTTTTCAAATGCACTATTTCATTTAACTCAGCAATGTTGCCTTAAATTAAAAGAAATTATATATATATATATATATATATATATATATACATATATCATATTATATTTCAGTCTATACCCAAGTTTAAAATCTTTCTTGGCTAAAGTGTGTGGTTGATGAGAGCTTAACCACACATGACAACCATTATGCATTCCAAACTTTCTTTTTGCCAAGTATTACTCTGAGAACCTATCCAAGCTGCCTACGAGAAGATTTGTGGCAAAAAATAAATACATACTATACACAGGGTATACACTGTTAAGTACCAAAGTTTTTTAAGTACAGGCCCTTAGGGTTTGTGGTAATTTAATGTCTTTTTGATTAAAAATATCAATATTTCCATTTGAACTTGGAGGTCTGGGAAACATTATTCTGTTTTACTAATTAATTTTCTCCATAAGGAATTTAATATTAAGGAATGGTATCTTTTATAAGTCTGGTGATAAATATAATTAACTCCTTGAACAACCAGAAGCCTATTGCAGTATTTATAATATACTGGAATTCAAGTTTTAAATCAGTATTTGAACAAATAAATGTCCTGGGAGGAAAAAGCCAAACCTTACTGAAAATATTTGCATAGGTGTTTCTCAAATGATTATGTCTAAAACTCTAGGAAAAGCCATAAAAATTATGCATTTGCTATTCTGGCAACTGCTATTAAATTGCTCACTGGTCAAGAATTTCAGATCAGTTTTTATTTTTATTATTTTTAGAGAGAGAGTGTGATCAGGGGAGAGGGGTGGGGGGGGCAAGGGGGGGGGGAATCCCCAAGCAGGCTCCACACTCAGCACAGAACCCGACACAGGGCTCAATTCCTTGACCCTGGGATTATGACCTTAGCTGAAGTCGAGGGTCAGATGCTCAACTTACTGAGCCACCCAGGCGTCCCTCAGATCAGTTTTTCAACATATGCCCAAGTAGTCACAGGCAGGCCTCAAGATAGGAACATCTGATTTCTGGGTATCTGTGGATGAACGGACAGTGTAGTACTAAAGTCCTTCCTACCACAATAGGAGGAGCCTTAATTGTTGTGGCCTGTGGAGCAAGGGTCAAGTCCTTCAATCCTTCCTAGCATTCTGGGTCCCTGATGGAACTTAGAACCTGCTTTCCTTTTTTTTGTTTGTTTGTTTTAAGTTTTTAATGCTTGTTTGTTTTTGAGAGAGAGAGAGAGAGAGAGAGAGAGAGAGAGAGACATAGCGTGTGAGCAGGGGAGGGGCCAAGAGAGAGGGAGACACAGAATCCGAAGCAGGCTCCAGGGTCTGAGCTGTCAGCACAGAGCCTGACGCTGGGCTCAAACTCACAAATTGCGAGATCGTGACCTGAGCCAAAGTCAGCCACTTAACCAACTGAGTCTCCCAAGCGCCCTGGAACTTGCTTTCCTAAGGAAATAAGGTTATAGCTCCATGATTTTCAGGGGAAGAAAGTATGCAGTTGGAGGACTTTTTCGAAACCACAAACACCATCTCTCACCAGCCCAAGATCTTTAAAGGTTCCCAGCTATGAGCTGTTACCTTAGGGCCACCACAAGGAAGGCAGCTCTGTACTGGTTCCAGGCTATCCCACAGTCAGAGTGCAACTGAAGAACAGGCACTTGCTATAGAATTTTCTATTGGTGTGTTTGTCATCACAAAATATACATTTAAGCTTCAGTACAGACAAACCAGAACAGTAGAACGTGGTGTACTTATCTAGGAGATAGCCATCATGGCTAAAATTAATTCTGGAATTAATTCTAGAAAAATATATTCCAGACTCCAAATAAAGGTTTATGAAAAAAGTCTGTTCATAAGTTTGGATTTGCTTATATTGGCTTAGGGCATATAGAAACCATGAAAGAATAAGGGGTTACATCGTTTGTTGGTTTAAAGGAGAAATAAAACCAAGGTAAACAGAAACAATAAACTGGATTCTATGACAAGGTTACACTTACAAAAAGAAATGTCTTAAATAAGATTGAAACAATACCTCTATATCTATTAATTCCTTTATAAATGTTCCTCAGGATTCTATCCTATGTCCAAGACTCATCTATCTCGCCCCCGTACTCTCTCTGTGCAATGATCTGGGAAGTGGTCCTGGCACATTCCAGAAAAACCAGGAATGCTGGTTCCCACTCATACTGTTTTTTCTCTCTCTCCCTCTCTCTCCCCTCCTTTCCCATTTCCTTCTCTGTGCCTGGATAATTCCCATTCATCTCTCAGGTCCTGGTTTGGTTGTTTTGTTGTAGAGGTAAGTTTAGGGAGACGCCCTAGAGCCCCACAGATTAAAAAAAAATTACGTTTATTCTTGGGAGAGAGAGACAGAGGGTGAGGAGGGGAGGTGCAGAGAGAGAGGGAGACATAGAATCCAAAGCAGGCTCCAGGGTCTGAGCTGTCATCACAGAGCCCAACACATGGCTTGAACCCACAAACCGCAAGATCATGACCTGAGCTGCAAGTTGGATGCTTAACCTACTGTGCAACCTAGACACCCATAGGGCCCCTCAGATTAAGTTAGGTTTCCCTGGTATTTGTTCCCATAACATCTTGGGCTTTGGAACATCCATCCATTTGTAAGCATTTGATTTAGGTGTGTCTTCCTTGTTAAACTACAGATGATATGAGTACCAGTTGTGATTCCATCCCTGCCGCCTAGCACAGTGCCAGACTCTAAAGAGGTCCTTGTAGTCACAGAGTGATGTGTTGAATAAATGAAGAATATAGAATGAGATCAAAGAGCATGTGGAGATATTTCCAAGTGAGCCTCAGCACAGGTACAAAATGATTATAATATTACAGGGCACATGTGGTAGGTTCCTGACTTTTAAACCCGTAGGTTAGGGATTTCCAAATAAGGAAAAGGAGGGAAGGTGGGAGGAATACAGATCTTAGGGAGCACAGTTGTAAAAACACATTTTTACTTACCATTAATTTGTTGTAGTCACATTACTAAAAGTTAGGTTAAAATTCTAAGTAACTTTAAAGAATGGCAAGGAATTTTAATGTCTATCAAAAAGAACCATATTTTTTACACAATGGACTACTACGTGGCAATGAGAAAGAATGAAATATGGCCCTTTGTAGCAACGTGGATGGAACTGGAGAGTGTGATGCCAAGTGAAATAAGCCATACAGAGAAAGACAGATAAACATATGGTTTCACTCTTATGTGGATCCTGAGAAACTTAACAGAAACCCATGGGGGAGGCGAAGGAAAAAAAATGAGGTTAGAGTGGGAGAGAGCCAAAGCATAAGAGACTCTTAAAAACTGAGAACAAACTGAGGGTTGATGGGGGGAGGTGGGAGGGAGGGAAGGGTAGGTGATGGGCATTGAAGAGGGCATCTTTTGGGATGAGCACTGGGTGTTGTATGGAAACCAATTTAACAATAAATTTCATATATTAAAAAAATTTTTTTTAAAAGGAACCATATTTTTTAAATAATTAACAATACTGTCTTAGTTCACTACTCCTACTATTTTTGCATGGTAGAGGAAGGTAGTACCTAATCACAGCTGTACCTAAAACAATAAATCCTCATGTATCCCCTGTGTATAAGAAATAATAAAATGAATAGATTACATTGGCATAATTCCATAAGAAGTATGCAAGTATCCTTGGAGGTGACTACCTTGTAGGTGGCAAGTTCCTGCTAATTTGAGTCCCTAAGTGTGGTTATCCAACTTTATCCCCACAGTATTATTTATATCATCCAGTTATCCACTCCTCTAATGCTGCAAAACTTTGTTCCCAAAGAAATAAGTACTTTCAGCAATTTATAAGTATTAAATGACTAACTAGCAGCAAAATTTTATGAAAACATACTTCCAGTCTGAGAGTTGATGTTCTACATTTGCATTGTGGAAAAGTTGTGCCCCACATCAATTATCGCATCCAGTAATAAGACACTGAATGCCCTGGGAAACGTGGGGTAGTTGGCCCCTAACTGGGACTCTCACCTTTCAGATTTCTTTTTGTTTTCGATGCCAAGCAGACAAAAAAGGTTTTACCTTAATCCTAATGGACTTGACAAGCATCAATTTTCACATTAGCTTAATGTCTGATCTTCTTTGAAGTGGAGCTGTCTTGAGTTTTAAGCAGAGAAAACACCTTTTCAGCGAGACTTTTAATGATGTTAAAGCAATCAAAGACCTCAAGAGGTAGAATGACAGTGTGTTCAAGCACACAAGAGTGAGGGGAAACCATGAGTCTCCCAAGTGACACACATGCGGCATTCTGGGCCTCTCAGAACGTGGGATGCAGCTGAAGCATTATACACCTGACTTTCCCATGAAGTATTTCAGAGCGAAGGCCACACACAACCATATGACTTACAAGGAACAACAAGAGTGGCAGATGGGGAAGGACAATTGTACCTACCTATTGCCCTGCTTTGTTCTAAACAGTTCTCGTACACACTGCTGCACTTGGAGTTTCCAGGCTGCACGAACAACAAATTGTGAGACATTTACAAACATGGTATACGTTCATAAACTTGCCAAAAAAACAAACAAAACACTAATAACAGTCCTGGAAGAATACAGCAGACAGCTCCACTTTCTGACATAGTTAGTGTCTGACAGGTAACAAAAGGAAGGTGAGATTTTGCATGGGGAACATAGACTCCTAAGATAGCGCACTGTGCGGGGGCTGCAGAGGTGGGTCTGAGGCAGGGGTGGTTGTAAAGGCTGCTGATATAAGGCCCGCATCCTGAGCATCACTGCTTTTGTTAGGGAGGTCCTATTCCAGGACTCAATCCAAGTCTCAGCCAGAAACTGTGAAAGTGTGATTTCCAGGACACTTGTATAAACTCTCAGTATTTAGCAAGCCTCTACCTAACAGTGCATTGGCATATTGGAGCCCTACTCTAATGAGGTTTGTGCCGGGCTCACTTTCCATCCTTAAAAATGTCATCCATCAATTAATATATATACATATATATATATATATATATATGTATATATATTGCATTAATATACATATATAGATAGATATAGATAGATATAGATATACACAATTCAATAATGGAATGGGATCACTGATGCCTTTGAGAAGGGCAACATCTATCCTTTAGAAAGATTAATCCAGCAGTACCATGCAGAAGGGTTTGAGAGAATGAAACTGGAAACAAGGAAGGGGCTTTCAGAATCATCTGGGCACATGAAGGCCAGAACTTAGAAAGGTACAAGAGGAATGTAAGAGGTTGGGTAAATTCCATCAAAAGATTTCATGGTAGAATCTTCAGTCTTGAAGACTGAGTTGACATGGAGTCCAAAGTGTGAGATAAACAAAAGACTGCAGATTAATGAAACAGCAGCAGTGTCATTAATTAAACATGAGTAAGTCACTAGAGGAATCTGGTTTGGAGTCAAGGAGAAAATGCTGAATTCAATCTTACATAAACAAGTAATGTAATGCTTATGGCATTACAGCTGGAGAGATAAGTAATGGCTGAAGACAGAGAAGCTGGAAGACTGTGTATACAGGTGGCATGCCAGAGGAGAAACCAAGGGCAAGGCCAAGGGCAGAGCAAGGGTGGTAAAGGGTGGGGGGCTGGGGTTTGAAGGGGAGGGGGTAGAAGAAAATAAAATATAAAAAGAAAAGATGTAACTTACTTTGAAACAGCTCTATAAGATGACAGGGCAAATTTAGTAGAATGATAATTGTAGAATCTAGGTTGTGTATATGAGTGGTCACTGTATAATTCTTTCAACTTTTCTGTGTGTTTGAAAACATTCATAATAAAATGTTGGAAGACATGAAAATGAGAAAAAAGAAGTAACTAGAGATGGGGGTTGAGAATGACATAATAGAACTGCTTTAGAAGCTAACAGAAGTTCTAAAATTAAGGGAGAGGCAGCCAATGGGTATCAAATTCTGTAGACAGACTCAGAACATTGAAGAAGAAAATTGATTTAGCAATGAAACCATCGGTGACCAAAAAACCATTGGTGACCATTGTAAAAGTAATTTCTATCAAGTTGTCAAGCAGAATTCAGATCTTAGAAGTATAGTGTTGATGTAAAAACTGGGATGGAGATGATGGTTTCTAGAAGTTTGTGGGTAAAAGGAGGTGAGACATTGTAAGTTGGTTGGAGGAATCCAAATTCATTTGCAGACAGAAGATACTGGTAGACGAAGAGAAAATAAAGATTGAGACAGGGGTTGATAGACAGACAGAACAAGGGCAGAGAGTTGGAAGGTGGGGATGGGATCAGGAGCTCAGGGGAAGGATGGCTGTGAAGGCAGTCGCTAAGGACGAGAAGCCAGGAGAATACGGGAAGACGTGGAGACAAGGAAAGGTGAAGTTGAATGTAACATGTTGGACTGCCCTCATCTTCCCAGTGAAAGGAGATGTGAAGTCATCCACTTAGGCAGCGAGGAAGGGGGTGGATTTGGAGTAAAAATGGTCCAGTGCAGGCTCCGACAGTGATTCATTCTCTGGCTCAGTACTGAGGAAGGCACTTTCTCTAAACTAGCATTTGGAAACTCAAACTCTCTAGTGACAAGGACAGAATCACATTGCTAAGTTCCGGTAACCATAAAGCATTACTTACCAGATAGCACAACTTTTCACACCGTATGGGGCAGTAAGCCATCTGTTCTGTGGCTTGGACTTTGATGCGCACATCTGAAACACCACCTGCAGGTGGCTGCTTCCCTGGGATTTCATTGTAATACTCATGATCTTCTCTCTCCACAGCAGGACCATCAAGAGGCACCTCCTCACTGTAAGGGAAAAAAGAATCCCCAAGAGACTGGGTGGGAATTCAAATGCTGTAGGGGAGGCAGAGGGATCAGAACCATGCAAATCATCCTGAAAAATGCTGCATTCATGTTTTAAAATTATAGCTGTGCTTAAGTGATGTCAAATATCTGGATGGAAGCAACCAGATGGTTGTTTAGCTTTCCATAGACAATTAAAGTGGGGCAAGCCAATGGAAAGTGCCAAGGGTGATGCTTTTGTGTCTCCTCCCAGTGATTAAGAGAAACACACACACACACACACACACACACACACACACACTCCTTGAATGTAAGTCATCTATGTCAGCAGGATACAAAATTAAAGTTTTCCTGAGTATCTTCAGCATGTTTGGATTGTACCATTTTGGAAATGTTTTGCTCAAAAAAAAATTAGATATTGGGCAGGGGGCCTGGCCCAGTTTGTGAAACTAAGATGAAAAAAATAAGAGAGTTATGGCCAGCCATCTCGTCTGCACAAATCTGGAGAAGTATATGGGATTCATAAAGAAATATTAGAACCATATGTGCAAGTGGGTAGATTTATGTAAACATGCATTGTTTTAAAAACCGAAACAGGGCAAAACAAAAACAAAAACAAAAACAAAACAAACAACTTTTCTTCCAAATTGGAATTAGTAGCTTTCTTATGAAAAAGAATAAATCAAGTCCTTTGGGATTGAACTGATTCTACTGACAAGCCACACAGTTTTGTCGGGTTCGTTACCTGTCAACAAAGTGATAGCACTAGGATGTAAGTGTTATCCTGGGAAAAATTCAACCTCAAGGCTTCCTAGTAACCCCCTCTCCTTTGCTACCCCAGACCACCTTAAAAAGGGAGATCTCCAAACCCAACGTTTGTTAATACACAAAGTAACTAACCTGGGGGGGGGGGTGCATTTTAAAGTACCCAAGACTTTTGTCTCTTGGGTATGAATTCTGCTCACTGTACTCTACACTGCTGGAGGCTGTCAGGCCTGAAGGGCTCAGCTTTCCTTGTAGACTTTCTGCGCCTCAGATAGAACAACCAGATCCTTGGGTCACATCACCTGCCAGCCCTGCCACAGTTTAACTGGAACTCATCTATTTACATTGCAAACTAGCAAACTAACAGCGATTCCTGCTATAGACATTTGATTCCTACTGTTTGCCTCTTCATTTCTGATTTTTTTTAATTTTATTTAAAAAAAAATTTTTTTTAATTTTTATAAAATTTATTTTTGAGAGAGAGAGAGAGAGAGAGAGACAAAGCATGAGCAGGGGAGGGGCAGAGAGAGACACAGAATCTGAAGCACGCTCCAGGCTCTGAGTTGTCAGCACAGAGCCCAACGCGGGGCTTGAATTCATGAACTGCGAGATCGGGTCCTGAGCCAAAGTAGGCCGCTTAACTGACTGAGCCACCCAGAAACCTCTTGATATATTTTTTCTAGTGGTATGCATGGGATCTGGGATTGAAACAATTCTGAGACATTTGATATCTGTTATTTTATGATACTACTTAATTCATAACTCTGTATGATATCAGAGAAACAGGGAAGACCCCTTCTTGGAGTGTCTCCTTTAATTTTGATACAAAGCAAGAGGAAATATCTGGACAAATACAAGAGAAAGAAAAATAGAAAATGTCATTATTAGTTTGTACTGAAACTGCCTATTTGTAAGAAAAAATTTACTAATTTCATTAGTCAGTTTGAAAATGCCATATTAATTTGAAAATACAGCAAAATAAATATAACAAGTCAAATAATTATAGAACTCTTGGCTGACCTTTCACAAGAAGTATTCAAAGAAGGATTTTTCAAATACTGTTTAAACCGGAGTTCAAAAGCCTGCCCTATGGTGCTGATGACATCTTGGGCCATTCCGCTGCGGCATTCCAATATGTGGCAGGCTGCAAGTGGACGAACAAAAAGAAACTGTAATAAATTTTCAACAAGAAAAGGTTATAATAAAAATATTTCCAGAACATGAACTGGTACTTGAATAAAAGGGAGTAGGTTTATAAGCTCTCTTCAGCTCTGAAATGGCAGAAAAGAATACCTCATATTTCATTTGCATCAAAGAGAAAAAAACCATTCATAGTTTACATTTAAATATCTCAAACACTGACAGATTTTGGTCTCAAGACAGGTTTTTGGGGGCCCCCATTTTTATAAAACCAGACTGATCCTAACCAATAACGTGACTCACGTTCAATGTTAGCTCTAGAATTCAATACCAGAGATGCTGAGGGCAGCAATCTGACAGGAAGGCTTGTGGTTGTGCTGTTGTCTTTGCAAAAATATAACTTTCCAAACCTTCTCTCCTCACTCAAAGTAGGGGATGAGCTGCTGGCAAAAACAGGAGCTTTATAATACCCCTTTGCCCTGTTATTGCCATTTTTAAAATTTTTTTAACATTCATTTATTTTTGAGGTGGGGGAAGGGGCAAAGAGAGAGGGAGACATAGAATCCAAAGCAGGCTCCAGGCTCTGAGCTGTCAGCACAGAGCCCAAGGCAGGGCTCGAACTCATCAACCGCGAGATCATGACCTGAGCCAAAGTTGGACACGGCCGACTGAGTCACCCAGGAGCCCCATGTCATTGCTATTATAAAGCAGTGATGGTATGGTAACCCCTGTCTTCACAACCCTACTAAAGAACTATCTCCATTAAGCATTAAAAACAAGATTTTGTGACAATGGCATGACCAGAAGATGTTACAATTTTTTATTAGATACTTTCTCTGAGAAGCTGGTACTGGGAAGAGGAAGATTTTCACAAGTAATTTAAAGAGATAAATTATGGAGGGGGCAGCTGACAGAATATCACAAATGAGCAAATCTGCTGCTGCTGCTGCTGCTGCTGCTGCTGCTGCTACATAAAATCAGGAGCTTATGTGGAGAGACTATAAATTCACCTCCCACCATATGGAGTATCATTGTTGCTTCGATGAGAGTCTGGGGTCTTGCTTAGGGCCCTGCAATATGGAGATTTAATTGAAATGGAAGTTTCATCAGGATGACTTAAAGATAAAGGCAATAAATCTTGTGAGAAGTAAAATCTTTAAAATACATATTGATTTGTATAGCCTGAAGAATGGAGGGATGAGAAGAAGCGTAATAATGGTTAAATATACACAAGAACGTTGTAAAAACTGTTAGCTACTCTCTGAGAACAGCTTAAGCGAGTGCATGGGGAATTAGAATAGAAGCCCAGGAAGCCTCCTGGGTCTCAGGAACTGTGGAGCCAACACTGGGACACCTTACTAAAAGGGACACCAAAGGAGAGGAGAGAGAGCTGTCTTTATGGAATGAGCTAACCGTGCTGACTTGGAAGCATGGTTTTATGCTTTTGCATTCTCTTGGAAAGGATTTTGTATATATGTGAAGTAAAAGGCAATTCATTCACATCTAATAGAATTTTCAGAGCCTATAAAAGTACACAATAGTAGTACCTACAACAGTGTTTCTTTTCTTAGCCTTATGTTATAATTATCTCAGGAAGTGGCTGGCTCCTAAGTAGCTCAATCGGTTAAGCCACCGACTTTGGCTCAGGTCATGATCTCCCAGTTTGTGAGTCTGCACTGGCAGCGCAGAGCCTGCTTAGGATTCTCTCTCTCTCCCTCTCTCTCTGCCCTTCCCTGCCCTCTCCTCTCAAAATAAGTAAATTAAAAAAATAAGAATCTCAAAGAATCTCAAATAATTCTCATTCCAGAATTGACTTGACTTTCATTTAAAGGATTTAAATGAAATTTTTATAGGGTTGGTTTTTTTAATGTTTATTTCTTTATTTTTGAGAGAGAGAGAGCAAAGGAGGGGCATAGAGAAACACACACACAGAAAGAGGATCTGAAGCAGGCTCTGCAATAAGAGCCAGATACGGGGCTCAAACTCATGAACCATGAAATCGTGACCTTAGCTAAAGTCAGACACTTAACCAACTGAGCCACCCAGGTGCCCCAAATGAAATTTTTAGAAAGCATGTGTTTGTGTGTGTGTGTGTTCATGTGTGTGTGTGGGGGGGGGGCGGTGGGGGCGCAGTGGTATTACTAAATCAAACAGTGCTAAGGTGTAAATCTCTAAAAGAATTGCCATTACCATTTCTTATAAGGTTATCCCTTTAAAGAAGCAACTTGGAAACTGATATAGACTTAGGAGCTAATTCTAGTTTTGAAAATCCAATTAAGAATGCTTATAGATGGGGGCACCTGAGTGGCTCAGTCGGTTAAGCATCCAACTTTGGCTCAGGTCATGATCTCACGGTTTGTGGGTTCGGGCCTCACATGGGGCTCTGTGAGGACAGCTCAGAGCCTGGAGCCTACTTCAGATTCTGTGTCTCCCTCTCTCTTTGTTCCTCTCTCTCCCTCAAAAATAAATAAAAAACATTAAAAACCGGAGAAAAAAAGAATGTCTACCCTTTCTGCCAAAGGAAAATGTTTGATCTATCTTTAGACTGTTGTTTTAAATTGACCCTTCTTTTTCTCTGCAGTAGCTTCACACATGAGCAACACATAGAAGGTGTTTTAAAAATTGTGTTGAATGAATACATACTGATTTTCCTGAATCGCATCAATAATTCTAGTGTGAGAAGTTCTCTTCAATTGCATTAAAATGACACCTGCAGCAATCCCCATAGTGGGAAAGGTTCCTACAGCCATTGAGTGGTGTGAATCATTGCTTGGTTTACTCATGGAGATATACTTAAATCTACAAGGTGCCCTTGGAAATGTGCTCTCCAACTGACCCAAGAGAAGTTGTGTTACATTATGACTAAAAAAGGTTACGCCCTTAAATTCTTTTGTTTTTCACCTTATAAATTTCTGGTCCAATTAAAAGAAAAGTCAAGATCCCAAATCATGTCAAAATGCAGAATATGATTTTTTCAATTTTATGTTTTTCTTAGGTTCAAGAAGATGTCTAGAGATGAAGACAAGGAAGATGAGAGAGACAGGAAATTCACACACACACACACACACACACACACACACACAAAGAAACATGAAAGTGTGTCTCCCTTAAAAGGGATGAGAAAACAAGAACGCTTGAAAGAACTCTAGAAAGACTCAGATTCAAGTTCAAATTTCAATTATGCCACCATCTACATGACCTTGAACAAGTGACTTTGTAGCAATGTCTTCACCTGCCAAGACAGGGCACTGATTTTTTTTTTTAATGTTTATTTATTTTTGAGAGAGAGACAGAGACAAAGCACAAGTGGGGGAGGGTCAGGGAGAGAGAGGGAGACCCAGAATCTGAAGCAGGCTCCAGGCTCTGAGCTGTCAGCACAGAGCCCGATGCGGGCCTCAAACCCACAGACTGCGAGATCATGACCTGAGCTGAAGTCAGATGCTCAACTGACTGAGCCACCCAGGTGCCCCAGGGCACTGGTGGTTTTAAAGTCCCTTATTGCTTTATGGAGATCCCAACCTTCATCTGTCACAGTAGCTTCAGCCTTCTGAGGAACAGGCATGTGCGTTCTTGTGGCATGTGGGTACTCAGGAAGGAAAGACACAACTAAATCCACCAGCCGACCTGTACCACTTCTCACATCTAAAATGTTCTTACTTATCTCAACTCTTCTCACTCTGATACTTTGAGCATTTGGTCCTGTTCCTGGACTGATGCTACCAACACATTCTGCTTTGCTTTGGATGACCTCATTGCTGCCATATTACTTTTTCTGAGAAGATCAGACGACAAACAGTGGTGCCCGGCACCATGAAAGGAATGACATTGGACAGAAAGGTTGACCCTGTGCAGACGTTCTGTACAGCCTCACTATCTCCAGTGAACACACATGTTGTGATAGTGCTGTTGTTGGTATTCACAGACACACCACTCTGCGAAAATGGTCTTGGTTCTTTTTGAGGTTGGTCATGGGCCAGAATAGGGATGGGCTTTGAATCAAACACAGGTGTGCCCATTTCCCAGCATTAGACCCATCTCCAGAAGCTTAGATAAGCAGCCAGGTTGGCCAAGAATTTACCAACCTTTAGCTAACGAGAAGGTAGAAAGACAAGTATATAAAAAGCCCCAACTGCCAAAAAAGAATGTGACTTTCCATTGACATGATAACTTTGCATGAAGGTCTGAGATGGAATCAGATGCAGATATGAATTCTTTTCCCTCCACCTCGTAGCCAGACAGACCCATAACTCTACCTTTGGGTATCAAGCACTATATTAGGGAGGATTCTTTTTTAATCTTAGATACATATTCTTCAAACTTTTTTCATTTGGTTTCCTAATTGGATGTTCATGCACAAGAGGCTGAGAACTCTTCTTAGAGGATAACAGGCCCTTCTTTACTAGTTTTATATCTATTTTTAATAGACCAGAGTTTTTTTGTTTTGTTTCTGTTTTTCCATTTTTTAATAAACTAGAAATTCAAAAGCGCAGCTTCTCAGGTCAACCACCAGATGGTGCTGTGGTACTGAAGCAAGGAGTCCTCCCCACTTAGAACTCCGCCCAAAGAAGTAAGCCAGCAGTCAGTCCACAGTAAACTGATGTCACCAGGATAGTAGTCCATATATTTTATGACCATAACCATAAATGTAAATAAACAGGCTAATTTAAATTATTTTTGTGGTCTTTAAAAAAAAATTTTTTTTTAACTTTCTTCAGAGACTGAAAACCATGGCCTTCCTATATACACCCAGGTAGACTGGGGCCTCTTCACATACCAGATTCAGAGAAACTATTTAAACCTCCCTGGACTACTACACATTTGGAATGAGAGGTGAAGAGAGTATGTATTACGGGGCAAGCTGTATTAGTCACTAAGTAAACTCAAAACATTCTTAGAGTGACTTACCTTTTCTACAGAAAAGGCCCTTTATAAAATGAGGCGTTCACTAAAGGGTCCCAGCCGAGATGGAAAAAAAAGGAGCAACTGCCCCGACTTGAATCTACTAATGCTAAAAGTGAATTGGGCAGATGACAGATAGTGGGAACATTCAGGATTCTTAGCAAGGAGCCTGGACTCCTCTGCCTGACAGCTATGCTCTTCCTCATCCTGGAGGTCCCGCCCTCTGTCCCTTACCCATCCACTGACATCCTGCTTCCCAGGGGCACCTAGAGCCTGTTCGTTGGCACACTGAAGGTTATTTTCTGCCTTCACGCCCCCTAACTCCTTTTCAGTATGTGACTTTCTGGGGTGCCTTATTCCAAGGTGTCTTCTCCCGGAGAAATTTGCTCTTCCTCCTTCTCAGGTGATACTCATCTCCTGATTTCCTCTCCTCCTCCCGACTACTCCTCTGGCCCTTTATGGTCTCCTCTTACCACTCCCCGAGAGCCTCAGCCCTCTTCTTTCCTGGTTCCTCCCTCAGTGATCTTGCTTACTCTTAGGGCTATGAGGCAGTTTTTCCAAACCTGCACCTGAAGGTCTGGTCTCCCTCTCTATCTTTCTCTGTCTCTCCCATCCCCACACTCCCATCCCCTTCAGCTCTACTCCCACCTTTCCGCCTCCCTGACCCTGAGCTTCTCCTGCCTGCTGAACATTTTCCCCAGATGAACCAAACTCATTAGATAATTCTGTAACATCTTCTTTCTGGTTTCACTATTTTCTTTATTTATTCTAGGACTTAGAACATTTTTTTTTCTTTTTTACAAATACAATAAATATTCATTACAGGAGTTATAGAAAATAAAAAGCTACCAAGAAAAAAAATTATGTAAATCTCACTACCTAAAGATAACTACTATTAATATTTTGGCATCTCTTTCTTTTTAATCTTTCCAATCTTTCTTCTAAGTATATCTCCCTACAAAATGTTACCTGGGGTCATGCTATACCCATTATTTCACAATCTCCTTTTTGCACATAATAACATTGTCAACATTTTCCCCATGTCATTATTCACTCTAACACTAGCTGTAAATTGTTGCATAGTAGTACATCCTATGGATTCATTTAAATAATTTGCATTTATGAATATTAAATTAATTTTTTCTGTTATATAAATAACATACGACAACAATCTTTATTGCTTAGTCTTTGTGCATGTCCTAATTATTTCCTTAGAAGTTAAATTGCTGGTTCAAAAGTACTTCCCTCTTTAAGACTTTGGGTACAAATTGTCATCTTGCTCTCCAAAATGTTTGGATCTATACTCCTACCAGCATTGTTAAGAAAAACTACTACTCTAAGCCCCATCTTACCTTTTTTTCAATATTTAAAATTTGAAGATGAAATATGAGATCTATTTATAAGTTGATTCCTAACGAAGTAGCTAGTAAGCTTTTGAAAATTTTTAAATGTTTCTTGGTGCCTTGTAATGTTCTTTTTTAAAGCTGTGCTCAGGACCCTGAATTGATTCACTTGCTTAATAGCTGGCTGAACTTAGGAAAATGATCTCACTTTCTCAATGCCAGTGTTTGCTTTGGTAACCAAAGGAATAAATTAATATCGACCTCCGAGAGTTGTTGTGAGGATGAATTGAGACAATGCCTGCCACATGGTGGGCATGCAATAAATGGTAAATGTTTTTCCCCTATTTCCCTAGTGGATTGTCTTTTTCCAATTTGTAATAATCCCTGTTTCTTCAATGGCAACACCACTCCAAATCACAAGGATAATGATGATGATGATGATGATGATGATGATAATAATAATAGCTACCATTTATTATATACTTACTAGGAGCCACATATGGAGATGTTTGCATTGTATATATCTCATTAAGTCCTCAGGAACATCTGATTTCTATTTCTTCACCAACCTTTATATCTAAATTGTTGCCAAGTTCCATTAGTTCCCATATTTGTCCAAACTGTCGCTTCCTCCCCCAGTGCAATGCAAACATTACCACTCCTGCCCAGGACTAATGAGATATCCTCAAAATTGGACTCTACAATTCCAGACTGTTTTCTGTCCTCCAGTATCATTTTCACAGATACAAATGCCAGAAAACTTATCACTTTGCAATTTCAGCAAAAAGGCAGAAGCCAGAATAATGGCTATAAAGCTCAAAATCTTTTAATGGCTCCCAGTGGCCTTCTGGCCAGCACTCAAAGCCCTCTACACTCTGTTTCTGACCTATCTCTTCGGCCACGGCTCCCCTACTTCTATTCCTTCACTTCTCTGCAACCCCAGCCTTCCACACACACTCACATACCACCCAAACACATAGCCCCAAGCTCTCATTACAGGATTTTTTCACCCACAAATCTCGACTGAGCCCCTGCTATGTTCCACACACTGTTGTCCAGGACCCCCTCCTTCTCTAGGCACATCCTATTTCTCTCTGCCATTAAATGATGAGCCCAGGCTAGCCAGGAACTGTTTTCCTCCACAATGATTAGTTCAGCCCCTTTCATATTAGCATGTAATTAATAATTATTTGTGGGCTTGAAAATTATGTCAGCACCTCTGTGCAGAAATTAAAGTCCAGGGGCTGAGGTGAGTTGAAAAGATTTAACACCACAGGGTTGTGCAAGTAGGGGGTATGTTGACAACAGAGTGGCTTCTCACAGAAGTTTCTATAACCAAGATAAGTAAGAAAGGGAATGAGAGACTGAAAAAGGAGGCATAAGGATGACAAAATGCTAACATAGTAATCCAAGAAAATTACTCTGTGTTTCTAAGTCATCTGTCTTGTAGGTAGATCCATTCCCCTAAAGAAGAAAGCAAGCGACTGACTTGAATCTTAGAACTCCTCACCACTGCTTACTGAAAAGAAATGACATGTCTGAGCTGTTCAGTGACTGATGGTAAAGTTACCAAACATCTAGATTTCCTGATCTATTTGTTCTTTCTCTCACCCTGTCTTTTCAGGTTGAGAGAAAAGACTTTGTTGTTCAGAGGCCTTGCCCAAAATAGCATGCAGTTACTCTTTCGGGAAACTCAGGCTTAACTAAAAGCAGTTGCTCTTTTCTGGTATCTTTTGTTGTATTTCATTCTTACACCCCCGTTCCCCTTCACTAGTTCCTGTCTCTCCTACTCACCTTTGGTGATTATCCATTCTTCATTGTACAGTTTACAATGAGTCAGTTTCAACTGAGTATTGTGTAGTACTTGTCACCTGTTTCTTCCTTTCCATGTCATCAAGCCATATTCTTTTGGCAAGCATTTACTGAGTAGCTACTACATGTCAGGTCTTGTGTTAGCAGCTGGTCCTCATCATTTCGTTTTTTAAAAGTTTTCTTTATTTTGAGAGAAAGAGACACAGAGAGCATGAAACAGAGAATCCCAAGCAGGCTCCAAGCTGTTAGCACAGAGCCCAAGGTGGGGGTTGATCCCACAAACCATGAGATCATGACCTGAGCCAAAATAAGAGTCAGAAGCTTAACTGACTGAGCCACCCAGGTGCCCCTTATCATTTCATTTTTTACTATAACAATAGCTTCCAAATAGATCTCCCTGTCTTATGTTTCTTCCTGAATCCATCCTGCTCCCAAATCAATCTTCGTGAAGCTCTGCTCTGTCAACAGAATTCTCCACCCATTTGCTTGAAGATTAAGTGCCTACTTATCAGCCCTCTAGATGCCTTTTAGAAATCTTTTTCTCTGCACCCAATCTGCTTTCTAGTAAATATGTTCTATTCATTTGCCCTCCACCCCCAGCATACCATGTACATTTCCATCTTTGTTTTATAGCTCTTTGAATTTCCAAATGCTACTCCATGTGTGTACTTAATAAATTGGGGGGGGGGGGAGAGAAACTCTATCCCTGGGGTGGCAGAGGATGCCACCCTAATAGGTTCTAGTCAAGGAGAAGAAGCAACCTAAGACTCATCCCTACAAGGAATCTGAATGTCCCAGAGTTAGGGATAAGAAGCAACAACAACCATGTCTGTCTAAAGAGGTCCAATGAGCTAAGGAACTTCCAGCCCTTCATCCAAAGTTTGACTGGGAGATGAGTTTCTTTAGGCAAACTTGCTAAATCCTGGGATGAGAAATCCAATCAACTTACTCTTTCATTCACTGAGATACTCAACAAAAATAGGTATTTTTGTTCCAACACCTATGTGCTTGGCTTTGGGGTGAGTGCTTTGGAAACAACAGTGAATAAGGTAAACAGGTTCCTGCCCTCATGGAGGTTTCAGTAGAAAGGAAAGACATTAAACACATCAACAAATGGTAAATAAAATAACAAAAATGTGGGGTTAGTGTTAATAAGAAGAGAAATAAAGTATGATGATGCAAAAGGGTGGGATATGTTATTGGAGATAGGAGGGGCTATCAGTCAAAGAAGGTCTCTCTGAAGAAGAGACATTTAAGCTGAGATCCAAAACATGAGAAGAAGCCAAACACTCAAAATGAGATGTCAGACTCTTGAACAGCAAAGGTACAGGCTCAACATACATGTGTGGTGCATGCACACGTACACACACACACACACACACACACACACACTTGCTGTGACTAATGTGGGCCAATAACCTCACTGGCTTGGGTCTCTATGTAGTTCATTCATCCATTGGGGATGCAGCAGCCAGCTCCTTCTATTATTATAACCAGAACAGCTTCTCTTTTGATTATACAAAAGATAATAAACCTTTTGGTATGAGGGTCCCTCAGATGACCAGGATCTAAATCCCAGCTACATAATTTTTTCTACTTTGCTCTGCTAGCTGGGCTATTTATTTCCAACTCAAATTCACATAATATTTCTAGAACCCAATACAGCACTCTAGTGATCCTCATTACCCTGTATATTGAAAAAAAAAACCTCCTTGTTACATTTTAAAGTTGGTATATACCAGTTCTTAAGAAAATCTAGAAGTTGCTTTCCATACCTCGTTGATTAACTGGATCTTTAGCTACGTAGGCAACATAGTCTGTAGTATCCTATAAGAAAGGGAAAACGATTGCATTTAAAATGAATGGATTGTACTGTTGAAAGATAAGAGTACATTTAGGACATGATACTGAGGTACGGACTTAAATACAAATGTTTCTATTTAAAGAGAAAAGGAAAGCACCCTAAAAGGGAACATAAATATACACTGGGTAGTTTAGCAATTGTGGAGTCCTGATTCTCTGTCCCTTGGAGAGAGAAGTTGAAAATTAAAAATTTAGAGGCAGAGTTAGTGATACTTACTCACTAAGAATAAAAAGGAATCCAGATAGGGAATATATTGGTACAGATATTCTTAAAAAATAGTAAGGGATCATGACTCTCTCCTGTTTTGAAAGTTGAAATACCAGGGGTTATCTAGTCACAAAGGAGTCATAAACTGGGAGGCAGCACCATGATTTCCCAGTTGTCTAGACAGACACCATGTATGTCAGAAAATAATTAAAGAGACACATTGGTTTTTGTGGTTGTTAGCTCGCTCGAGTGCAGTGCAAGTTAAGAAATAAAGCAAAAATACAAAGCATTTATCTGATCAATATATAGAAAGGAAAAATCATGTTTGAAAACAAGAACCCATGAAAACCCTAAGGATTTCAAAAAGAGGTGTT
Source organism: Panthera uncia (assembly GCF_023721935.1). Lineage (NCBI taxonomy): Eukaryota > Metazoa > Chordata > Mammalia > Carnivora > Felidae > Panthera > Panthera uncia. The sequence continues at coordinate 90,415,863 of NW_026057582.1, forward strand.
GCTGACGTTGTAAAAACAAGCAAAAAGCCACTTGGTAATTCTGACTTTTATTGAAAACAGTAAACTGATGAATGATAAGATCTTAATAATTAAAGATGCTTTTTGTTATCTCGGTTCTCAGGGAAAAAAATACACACAATGCCATTTGCAGATTAGAAGCATGACTCTCCAGAGGGAAGATGCAATCAACTGGCAGGAAATAAAAGCCCGTTTGTAATACCCTCAAGGACAATCACTTAATAACCCACAGTGAAACACACAGGAAGCAGATCTCAGGGTCAGCGTAACTTGTCTTCAGTTATTTTAAAAAATAACAAACACCTAAATAAATTTATCTTATGCTAAAAGATAAAGGGTTTGAGATATCTTGTAAATAAATAAGGTCATATCTGTGAGCTTTGTTTTATATTAATTTAGAGGCAAAGTCACAGTTGCTGGGGACTTGGTTGCTATTTTTAAAACTGAAGGGATGGTAATGATGCCAGCAACACGGGTTGGCGCATTCGATGGTGGGAAAGAGGTTGTGGGACTTCATCCTCAAAACCGTCTCCAACAGTCTTACAGTTCTAAAATCAGTAACTGTAAATATCTGGGAGAATTTTAAGAATGTTAAAAGTAAAGCACAAATAGTAAAAAAATATATACAAAAATATATTTGTGACATACTTGTAATGCATTTTTGAAAAAGAGAAAGTATTTCTAGATACAGAAGCATTACAAACGACTGTCTTAAGGGCTGACGGGAGGAAGACAATTGTCTTTGAGAAGAGAGTAAAGGTGAGGGTGAGCAAAGGTCAAGAGGGAAGGAAGGATAGCTTATCTTTAACTGTTTTCATTTTTTGAAATGTTTATTTATTTTTGAGAGACAGAGAGACAGAGCACCAGCAGGGGAGGGGCAGAGAGAGAGGGAGGGAGACACAGAAGCTGAAGCAGGCTCCAGGCTCTGAGCCGTCAGCAAAGAGCCCAATGCAGGTCTTGAACCCACGAACCATGACATCATGACCTGAGCTGAAAATCAGATGCTTAACCGACTGAGCCACCCAGGCACTCCAAGAACAGCTAATCTTTTTTTAAACTCTGGAGGAAATCTGGTGGAAAGAAGGGTACTACTTTGGGCCACGGAGACTTTTAGCTTCTTGCACCCAGTTAGCTGAGAAGTTGTAAATTTCTAACAGACAAAGCTATGAGCATGTGCTGGCAATAGTGGTAATAGCTATCCCCTATCACGCGGTCCCAGGCATGGTACTAGCAGGTTATACACATCAATTCGCTGAATTCTCACAACACTGTGAGGCAAGGGTGATCATTCCCCATTTTATAGATGAGAACCCTGAAGCTAAGAGAGACTAAATAAGTCAAGTCTCCCTGACTCCAAAGCCTGGCAGTTCATTTGGGGGACCTTGAATGCCAATGCTTATGGTTGCCCCAGTTTTTTATTTTAAATAGAATTGCAGGTTTTCTTTCCAGCTTCAGAGAGCACAGGGGCCCCACTCAAATCAGTAGGTACAAACTTCCCCACAGCGGCTAGGAATTCTTTACCGTTTGTTTCTGGGCAGTACTTTGGTGGGTTGAAAGTACTAAAGAACTAAAGGCACATGAAGACAATCTATTAGGACTGGGACAACTAGGATAGACGTCATGCAGGGCATGCCTAGGGTAAACGAGGATCTGAGTGCCAATGTGAACATGACAACAACTCTTGAAACTTGAAAGGGAAATTTAGAGCAAATGTCTGTAAATATTTTTAACACTTCACTTATACAACTCATTACTTTAAATAACTTAAGGAAAGTATTTGAGCTCCTTCGTGGATGACTGAGCTATAATGGGTTAGGAATAAAAGAGACAATGCTGGCCTCTTCAGGCTGGATTCAGTCAGCCCTCTCTGTACCAAACAAGTCCCTGGTTGTCACCGTTGAGGCAAAATTACAAGGCTTGGTGGATGGGAGTTCAGATTCAGTACCAGGCTCACACTGCAGCTAGGTGCTAGGCTTTTTGCATACCCCCTGTTTGCTAATGAATCCATAATTAGCCATCCACGGAATCTCTTGAGGATGAGGTAGAGTTCTTAAAATCTGGTTTACATATTAATTAAATAGCACCATGGAACTAATATATTCATTTGGAAATAACTATGCCCAAAGTGGAAAGGTGAGGAAGTAGAGAGGCCTAAGGGTAAAATTAAGTATCCATTAATAAAAGAAAAAAAAATCCCAATGATCTGAAGTCCTACTATAAATACTGCTTTTCTTCCGTATGCTTCAGACAGGTTCTGAAGACAGGGTGTCTAGGTTTGACGTGCTTAAATATTTTGAATCACAGGTAGCCAGTGTGAAGACAAGTAATTATTGAAATATTTTTAAGAATAGGGTAATGTGAATAGCATTTAACTATATATTTCACACACTAAAAGGTTATACCAACAACCAAGTGAAGAAAGTTGCTTAAATACTTTAGATGCCAGTAAAGGAAGCAACGATTACAACAGAGTAGCTTTGGAACTTTATTTCCTTTTAGGATAGACAATAATTTTTCCTTTTGAATATTTAGCATAGAGGTCAAAACTCTGCAGTGACATCAGCTGCCAGATTTAGTTTTTACTACCATTCCATACCTCTCCTGGATTTCTGAGTTGTATGTCCTATCGTTTATGGTCCTACATTTTATTCCTCAATTGGAAGTGAGAAACTAAATGTGGTGGCTAGAAAAAAATCAGCCGTTACACTGGATTTTACTGCCGCATTTCTGAAGGATACAATCTTTAATAATAAATGCTCAGCAGAACAGAAGGCAATACATTGGCAGTAAGAACAAAATCTGCATGTGCTCCCGATACATTTTCTTGACCTTACTGATGTTCAATCATTCTAAAAGTCAGACTCAGTCCTCTTCTAGCTTCTGGATGTTTGCGGGTAGGAGAAAAATGTCATAATATCATGAAGCAGCAAAATCTTCCTTCTAACCCCTCAGTTCAAACAGATTTGTTTCTTGGTCAGTCTCAGGCTTCCTAACTTCAATGCCTCTCTTCTTCCACTCCGGTTCAGAAGTGATGTGGTAGGGAGTCAGGGAATGACCCTCCACTCTGTAAAGAAGGCTTGGAGACAGAGCACTTGCTCCGTCTCACACAATTCGTGGGAAACGAGCACCACGTGGCCTCTAGGGAGGAAGGAACTGCAGTTCTCTCCCACCAGCTGTGTGTTCCCTCTGTGAATTTCTGCAAACCTGGCTGCTCACTTTAGATTGGACATAGTTGCCTCAGTTGGCAGCCAGAGTGGCAAACAGGCTTCCCCTATTTCCAAGTCCAACTGCCTAATAGGAGCTGCCTGGAACTCTGTGTGAAGAAGAGTGCTGAGGGAGGACTGGTAACACATGTATGACATCCTTGATTTCCATGACTTAGATGTTACCTACAAGAACAGTCTCGGATGATAACTCCATGACTAACAACACAATGGAAAATTATTAGCTCATTTGCTAATCCAAACATTTTAAAAATAAGTAATGGAAACTATTTTACCAAAGTCAAATTTTTGAATGCACATAGCTATTCACAAATTGTAATAAAACACTGGAAAAGACATGTAATGGCTAACATGCTTTACATGGAAGTTCTTTTAACTCTTATAAAAAGGACTTTTATAAATCTATACTTACAGGATCCCCTCCAGAGGCAAATGAAATAGACTGCATATGATGATTTGCAATAATCTGTAAAACATAAACAAATTAAACATGTATGATGCTACAAGTTAAATGCCTAGTTACATACAATCTAACAGTAATGGTCGTACATTTGTATGTTTTGTCTTTGCCTGTTCAGCATCCCTTTGGAAATTACCTATCCACATTCTATAATAATCTCATAAGGTTCAAGTAGGTGTGACAAGCCCGTCTCACCAGCCCCTTCCTTATGGCTGGACACAGGATCCAGGCCTAGGCCATCAGAAAACACCATTCCTCTGGATACAGCAGAGCCAATCAATATCATGGGGAGGAACTGAGACAGATAATAGGAAAGAATGCATCTTTCTCTGCCATTAAGGACCATGCCATTAGTTTAAGTCCAAAGCTTCTGGGATTCATCTTTTGCTGCCATGTGGGAAAAGCCTGATGGAAAAACAAAGTTTTCCCTCTGGAGAGTATCAGAGCTGAGAGTTTAAAAAAAAAAAAAAATCTGGTGGTAATATTTGTTTCATCACTTCAACCAATACATTTCCCCCCTCTCTTTAGTTTTTATGCATTTTTTCTATTTTATTTATTTAATTTTATATATGTTGGTTTGAATTGGGTTTCAGTCATTCATCACCAAAAGCACACTAAAGCACTAACATTAAGAATTTCAATATGATGTAGACTATCCAAGTGAACTGCATTAGTTAGCTGAGAAGACCACCTCTTTTGAGATTTTGCCTCTTGAGATTTTAGGCTTGCTTATTTGGAAATCACAGAGTAATGACCAACTGACAGAGAAGTATTTGTCATACTGCTTTGAAGGTTCATTAAAATACCAACTGTGCACCAATTGGCTAAGCCTGTCTTGAGAAATGTTTAACATAATGTATACAAGAGTATAAGATACTCTTATATAAGATAGCCAGCAATTCTATTCTTAGATGTAGATCCACAGAATTGCGTAAATACAAGCACCAAAAACCTTCCCAAGAAAGATAATTACTGCCCTGTTTGTAATAGGTCCAAACTGGAATCAATCCCAATGATGATCACTGTGATATTTAAACAATGGACTACTGTGTAGCAAACACACACACACACACACACACACACACAAAACAAAACATATTTCTTGGGTAAAAGAAGCCACACACACACACAAAGAATATATACTACATGGTTTAATTTATATAAAGTTCAAAAAACAGGCAAAAATATTTTATTCTGTTTGAAATCAGAACGGTGGTGCTCGTAGGGCAAAGAAAGAGAAAGCAAATGGTTTTCTGGAATCCTAAAAATCGTGTTTCTCGATCTGGGTAACAGTTACACAAATATGTCCATTTTGTGATAACCAAGCTGCACACTTAAGATTTGTGCACTTTTCTGTATTTGTGTTTTCTGTGTTTAGATTTCAGCTAAAAGTGATTACTAAAAATAAATCAATATACAAACATCAACGTCTTTCCCACATACCAGCAATAGCCAACTAGACACTGTATTGGAGTAAGGGGTACATTTTATGATAGTACCTGAGTATAAAATAGTAAGAATCACATAAGCCTTTTTGGAAAACTTCACTGAAGGGTATAAATAAGACACAAACAAGCAGAAAGATATATATTACTTTTATGGATGAGAAGACAATATTGTAAAAATGTCAATTCTCCCCCAAATTAATCTGTAAATTCCATGCAACTCAAATAAAAATTCCACCTATATTATTCGGGTAACTTTTCAAGCTACTTCCAAAATTCACATGGAAGAACAAATGTGCAAGAAGAGTTAAGGCAATCTTTTAAAGAACAAAGACACAAGATTTTTCTTATCAGCAAGACATATATTGTAACACTGTAGAAATTCGTTTGAATACAAAGTCTAAAACAAACTCACACATTTGTTTTCTTTTAATCTATGATAAATGTGGCACCAAACAACCAACAAAGGACAGTGATTAAATCAGTGAAGTTGGCTGAATTAGCTGTATATGTGTAAAAAAATATATAAATGAATCCTGTGCTTATCGTACTTAGATAAATAAATGTTTTATCCACAAAAAACCTATGCATGGGTGCCTGGGTTTATCAGTCCGTTAAGCCTCTGACTTCATCTCAGGTCATGATCTCACAATTTGTGGGTTTGAGCCCCGCATTTGGCTCTGTACTGACAGCTCACAGCCTGGAGCCTGCTTCAGATTCTGTGTCTCCCTCTCTTTCTGCAACTCCCCTGCTCACACGCTGTCTCTGTCTTTCTCTCTCTCTCTCAAAAATAAACATTAAAAAAAATTTTAACAAAATGTATGCAAACATTGAAGAAAAATAAAAGATCATGCTTGTGATCTTTGAAATAGGAAAATCCAACTTAATAAAAAAAAAAGATATACAGGAAAAAAAAACCCTTCAATTTGAAGGGTTTACATGAAAACTCATTTTAAAACTTTTATAGGAGAAGAGACACCTGAAACCGGACAAATAACAACAGGGAAGGAGAATGTATTTGCAACATGTAAAACAAAGTATTCATATAGTTTATAAGAAATTCCTACAAACCAGTAAGAAAAAAAAATAAACCAAAAATAAGGCCAGTTAATTTTCATAAGTAACACAAATGTTCAATAAACATGTTGAAAAATAATCAATCTCTAAGAAATCAAGGCTATGGAAAATAAAACAAGGTATCATTAAACTGATAAAATTGCTCAACAAAACAGTGTGTGGCAAGGATATTCTCAAACACTGCTGATGAGAGCTGAAATCTGTACAGCAATCTTGGAGAGCAGTTTGACAGTATGTATTAAAACTAAAGTATGCATGCTCTACAATTCCGCCTTTCCACTCCTAGGTTATTTATTCTGTAGAAACATTGGCACATAGAAACATTACCCATAGTTTATATCAAAAAATCGGAAATTACTTGTGTATGGTTAGGTCAACTATAGAATAGCTATACAAACGGAATGCTACGGAAAAAAAGACTCATCTATGTATACTAACAAAGCTAAATCTTCAAGTCATTGCTGAGGTGCTTTTTGTAGCTTGAAGAGTTAGGTAAGACTTGCAAAAAAAAAAAAAACACAAAAAACCCCATACACACACAAGATTTTTCCACGAGGACATAAAGGTCCATATAAATGCAGAGGAAAAGAATTTAAAGAATACACACCAAACTGATTATGGTGGAAAGTTAACCTCCTGCGAAAATAAATGGAACCAAGTCCTTCAGTATACTATCTTTTTAAAAAGATAGATAATATGCTTATTTGCGAATTTAACTTTTTTTTTTTTTTTTTTTTTTTTTTTTTTTTTTTTTTTTTTTTTTTTAATGGGGAAAGCAGAAGGGCTGAATGAATGGATCAGTTGTCAGTATGTTGAGAACACTGTGATTTGGAGGTGGGGATTTAGAAGTCATGAGCGCAGAGACCAAAGGTAGTTGGAGCAGATGCTATTGCCTGGGGCGGGAGGAAAAGGAGCAGGAGAGAACCGAAGGGCGAAGGGGTAGGAAGAGCACTAAGCATAGTTACAGAAGCCACGTTACGGATTTTCAAGTTTACAGCATCATAATGCGCAGAACAGTTAGGGAAAGCGGAGATTACGTAACTCGCTAAACGTAGAGTCTACTAACGGAGTTCCAAAGTACCGAAACCAACACCACGGTTCCGAAGAGCGGGGACCTCCCCCGCGAGGGGGACGCCAAACGGGAGGCGGTGTTTGGGGGTCGCGCACACGCACAGGGTCACGCAGGCGCACGGCGTTTGCGCACGCGCACAACCCCTCGGCCGCGTAGCTCCGATCTTGCAAAAACACCTTTCGAGAGGTTGAGCAGCTTGTACAATGTCGGAAATGAACGAGCTGTCCGAGCTGTATGAAGAGAGCAATGACCTGCAGATGGATGTGATGCTTGGCGAGGGTGACCTTCCGCAGATGGAGGTAGGCAGCGGGAGCCGGGAGCCATCCCCGAACGCCTCCCGCAACGGGGCCCAGCCACAGCTCGAGGAGGAAGGCCCAATGGAGGAGGAGGCGGCCCAGCCAATGGCGGAGCCGCAGGGGGAACGAGGCCTTGCTAACCGGCCCAGCCCTGGGGAGCAGCCAGGCCTGATCGCGGGCCCTGACTTCGAGAGCGAGGACGAGGGCGAGGAATTTGATGACTGGGAGGACGACTACGATTATCCGGAAGAGGAGCAGCTGAGTGGTGCGGGCTACAGAGTATCAGCGGCCCTTGAAGAAGCCAACAAGATGTTTCTGAGAACATCCAGAGCAAGGGAAGCAGCCCTGGATGGCGGGTTTCAAATGCATTATGAGAAGACCCCGTTTGATCAGTTGGCTTTTATCGAAGAGCTTTTTTCACTTATGGTTGTCAATCGTCTGACCGAAGAACTCGGCTGTGATGAGATTATTGATAGAGAGTAATTAAATGCTGTTAAAAGAGGAGGAAAAGTTGAGGAGAGACCCAACATTCCACTGCCTTTTGGGTTCATTCCAGATAGTACCGTGCCAATGAAAAACTTAATCTTCAAAAAAAGATTTTTGTCGTTGTTTTGCAGAATAGAATAGGGCAGTGACTGCACAGTTATGAAAAAGAAAAAATTGTTAAAGAAGAAAAGGCATTTTAGGACTGTGGAAATCTGTTTTCAAGAACCTTCCTGAAACACCTGTGGCTTTGACTTTGTTATTGATCCAGATTATTTTCCTTGCATTGGGGAAAATATCTTTCATATTTCACTGTAAGGGATGGTTTTGCGAGAGTAAGTTAATGTCAAGACAAACTGCCAATACAAGAGCCCAATGATATTAATTACATGAGAAAAAGTAACTAATACATCCAGTTTAGGACACAAGATGTCTGAGTTATTTGGACTGAAAACCCACTGAGAGAACTCTAAAGATTCCACTTTATGGTCTATCCAAGCCAATTATCAAAGGCTACATTTTTTTTAGTGTAAAATAAATTGGGTGTTCTTCAGTATCCGAAAAGGATAAGCAAACCCAAAAAGAAATATGTATCAGGTGTGCTATATCTCAAAATGTGTTTTCAAGAGCATCTGAAATTTTGATTGTACATGTATCTCGATGATTTATAAAGCTAGTATGATCCATAATTCCAGAAAATTTATTGTCTTAACCATTTTTAAAACTCAAAAATATCCATAGTAAAATTTCAAATTTAGATATTAAAAAATACGTGAAAGAACAAAGAAAACAAAACTATTTCTAACACTCTTATACTAGAGAAATTGTTTTACTCGCTCTCTGTTTTTCATTTAACTTTACAGGTGAAAGACTTTGGTTGAACTTCATAACATAAGAACTGTCAAAGGGAACATGCCAAGTAAAAGGAAAGCCCTGCATCTAAAAAAAGACTGAACAATTATACCCTCAATCTTTAAAGGTTTTAAACCTGCCCAGAAATCCTCATCAGTATCTGAAGTTTCCCTCTGTCTCCTCCTCTAATGAAGCTTATTATTGGTTATGCACCAGCATTCGAGATAATAAAATTTCTTGTTCTGTGTATTTTGTTTGTTTGGCCAATAGTATTGTTCACATACTTTATTGAAATCCTACTTTTTATCGTATTATGCTATTTTATTTTATTACCGAAACCACTTTATGATTTAAATTTAACCACTATATGAGAAAGTGTTCCAGCTTCAAATACCTGACTTATAAGTTAATTTGTGGATATTAAACTTTGTAAATTCCTATAAGAGAATTTGCTAGCCTGAGAAAACCTGTCGTATTAACGAACATACTGCTGTGGTTATTGAGGTTCTGAAGTTGCATAAGACTAAAAATTGTGTCAGTTGTGCCCAATAAACAGTACATCAGTAGGTCTTAAGATCAATAAGACATTATGGCAGTAAAGGACACATCCAATACAACAGCACAACTCAACCTTATTTATGTTATAGTCACCTTTTAGGGAGTGGGTTCTTTTCTGTAAAAAAAAAATGGACTGAGGGTTATAAACACTAGGCTTAGTGAGGAGAAGGATAGATAGATACATGGGGAAACAAACAGGAGGTGAGATGTTAGCACTTAACCCTCTTCATCTGCCTCTCTCATGACTCACTTTCATTACGTTTTCAAAAGGCTTGTAGCTGCAGTTAGATGCATCTGGATAGATAATTGCTTGTATGATGTGAATTAACTGAATTTGATGGGGGGGGGCCGGGGGGGGGGGGGAGAAGGATGCCAGTACACAAGGAGCACTGACCAATTGCATTTACCTCCAGATAAAGATGTCAGGAAATAAAAAACTGGTCTTCATACCAGGAAGTGTGATTAGGAAATCTGTGATTAGGTTCCTCTCTGAGACTAAGGAGGGAGCAAGAAGAAGGAAAAGAAAACTGCTACCTGTTGGACCTGAAGGCTCATTTACAGGATAAAGACCTGGACTCCACAACTGACTTCTGATGGTTGGTTCCTTGGTCTTGGAAAAACAGGCAGTAATCTGAGAGCACTGAAATTAGTACTTGTTTGTATTTACTAAAGAAACCCCTTTTAGAAGTGTAAAACCACTTTTTACGTCTTTTAAGCATTAACACGTACTGGAAACAGCCTAGCTGGTTCAAATCTTGGCTAAAGGGGAACTAAAAAAGGAGTTCTATAGCGATTCTGGTCCTGATTTTGCGAACAGGGGAGTGGGTGGGGATGTGGAATGGGTAGAGAGAACTTTAAAAAGCTTATGAGTATATAGGGTGATTTGGGGGGGAGTTTTCTGGATCTATCCATATATTATTATATAGTGTTACATTATAAATGTTTGCTTAGATCAGACTGTCGCATTTGGCTGGCCTAAGGACACAGACTTACTGTGTTTGGCTCATGCTTAAAATTGCAATTCTTCATTAAAGACCAACATCTCATAATCCTGATAGAGCAACAAAACTCCTAAGATTTCCATCTTTTTTCCCCCCAAAAGTTGAAGATCTGGTAGCCCTTGACCAATAGTTATGTGGGATAAAGCATCCAACTCCCCATTCTAATCGGAAGATATTCTGTTGCCATGTTTCCCAGTATCGTCTCCCCAACATGGAGGCCAAGTGGCACTCACCATATATCATTATGCTTGCACCACTGTTTTTCTTGTACCTGCACAGTTAGCATTGTCTGCCTGGCCTCCCTATATTTGAAGTTCCCTCTCCTCATGGAGACTAAAGGATATCTCCATTTTCTGCCTGTTTTACCTTCTTTATCTCTTTATTACTCTTAGTAAAATTTCACTAGCTGTTAGAGTTGGTGGTAGGAATGTAGAAATGACTAAAGAATAGTGGGAGTGGAAGCTAGTCAGATATTTTTGCTTACATCCTTAACATATTGAAGTATATCAAGGAAGTCTGTTGCTTGAATTTTTAAAACAAGGAATATAGAAAAACTCCCTAGAACTTGCTTTTCCAAAATGTATTTCCCATCCCCAAATATGGCAAGTTTTAAAAATCGCAAGCATTATGTGTTTAATATAATTTTGTTTTCTGCCTCTGAGGTTCTTTAAGACATTTTCTGGGAGTGAATGGTTATATTCTTGAAGTTGTTCTCAGTGGCTGAAGATGAATGTGAACCATCCTACCCATAAATGCTCTGCCATCTATGAATGTACCTATCAACTTTAACTTGTTTATGTTTTCAGTCCAAAGTATATCTTAGGAGTTGGGGGGAGGGGAAGGGAGACATTAGTATTTCTTGGTATTTATCTTAAAACTTCAAAGGGTAACTTTCTTTAAGGAAGATTGAGTTAATCATTTTTTCCTGCTACATCTATAAGGTCACTTCTCTGTTGCCTTCTCCCTTGAACAGTTTAGTTGCCCTATTAATGGGATTTATAAAGCTTGAGTTGAAGCATCTATAGTGGCACATCTTTTTTTTATATGCCCTCCCTCCACCAAGGGAGGAATGAAGGGGGCGTTTCCTCCAGGCCTGCAGAATAGTTCAAAATTATTTTTAAAAATCAGGACCTGGGTCTAAGGTCAATGAGATCCTAACTTTAGTCCCCACTCCAGCAGTGGGCTCAGCACCACCCCATTCCCTGCTACCAGTGCAGAAAAGATGTCCCACTTCCAGAGGCACTCATTGCTGTCACTGCTGGTAGTGGAAGCCACCCATGCGCCCTGTCCCTACTTCTATTCTGCCAGAAAGATTATGGGCATGTGACAATACCCCTTCCAATTACAGTAGCCTGGAAAAGGGTAGTAAAAGAGAGAAAGAAATGAGAATAAACTAAGCCACCTACCACACACCACAGCCCTATTCTTCCTAAATTCCTAATTCCTCAGTCACCCCATAGAACTTTTTTTTTTTTTTTTTTAATGCTCATTAGGTTCTGCACAGAAGGCTGTCACCAGGATGGCTGTAGATTTGCTTACTCTTCCTCCCCTACAAAATTCTGAGATAATTCAAGTGCTTCTATACTCAATGAGATCTCATACCTAAAGGCATTAAGCACTCCTGGTACCACACACATGGGTGAAAAGTAAAACTAAAATTTACATCTACAAGTATCTTGAGGGCAAAACATCCGAAAGACTGAACGATTGCTTCACCTTCCACCTAGATTTGTTGCATCTTCCAAGTACAGCCTCAAATGTTCTGCTCTCGTTATACCAATGGTATCACCTCTCTTAGATAACCAATCAGGGCCCAACGAGACAGAAATCTATTTTGAACTATTTTATATTAAGTATTTTCTTCTGTGGTGGTTTATACTACTGTGCAAGCAATGTATTTTATTCTGCTTTTGAATTTAGAAAATAAAGCAGACCTCAAAACTGCAAGTTTTTGGCAAAAACATTGGAGAAAAAAATGTATATAACTATACATGCATGTTACTGAAAATTTTATGATTCTATGTTTTATGCTTTCCCTGCTAAGTACTGACTTTATGAAAATGTCTCAAGGAAATAGGAAAAATGTTTGAGTAAATAATAATAGGTACTGGGTGACTGGCTCTGTGCTAAGTGATTTACATCAATGGTTTTACTTAATCCTGTATATAATCCAGTGACACATATACTATTGCTAAATCCATCCGCTCAGAAACTATGAATAGGTACTATAATCTCATTTCACTAAGGAAGAAAATTGAGTGGTAGCATAACTTGCTCATTAGTGGCGAAGCCATGATTTCAACCTATATGTAACCTCAAAGCCCGAGAGCCAACTACACATTAAACCTTCCATGAGTCCCTGTTCAACAGTATTCCATACAGTAAAACCTTAAATACTAAGAACCTCGAATCACTACATATTAAACCAAGAAAAATTAGACTCTAACACCCATAAATAATCTGATATGAGGAATTTAGTTTAAAACATAAAAAGCAAGTCAAGAGTACCCTAGTTTAAGGAACACATTTAGCCCAATGCCTGTATATCTTTTATATTTGCTTCAGCAATGCTGTTCTTTGAGAAATAAGGTTCACAATGAGAACTCAGGCACACCATGGCATCACACATCATCAAAGAAGAAGAAACTGTGTTTATGTAATAATATTTTACAAAGCACCTCAAGCTTAAGAGTTGGAAGAAAATGTTTTATGCTTAAATTTCAGTTAGCTAGAATATTAACCCTAACATCACCCTTCCCCTCTGTCCTTCATTTGCACCCCCATCCAACACACAGTCTGTTAGTTCTGATAATGGAATTGCTTTCCCTTTGGGGAGCACGGGTGGAGAGTAATAACTGACTCAAGAATATGAGTTGCCAAATGGTATTTACCAGTTATTTGCACCTTAGTTCCTATTACAAAGCCAATTAAGTTGAGGCAAGTACACAAGCAGTTAAATGCAGTGATGAGTTTGTAATACTGTTGTTCTAATTATTGTTATTCACAAATCTTTGGCAGATTTTTTCCCCTTGTGCCTTAACTAAATTTTAAGCACACTTTGTCTGAAACTTTATTTTCTTTATCATGCCCAGGTTCTTCTAGAAAAATAGATGATACGTTAAGCTATAAATGACATTCATGATCTTACCTGTTGGTTGTCAATATTCATCAACGTGAGGCTGCATGTTGAGATGGTCAGTTTAATATTCATTCCCGAAAACTGAAGATTACTTTTGCCAAGAACTGTTGATAGGAACTTAACTGGAGGCTTTAAAAATAGCAAAACAATACTCAGAGTTAAGGATTTTGTTACAGGAGAATATTAATTTTTTAAGTGTTAAAAATAGGTCAAAACACACACTCTTCCTATTATACTTTACACAAGTCAAATGAGATGGAATGCTTTATTTTTTTTTTTAATTTTTTTTTAACGTTTATTTATTTTTGAGACAGAGAGAGACAGAGCATGAACGGGGGAGGGGCAGAGAGAGAGGGAGACACAGAATCGGAAGCAGGCTCCAGGCTCTGAGCCATCAGCCCAGAGCCCAACGCGGGGCTCGAACTCACGGACCGCGAGATCGTGACCTGAGCTGAAGTCGGACGCTTAACCGACTGAGCCACCCAGGCGCCCCGGAATGCTTTATTTTGATGAAAACATTAAAAAAATTGGAATGCAGCAAATTCTTTAGTAAGCAGTGAAATCTGAGCCCTCAGAACTTTTCTCATATATTCCCTTCTCCCCAAGTGTTGGGAGTAGGGCCTGCTTTATATAAAAGGAATTCCTGTGAGAGTTTGGGCTAGCTGAACTCCCCAGTCCTTTTGAAAACCAGAAGTCTAAAAAAAGAAAAAGTTGCTGGATTTTTTTGTGATAATTTATAAAAGTACAAAAAACATTCATATCAAATATATGGGACACAGTGAGAGTGATGCTTTGGGGGAGCATAATATATAACTATAAACACTTACATTAAAAAAGAAGATGCCAAATCAAGAACCTAACTTTACAACTTAAGGAATTCAAAAAAAGAACAAATTAAACCCAAAGTTAGCAGAATAAAGGAAATAATAAAGATTAGAGCAGAGATCAATGGCACAGAGACTAGAAAATAGAGAAAATCAATGAAACCAAAAGTTAGTTCTTCAAAAAGTTCAACAAAATTGACCAACCTTTTATATATATGGGCTAAGAAAAAAAGAAAGAAGATTCACATCACTAAAATCAGGAGCAAAAGTGGGGTGGGGATGCAACTACCAATTCAATAGAAACAAAAAGGATTATAAGAGAGTATTATGAACAACTGCATATCAACAAAGTGGATTCCCTAGATGAAATGGACAAATTCCTAGAAACATTAAAGCAATTAAGACTCAATCATGGAGAAATAGAAAATCTAGATAAACCTATAACTAGTAAACAACAACAATAACAGAAAATAACAAGTGTTAGAATGTGGAGAAATTGAAATCCTTGTGCACTATTGGTAGGAATGTACAAGAGTACAATTGCTTTGGAAAACAGTATGGCAGTTCCCAGTTCCTCAAAAAATTAAAAATAAAATTACCATATGACCTAGCATTCTACTTCTTGTTATACACCCAAAAGAACTTAAAGCAGGGACTTGAACAGGTATTGGTATATCCATATTCATAACAGTGTTATTCACAATAGCTAAAACATGGAAAAAACTTAAGTATCCATCAACAAATGAATGGATAAGCAAAATGTGGTACACACGCACAATGGAATATTATTCAGCCTTACAAAGGGAGGGAATTCTGACACATGCTATAGTATGGATGAATCCTGAGGACATTATGTGAAGTGAAAATAATCCAGTCACAAAAAGACAAATATGTATGAGTCCACTTATAGGAGGTACTTAGAGTAGTTAACATCATAGAGATGGAAAGTAGAACGGTGGCTGTCAGGGCTGAAGAAATGGGGACTAGGAAGTCATTGTTTAATGTATATAGAGTTTCAGTTCTACAAAATGGAAAGAGTTATGGGGATGGATAGGGGTGATGGTTGTTCAACAATGTGAATGTATGTAATATCACTGAGCTGTATATTTAAAAATGGTTAAGGGCGCCTGGGTGGCTCAGTCGGTTAAGCGTCCGACTTCGGCTCAGGTCACGATCTCGCGGTCCATGAGTTCGAGCCCCGCATCGGGCTCTGTGCTGACAGCTGAGAGCCTGGAGCCTGTTTCAGATTCTGTGTCTCCCTCTCTCTCTCTGACCCTCCCCCGTTCATGCTCTGTCTCTCTCTGTCTCAAAAATAAATAAATGTTAAAAAAAAAAATTTAAAAAAATGGTTAAAATGGTAAATTTTATGTTACACATATTTTACCAAATGTTTTAAATTAGGAGGAAAAAGAGTATAAAAACATAGTGCATAGAACAGTCCCTGGCATGTAGTAAGTATGCAGTAAGTGCTAGCTATCAAAGGAAATTAACTCAAGATTTTTTTTTTCTTTCCATGTGTACTTTCTGGAAACATGATAGCCCCGTTTGTTTTGTTTTATTTTGTTTTGGGGAGTAGACTCCCCATTTCTGAAATGAGAAAGTCTTAAATGATTGAGGCTATTTGTTGGGATCATGCAACAACAACAAAAAGTATCCTATTTGCAGAGGTTATGAGAGGCAGGAGGAGGCCAGAGGCTACTTTGGGGCCATGGGTTTTGTCAAAGTAACTAGTAATAGGGAACTCTAATAGAATTCAAAGTCCACTTACTAACACTTAGTGTTTCCCATGCCATGTGGCTCATCTGAATCACTCTGGATGACACTGGGTTCGGCCCTATGCAAACTAGTGAAGAATAATAAAGAATGAGGCAGGCGGGTGTGGAAATAAAGCACTAAGCTGGAAATACGAAGACCTGGCTTCTGTAGTTGGCTCTAAACTTCATCATCCTAGTGACTCAAGGCAAATCTCTCCTCTGAGACAGTTTAGTATCTGGCAAAATGGGAGGGTTGGACTGGAAAATCTCTAAACATTCCTTCTCTCTTAAACAATCTACAATTCTATGATTTATATAGATATCTTAAGAAACTTTGCACCTCTCCTTTGGACATTCCAAAACAACTAAATGTTCTGGGTTGGCAATAATTCTATCTACCATTAGAGTTGAAAGCCTAATGTACGCCCAAACACTGTGTAGACATCATTTTATTTAATTCTACACAACTCAATCAAGTAAGTGCTATTTTCTCCCACTTTACAGATGAGGAAACCAATGATCCAAAAGGTGAAGTGACTTGTCCAAGATCACATAGTAGGTGGCAGAGGCAGGATTTAAACCTATGTAACATCAAATCTTTTGCTTTCTTTCAGCATGAAAATCTCCTACTCACGCGTTATTATCTCATCTCTACTACCACCCGCATTTCCATCTGAAAATAGGCTAAGGAATCTAAAAATTCTAAAATGTTAAAATGAAGAATAGATACATTATAAAGTATTGAAAATTGGAAGATGCCAAACTGGTCATCCAGTTCAACTTAACTTTACAGGAACAAAAATGGGGTCTCAGAGAGATGAGATACCATGCTCAAAGGTGAGTAAACACCCAGGCCTGGAACCCAGAATTTTTTACTTGAAACCCAGGTACTTTCTTCATTCTGTCACCCCAGGCATCACCATTTCGGACAGTGTCAGTCAAGTCAGAAAAACTTGAGAGATAAAAACAACTTTCAGTGCATCTCTGATCATGCAACTGATAAAGGCCATTCTGGACCTTAGCTCATATAGTAGAATGAACTAACAACTATTTTGATATTCTCTTCCCCATAGTTAGGGAAACATAAAACAAGGAGAAACCACACCAATATTTACCTTTCGCTTTTTAACGGCTCCATTTGCCCCAGAGACAGCTTCACACAGGCGACTTATTGCTTCCCTGCAGAACAGAAACCATATAAAGACTTAGCACACTATCTAACACGCAGTAAATGTTCAACAAATGTTAGCAATATTATGAACAAAATGTGCACACACATAATGGTGAGTCTGACATAAATGACTCTCTCCTACTCCTACCCTTATGCTGAAAAAAATCACTTTGCAATAAGGAATCCTATTATTTACCTTCTTCATCTCTTTTTTCCTTGGCTTTTCAGATTTGGTTTTTAGCAATGTTGATTTTTAACCAAAAAGGAGGAGTGGAACTTAGTTGTCTGGGAATACTTCACAGTTTTGCTTTTAGCAAAATCCTCTCTGTGGTGTTATGGATAAAAAGCTTCCTAGTATCTCAGCACCAAAGACAATTAAATACAAAAGAATCTGACACTAGAGGAAGTTTAAAGGGACTGGGAGAGAATTGAACTTCAAGGTGGTCTCAAATGGAGCCTTATTGACTGAGATACTGCTACAAGCCATTGAGCTTTCATGTAATTTCGCAGAAGAAATGAAAATCAATAACAAATTTCCTCCTTTGCTTTTTTTTTTTTTTTTTTTTTTTTGCCCTTACTCTATATTGCATTTCGTGAGAGAAAGGCACCGCTAAAATACGTAGTTGTTCCTTAATGGAAGTGGTGAACAACCTGCCACCCTCCTCTCCAGAAATGCAGTTAGAACTAAAAGCTTTTGTCTCTGGAACTCAGCATTCCGAACAGCCCAAGCTTTCACTCAGCGTAATCTGAACCATAACCTCCTATCTTTCAACACATATATTAAACTTTTCACAAAGCACATCTCTAAGCTCTTTCCTGGATTCACCGGAAATCATTGTTTAAATTAGTTAACTGTATTAGTACACACACACATATGACCACCTGCAACATTGTATTAGTTTTTATATATATTTCCTGAAAATATTTTTTTGAGATGTTTTTGATTCCTAAGGAGGGGAGGAACACGCAGAGGAATGCAGCCCCATTAAAGAAATCTATCTCCCTCTCTATCTAGAGAGATATATAGATACAGACACAATACAGACATATAGATATAGTAACGTGGATCTATGTCCTCAATGTTCTAGTAGATATATTGGAAAAATAAGTAGAATTCCAGAGACTCTAGGCATTGTTTTGGATTTATAATTTATATTTTAGTTCAGATTTTTTTTTCTGGATAGATGAAATTCTTCTCTAAAGTATTCTCTTGTCTGATTTTTGCATAATTACCTACAACCAATACATAGAATGGCTTTTTGGTTTAGCGTATTTTCTCAGGATTTTGTATCTATGGTTTCTGTAGGATTCCAACCTTTGTTCTCTGGATGAAATAGAAGGACCGCTCAGAGAGTCAGACTCTTTTGTTTGGTTGGCTGATTGATGTTTGAGTCACCTTAATGATTATTCAATCATTGATGAGACACATAATAATTAATCTGAACTAGCCTCTGGTGTTGCCAAAATGACATGTCCAGGCACCTATGTTGTTGATATTTAATAAAAGGCGGTTATGAAAAAGGTATCAGATCCTTTACTCCTTTACTCCATGAGAGCCAAATGAGGTGCTTTGGTCTAAAAAGCTCCTTGTAAATGGTTTGAAATAAAAGTAGAGACAAAGGTGGACATTGATACTGACAAGTATAACCACAGTTATTATTAGTTGTTACTTTTATATAGCACCTCCTAGTTTCACAAAGTGCTTTCCCAGGCATTGTTCTCTTGATTCTCATACAGTTGATATCATCTAACAAAAAGTAAAGTTTTAAATGGGAATTAAAAGGAATGCTTTGTAGCATGAGTGCCTGTCAAGGACAGTTTGGAAGGATGAACCTTCCTGGCAGAGCGGAGTTTGGAAATTCCAGAGAGGGAAGAGCATGCGTAACAGCACGAAAGTATAAATTATCATATGAGGGAAAGTACAAGTAGTTTGATATTGATGCAGCATAGAGTATGGAAAAACAAGAATGAATAAGAGCTGAGAGATGGGATTAGAGTCTGAAAACTTTTTCTGTAAAGGGCCAAATGAGGGGCACCTGGGTGGCTCAGTGGGTTAAGCGTCTGACTTCAGCTCAGGTCACAATCTCACGGTCCGTGAGTTCAAGCCCCGCGTCGGGCTCTGGGCTGATGGCTCAGAGCCTGGAGTCTGCTTCTGATTCTGTGTCTCCCTCTCTCTCTGCCCCTCCCCCGCTCATGCTCTGTCTCTCCCTGTCTCAAAAAAAAAAAAAAATAAACGTTAAAAAAAATTTTTAAAAATAAAAAAATAAAGGGCCAAATGATAAATATTTTAGACTTTTCTCTGCTACAACTACTCAACTCTGCATTATAACTCAAAAGCAGTAAGAGACAATATGTAAACAAATGAGCATGGCTATGTTCCAATAAAACTATTTCTAAAAGCAGGCAGTTGGCTATTTTTAGCCCAAGGGCCATAGTGTGCCAACCCCCAGACCAGATAATTCATACAAAAGAGATAGAAATAGTTCAATTTTTAAAAATCGGAAAATGTTCACATTCATTACAACTTTAAAATTGAAAATTAATACAACTACAAGATACTCACTTCACTGTCATTAAGTTAGCAAAAAAGAAAATGACAAATGCACTGTTGGGGAAGATGGGGAAAATTCCACGTCAGGCATACTTATCCATGCTGGGGGCCCTGATTAGTATTGATACGATCTCTCTAGAGAGTGATTTGGTAAAAGATGATAAATCTCTTAATATTTATCAGAGCTTTTGACAAGGGGAGGAGAATTTGTATCGAAATAGTATTGAGTATGTATATAGAATACATATTTATTTTAGAATAAAAAACCAACTCCATAGCTTGTGATATGGAATTTATCAATATAAATATTCCCACTTGGACTGTTAAGTATGAAGACTATAGAAATAAGGGGAGTCTATATAAATTAGTGGGCCAAGGGGCGCCTGGGTGGCTTAGTCGGTTAAGCGTCCGACTTCAACTCAGGTCACGAACTCGCAGTCCATGAGTTCGAGCCCCGTGTCAGGCTCTGGGCTGATGGCTCAGAGCCTGGAGCCTGCTTCCGATTCTGTGTTCCCTCTCTCTCTGCCCCTCCCCTGTTCATGCTCTGTCTCTCTCTGTGTCAAAAATAAATAAATGTTAAAAACATTTTTTTTTAAAAATTAGTGGGCCAAAAGTAGAACTTGGAATGGCATATACACATTGGTAGCTACATAAAATTAATTCTGTCTAAATAGTGATATAGAAAGAGCTTATAAACAATGACTTGGTTTAGGTGTTTTTTGTATATGTGGTTTGTTGTTTCCTATTTTTATTCTATTGATATTTATATGTCAACAATGTAAACAATGTTATGTTTTCCCTTCACTGTGCAGTTGATTGAGTAAATAAAAATATTAAAAGAATGCAAAGTAAGTTTCTCAGCAGGATTTTTGCTCATCTGCTGTCAAAATGTGAGGGCATGTCAAAGGTGTCCCAATGAAGGGGCCCCTGGGTGGCTCAGCTGATTGAGCATCCAACTTCAGCTCAGGTCATGGTCTCACCGCTTGTGAGTTTGAGCCCCGTGTTGGGCTCTGTACTGACAGCTTGAAGCCTGGAACCTGCTTTGTCTCCGTCTCTCTGCCTCTCCTCTGCTTGAGCGCGCACTCTCTCTCTCTCAAAAATTAATAAACATTTAAAAAATTAAAAAATATATATATGTCCCAATGAAGAGGCAACACAGCCTTTCTCTCTTTTGCCAACACCCACAGAGAGATGGATCAATGTACATGTCACAGATAAATAAAAGATCTTTATTTGTATCTCTGTCCCATTCCAGCTTAACCTTTAACTCCTCCATCTTTATGACTGCTAAATCCAGATTTATTTTTTCAGTTTATTTGGTAGACTTCCTTGTTTCCATTCCCCAAAGTTTCATAAAGAAGAAAAATCTTGACCGGTTTTAGCAACGCTTTTACAGTAGAAGCCCCTTCCTTTATTTTTTATTTTTTTTTCAATATATGAAATTTATTGTCAAATTGGTTTCCATACAACACCCAGTGCTCATCCCAAAAGGTGCCCTCCTCAATACCCATCACCCACCCTCCCCTCCCTCCCACCCCCCATCAACCCTCAGTTTGTTCTCAGTTTTTAACAGTCTCTTACACTTTGGCTCTCTCCCACTCTAACCTCTTTTTTTTTTTTTTTCCTTCCCTCCCCCATGGGTTTCTGTTAAGTTTCTCAGGATCCACATAAGAGTGAAACCATATGGTATCTGTCTTTCTCTGTATGGCTTATTTCACTTAGCATCACACTCTCCAGTTCCATCCATGTTGCTACAAAAGGCCATATTTCATTCTTTCTCATTGCCACGTAATATTCCATTGTGTATATAAACCACAATTTTTTTATCCATTCATCAGTTGATGGACACTTAGGCAAAAATTCTCAATAAGATACTAGCAAATAGAATTCAACAGCATATAAAAAGAATTATTCACCATGATCAAGTGGGATTCATTCCTGGGATGCAGGGCTGGTTCAACATTCGCAAATCAATCAACGTGATACATCACATTAATAAAAGAAAAGATAAGAACCATATGATCCTGTCAATCGATGCAGAAAAGGCCTTTGACAAAATCCAGCACCCTTTCTTAATAAAAACCCTTGAGAAAGTTGGGATAGAAGGAACATACTTAAACATCATAAAAGCCATTTATGAAAAGCCCACAGCTAACATCATCCTCAATGGGGAAAAACTGAGAGCTTTTTCCCTGAGATCAGGAACACGACAGGGATGCCCACTCTCACCGCTGTTGTTTAACATAGTGTTGGAAGTTCTAGCATCAGCAATCAGACAACAAAAGGAAATCAAAGGCATCAAAATTGGCAAAGCCCCTTCCTTTAGAATGATACACAATGCCATCTCAGGGAACCTGGGTTTTAATGAAGGAACATCTCCTATCTATACAGGCAGGCCATAAGTACCTTATGTACATCACCTCATTTCTTCTTAACAATGTCATTTCAAGATAGCTATTTTATATCCATCTTACAAATGAGGAAACAAAAGCGTACAGAATTTAAATAACTGCTTCTGAATAATGCAGCTAAGAGTAGGAGAGGCAGAATACAAACCCAGGTCTGAATTCAAAACCTACACTCATTCAGGGAATAACCATACTGCCATGTGCACGAAAGGGAGGGAATCCCACACTCCCAGGACCAGGAAAACAATACTGGTCCTTCTCTTGCTCACTCCCCCAAATGCAGTGGCGGGGGGGGGGGGGGAGCTTTTTGGCCAATCCTTACTCCAATGTAACTGGGGTAAACTAGCAAGGGACTAGTGCAAAGTGGCAGGGGTCAATTCCAGAAAAAGCCCAAAGGGATAACCCTAGCCCTTTCTCAGCCATTGTTTTCTATACATTGGCTGTTATCTCCTCATGGAAGAAAAGAGCACCCAGAACCCAGCTGTGTGCCCATGTGGGCAAGCATGCTCGTGTATGCCTGGGCACACTCACTCAGATTTTAAAGTCAGAAGCACTACAAAAAAAAAAAAAAAAAAAAAAAAAAAAAAGTACAGGCCAATATCCCTGATGAACATAGGTGCAAAAATCTTCAACAATATATTAGCAAACCAAATTCAACAATACATTTAAAGGATCATATGTTACTATCAAGTGAGATTTATTCCAGGATGTAAAGGTGGCTCAGCATGTGCAAATCAACCAACATGATGCTCCACATTAACAAAATGAAGGAAAGAAATCATATGATCTTCTCAATAGACACGGAAAAAGCATTTTACAAAATTCAACATCCATTTATGATTTAAAAAAAAACAAACTGTCAACAAATTGGGTATAGAAAGAACACACCTCAACATAATAAAGGCCAATGACAAACCCGCAGCTATTATCATACTCAATGGTGAAAAGCTGAAAACTTTTCCTTGAAGATTAGGAAGAGCATAAGGATACCTACTCTCCCCACTTGGTTCAACATAGTACTGGAAGTCCTGGCCAGAGCAATTAGGCAAAAACCAATAATAAAAAAAAGAAGTTAAAAACATCTAAACTGGAAAGGAAGAGGTAAAACTATCACCATTTTCAGATGACATGAAATTTTAGATAGAAGACCCTAAAGACTCTACCAAAAACTATTAGGACTAATAAGTTAATTCGGTAAAGTTGCAGGATATAAAAGTAATATACAGAAATCTGTTTCATTTCTATACACTCATAATGAACTATCAAAAAGAGAAATCAAGAAAAAAATCTCCTAAAATCAACAAGAAACAACAGGTGCTTGGCAAGGATGTGGAGAAAAAGGCACCCTTGTGCACTGTTGGTGGGAATGCAAACTGGTGCAGCCACTGTGGAAAACAATGTGAAGACTCCTCAAAAATTTAAAAATAGAACTACCCTACCTTCCAGCAATCACATTATTGGGTATTTACCCAAAGAATACAAAAACGCAAATTCAAAGGGACACATGCACCCCTATGTTTACTGTAGCATTATTAAAATAGCCAAGATATGGAAACAGCCCAAAGGTCCACTGATTGATGAATGAATAAAGAAGATGTGGTATATATACACAATGGAATATTTTTCAGCCATAAAAGAGAATGAGATCTTGCCATTTACAATGATGTGGATGGAGTTAGAGAGTATAATGCTAAGCAAAATGAGTCAGTCAGAGAAAGACAAATAACATATAATTTCACTCATGTGTGTTATTTAAGAAACAAAACAAGTGAGCAAAGGGGAAAAAAAAGAAAGAGAGAAACTAAGAAATAGACTCTTAACTTTAGAGAACAAACTGATAGTTACCAGAGTGGAGATGGGTGAAATAGATGATGGAGATTAAGGAGGGCACTTGCTATGATGAGCATTAGGTGTTTTATGGAAGTGTGGAATCACTATACTGTGTCCCTGTATCTAATATAACACCATATTTTAACTAACTGTAATTAAAATAAAAACTGAAAAATAAAAAAAAAGAATCCCACTTTCAATCACACCAAAAATAATAAATAGGAATAAATATAACCAAGGAGGTGAGAGACCTGTACACTAAGAAGTCTAAGACACTTTTGTGTCTTAGATTCTAAAATGAAAGAAATTGAAGAAAACAAAGAAAACACACATAAATGGAGAGATATTCCATACTTATGTATCAGAAGAATTTATATTGTTAAAATGTCCATAGAAACCAAAGTAATCTAGACATTCAATGCAATCCCTATCAAAATTCCATGGCATTTGTCACAAAACTAGAACAAATAATTCTTAAATTTATGTAGTACTACAAAGACCCTGAATAGATAAAATAATCTTAAGAAAGAAAAACAAAGCTGGAGGTATGATGCTTCCTGACTTTAAACTGTAGTACAAAGCTATAGTAATTATAACAGTAAGATACTGGCATAAAAACAGACACATAGATCAATGGAATAGAATAGAGGGCCTGGAAATAAACATATGCATATACGGGCAATTAATTTATGACAAAGGAGGCAAGAATATACAATGAAGAAAAGACAGTCTCTTCAATAAATGATGTGGGGAAAACTGGACAGCAACATGGAAAAGAATGAAACTACACAACTATTTTACCCCATACACAAAAATTAATTCAAAATGGATTAAAGACCTGAAACCATAAAACTCCTATAAGAAAACATAAGCTCCTTGCTGAATCTAAGGCAAGGAAAACAAAAGTAAAAATAAATGGGACTACATAGGATTAAAAGCCACTGCATAGTATAAGAAACCACCAACAAAATGAAAAGGCAGCCTACTAAATGAGAGAAGATATTTACTAATCATATACCAGTAATGGGTTAATACCCAAAATATATAAAGAACTCCTACAACCCAATAACAAAAAACAAACAATACAATTAAAAATGGGCAGAGGATCTGAATAAACAATTTTCAAAAGAGACATCCAGATGGCCAACAGACACATGAAAAGAGGCTCAACATCACACTTTATATCAGGGAAATGTAAATCAAAACCACAATGAGATATTACCTCACACCCTTCAGAATGGCTATTTTCAAAAAGACAAGAAATAGGGGTGCCTGGGTGGCTCAGTCGGTTGGGCGTCCGACTTCGGCTCAGGTCATGATCTCACAGTTCGTGGGTTCGAGCCCCACGTTGGGCTCTGTGCTGACGGCTCAGAGCCTGGGGCCTGTTTCAGATTCTGTGTCTCCCTCTCTCTCTGCCCCTCCCCTGTTCACGTTCTGCCTCTGTCTCAAGAATAAATTAAAAAAAAAAAAAATTTTTTTTAAATTTAAAAAAAAGACAAGAAATAATAATTATTAGAAAGGGTATAGAGAAAAGGAAATCCTTATACACTGTTAGTGGGAATGTAAATTGGTACAGTCACTGTGGAAAACAGTATGGAGGTTCCTCAAAAAATTTAAAATAGAAATACCATATAATCCGGCAAATCCACTACTGGGTATCTATCAGAAGAAAACAAAACACTAATTTGAAAAGATATATGCACCCCTAGGTTCATTGCAGCATTACTTACAATAGCCAAGATATGGAAACAACCTGTGTCCATCGATGGACAAATGGACAAAGAAGATGTCTCTCTCCCTCTCTCCCTCTCTCTGTGTACACAGACAATGAAATACTTTTGCCATAAAAAGAATGAAATCTTGCCATTTGTGACAACATGGATGGACCTTGAGGGCATTATGCTAAGTGAAATAATTTAGAACAGAAAAGGCAAATACAATACTGAGTGATTTCACAAAACAAAACCCAGACTCACAGATACAGAGAACAGATTGGAGATTGCCAGAGGGGAGGGGCTCAGAAGGGGGGGGGGGGATGGGTAAAGGGGATCAAGATGAAAGAACTTCAGTTATAAAATAATTAAGTCATGAGATGTACTATATGGCACGGGGACTATAGTCAATAATATTGTGTTAAATTTGTATAGTGGCAGATGGTAGCTAGACTCATTGTGGTGATCATTTCACAACATACTCAAATGACCAATCACTATGCTGTACGCCTGATACTAATATAATACTGTATTAAACTCCTTTTAAAAAAAGGAGTTCTAAAGTCGGTCAAGGCATGTGGAAGCATTACAGACTCTGAAAATCTCTGGATATACAACTCTGCTCAAAAGAAAAAAGGAGAAACTTGTGCCTATGAACTTGCTTTTAAAAAGTGGCGATGGGGTGCCTGGGTGGCTCATTTGGTTAAGAGTCCAACTTCAGCTCAGGTGGTGATTTCATAGTTCCAGAGTTTGAGCCCTGCATCGGGTACTCTGCGGTCAGCACAGAGTCTGCATGAGATCCTCTGTCCCCCTTTCCCCTGTCCCTCCCCCACTCGTGGGTGCCCTTGCACGTGCGTGTGCTCTCTCTCTCTCTCTCTCTCTCTCTCTCTCAAAAATAAATAAACATTAAAAACAAAACAAGAAGTGGTGATATTATACATCGGTGTTGATAGTAGCTTTACTCACAATAGCTAAAACACGGAAGCAACCCAAGCGTCCGTGAATGGATGAATAGATAAGCAAAATGTTGTATATACATGCAGTGGAATACTATTCCTTAAAAATGAAGGCAATTCTGCAGTATGCTACAACATGGGTGAAACTTAAGGACCTCATGCATGCTATGTGAAATAAGCCAGTCGCAAACATACAAATACTAAGTGATTCCACTTCCACCAGCTACTTAGAGTAGTCAGATTCACAAAGACAGAAAGTGGAATGGTGGTTGCCAGGGCCTAGGGGAAGAGGGACTAGGGAGGACTTGTTTAATGGGTATAGAGTTTCGGTTTTGCAAGATGAAAAGAATTATGGGGTTGGCTGGTAGTGATGGCCGCACAACAATGTGAATGTATTTAATAAGACTGAACTGTACACTTAAAAAATGGTTAATATGCTATATTTTATGTTATGTGTATTTTACCACAATAAAAAAGAAAAAATACAAAGTGGTTATTATTATTATTATTATTATTATTATTTTGGATTTGAGACTCCAAAGAGTCACAGGCTCTCTCTCCAATGAGAGGTCTGTTTGTACAAAATTTTCTATTCAATTTTAGGAGATCCTCCCTCCCTCCCCCCGCCCTCCCCCCCACTCCACTACCCAGAAAACCGTCTGTGGGGCTCTTGGGACTCCACAGATCCCAGGCTAAGAACCACTGCTTTAAAATAACCTCTCAAATTCTGCTTTCTCGGCTGCTATCAGTGTTAACAAATCTCCCGAAACCCAGCCAGGGAAGACAGATAGATGGTTGCATTTTGTTGCCTTTCTTCACAAAGATCTTTTCTTTCCCTCAGACTAGGACCAAGAGATTAGCTGTAACATTTTCAAAAACAAATAGTACTTTCAATGCTCTTCTGGAGTTTCAGCCACACCCTCAGACACTTTACAAATGCAGAGGAAAAAGAAAACAGAGCCCAGAAGTGGGGATTTCCTCACAGGGCTGGGGGTGTCCCCACCACCCCAGCTGCCTATGAAGCCGGCATTTCTACACAACCCTTTTGGAGCTGACTGGTCATGAGGCACTCTCCAGCTAGCAAACATTCAGCAAATGTCCTCTCTTGGAGAAGCAGAATTTTCAGAGTTTTAATGGCTCAAGATTTCCATCCTGGGAGCCTGCACTAGAAAGAGGCAGAAACGCCCCACAGCACCAACAGTGGCCACTTTGTTTATTGTTTTGCCACATGAGAGAGAAGGGGAGAGAAGTGGGCTGATGTAAGAGAATGAGAATGCCGTTGAAGATTTGCTTTTAAGCATTTAAAACCCTGCCTACGCCATAAGTCCAAAAACAGATATTTTGTCTGTCTCAACAGAGTGCAAACTAATCATCCAAACAAAGCCACCTTTCTTCATCAACCCTTGGCCACTACAGTACTTAAGTTATAATTTTTCTGTGTCTTTAACCCTTAAACAGTTAAGCTCTTCTGGAAGCAAAGTTGTCTAACCCCCCTTGTTATAGGTTTGGAAGGCAATATCACAATCCAAGACAAAGTAGAGTGTTTGATAGAGGGACCGTTTGTCGGACAGACTGTTTCTACTAAATGTCAAAATGCAGCTCTTCAGTAAATAGGAAAGCCAGCAAATGTGTAACATGAAACCAGGCAAAAGGCCCAGTGGGTTTGAGGCAACTCTCCCCATCTCCTGCCCCCACCCCCTGCCACATACAGAATGAAGGAATGGATTCAATTTTGTCCAGGCAAATAGAAATGAGAATAAATTTTAATCACACCAAAAACCTCCCCTAAACAAAACACAAAAATAATGGGGCAAAACAAAGTCACCTATATTTCCCAAGGTACTTTCCTTAAAGAAAGCAGTTAACAACGTCGAAGGGACAGGTTGTCAATGTCTCAAAGTGCCCTCGTATTGATGAAGGGAGGGACTTGTGAGTACCTCAAGCCCCAGATCAGTGGGGTATTATGTTGTGACCTTGTTGTAGGGAAACTAGTGCCTTCTTTTTTTAAATCTTTGCCTTCAGAACATCAAGGCCCAGTGATCTATGTGTTCAATTTTGTTCAGCTGGGTGAAATTAAAGACATTCAAAAATTTGTGTAGTCCCTCAGACAAGACACTTTAGAATAGGAGCCTGCCTCCATGGCGATAAGCAAACAATGAATGCAGTCAGTGCCCACAGACTGGTAGAAAATGGAAAGCTTCAAACTCCCTTTGTGCTATTATCAAGGGGCATCGCCTGTGCACTCTAGGAGGGTAGACAGAGCCCATAAAATATATCCTTTCATTTAGAAATAGGCACTTCAGGTCCCAAGATGGTCAAATAAAACCTTTCAGTACTGCCCACAGCATCTACTCCCACACTGACTTATCATGCCTCTCTGTTCAACCTGAATTATATTTAAAATCTGATTCTAAAGTACATCTGCAATTCTACCCAGCTCGGCAACCACAGAACACAGTTGTTCTCTCTGCTCCGGGATGCTGCCCTTGGGCTCTGATGCAAATGTTGACCCATCTAGTGCACTTGAATGAAGTGAAAGACCCTACTATCACACCTTCCCTACAAGTCTCCCCAGGTGATCAGAAATGAAGTACTGATTTTATCCTATCCCCACAATGATTTCCTGTAATGGAATCACATATTTCAAAACGCAAACACCTACACCCACAAAAACACCATCTAAGTGCTTAAGCTTTATGAAAATGATAAGAAAGAAACGGGGTTGATTTCATACAAAACACTCAGGAATTTGTAAATCCAAAAAACTGTTTTCCATTACTTTGGGATAAACTAGGCTTTTTTTTTTTCTTTAATATAATTTATTGTCACGATAGCTAACATACAGTGTATACAAAGTGTTCTTGGCTTGGGGAGAAGATTCCCATGATGTATCACTTACATACAACACCCAGAACAGACACACAGACCAATGGAATAGAATGGAGAACCCGGAATTGGACCCACAAATGTATGGCCAACTAATCTCTGACAAAGCAGGAAAGAGTATCCAATGGAAAAAAGACTCTTTTTAGCAAATGATGCTGGGAGAACTGGACAGCAACATGACAAAGAATGAAACTGGACCACTTTCTTACACCATACACAAAAATAAACTCAAAATGGATGGAAGACCTAAATGTGAGACAGGAAACAATCAAAATCCTAGAGGGAAAAACAGGCAGCAACCTCTTTGACCTCAGCCACAGCAACTGCTTACTCAACACGTCTCCGGAGGCAAGGGAAATAAAAGCAAAAATAAACCAGGCTTTTCTAAAACAACTTTGTTTTAGACAAAATATTCAAAATATCATGCAGGCATGTCTTTGGGAGTGCAAGAGTGAACTGATATACAGTGTGATCACTTACAAACCAAAGCTCATTTTTTTAAAGGCCAAAACAGATCCAACTTCATCACCCACTTTATCCACCCTACTTCACTCCAAATGATGTGTATTTACTTCCAAAAAGTAGAGCTGCCTTCAAAGAAAGAAGATTGGCACTATTTAAGATATTTCAAGCAGTTTGCCATAGAAGTATCTATACTACTGAGCAAGATAGCAATTGGTAGAAAGAGTGTATAACTCCTACACTGCCCTTTTAAAAATATAACTCTGATGACTTGAAAGGCCATTTGGCATATATATTATAGATTTTACCTGGTAAGTTCTCTCTCTTTTTTTTAATGTGTGTATGCACCCTTCAGAGGAATAAATAACTGGCCTTTCCCACTGTGGCAAATAATGGTAGGGCAAATGTGCCTGCACACCTGCTAAAAATTCAACAGCATAACCATTTAAGTAGGTAATGATTAAACTTTAAAGTTCTTTTTTTAAAAAAAAATTTTTAACATTTATTCATTTTTTTGATAGAAAGAGACAGAGCGTAAGTGCGGGAGGGGCAGAGAGAGAGGGAGACACAGAATCCCAAGCAGGCTCCAGGCTTTGAACTGACAGCACAGAGCCCGACGCGGGGCTCGAACTCACAGACCATAAGATCATGCCCTGAGCCGAAGTCAGACGCCCAACCGACTGAGCCACCCAGACGCCCCTAAACTTTGAAGTTCTTAAGAATCAACTAGGATGCTGGTTAAAATGCAGATTCCTGGGACTGTTCCTAGAGATTTTAATTCTATAGGTCTGGAGTGGGGCCCAAGAGCCTCCAGGTGATTCTTAAGCACATCAGTTCGTGCACCTCACAGTTGATTAAAATTTCTATTGGACTCACTGCACAGGATACCTGGTTTCTATGCTCTGCAGTTTCAGCCAGATGGTTGTGCCAGTAGATGCTAAAGAATTAGGTCACCTATTCCTAGCAGCTAGGTGAGGGATGGCCACACTGCCTGTTCACTTGATAATGTTCCATTTGGGGGAAATTTTGTCTTCAACTCATTCAATATGCTGGGAGAGATATTTGGCACAATCCTCTCCTCTCCCCTATCTCCTTCATCCCTGCCACCTCCTTGTGGGAAGGGCTTTCCCCAGAGGGCATCTGGAGGTCCTGAACATCTTTTCTCACATCAGCCCCAGAACACACAGGAGGTGATAAGTGACCTGCATTCTTTCTCCCATCTGGCAGTCTGGATGCCAACAGACCTCAGCCACCTATCCTTCAAAATGCAGGCAGTGGTTGTAGCAATGTGGACGGAACTGAAGAGTGTTATGCTAAGTGAAATAAGCCATACAGAGAAAGACAGATACCATATGTTTTCACTCTTATGTGGATCCTGAGAAACTTAACAGGAACCCATGGGGGAGGGAAAGGAAAAAAAAAAAAAAAGAGAGAGAGAGGTTAGAGAGGGAGAGAGCCAAAGCATAAGAGACTCTTAAAAAATGAGAACAAACTGAGGGCTGATGGGGGGTGGGCGGGAGGGGAGGGTGAGTGATGGGTATTGAAGAGGGCATCTTTTGGGATGAGCACTGGGTGTTGTATGGAAACCAATTTGAAAATAAATTTCATATATTAAAAAAATTAAAAAAATTAAAAAAAAAAAATGCAGGCAATGGTTCTCAACCTTGCCCGCATGCTGGGGAAACACAGGGGAGCTTTAACAAATCCTGAAGACAGGATCTCATCTCCAGACTGATTTAATTGGTGCAGGGTGGGGCTTGGAGATTGGGAGTTTTAAAAGCTCCCTCAAGTGTTTCTAAGAGAGCTAAAGTTGAGAGTCTCTTAAGAGCATCAGTTGGCATGCCTTTCCTATAAAGGACCAGATAGTGAAAACATTAGGCTTTGCCAATGATACAATCTCTGTCACACTACTCGATGCTGCAGTTGTAGCTAGAAAAGCAGTCACAGACAATACATAAATGAATGGGCATGATTGTGTGATGGTAACACTTATGGACACTGAAATTTGAATTCCATATAATTTTCACAGATCATGGAATATTCATCTTTTGATTTTTTTTCTGAACCAGTTAAAAAGATCAAAACCATTCTTGGGTCACAAGGTGGTAAAATCAAAATCAGACAGTAGGTTGGATTAGGCTCTCAGTTCGTGGTTTGCTAAGCAAAACCCAAAAATGAATGTTAGAGCCTTTGGGGTCATGGTCAGCTATGGAAAACCTATTAGAGCACAACCTTTTAATCTTTACAAAGATTATTTTTATATATTTTGGACTTGGTCTTGTGCAGTTTCTTGGTATAGGAAGCTAGTTTTATAAGAGATGGGTCTTCTATGTAAATATAAGAATTATGGAACTCCTTTTACAAACTGTGAGTTATCATTTTCCATTCTTTGTCCCTCCTATCAGTACTCCGTGGAGAAAGAGGAAAACTGAAATTCTTTTTTTTTTTTTAGTATCAACTAACATTCATTAAGTGCATTATACAGTGCACGGTACATGAAGAAATACAGAAGGAAACAAAAGTGCAAAATTACGGTAAGCATTAAAAGGAAAAAATGTTAAGGGCATTGATTTATCTATAATTCCACTTTCACATGATAACAGAACCTGAAAAAAGGCTGCTTAACAGTGGACTCTGCGAGCATACAGCCAGAGTCGAAAAATCTAGCTCTCTTACAAGTTCTGTGACCTTGAGCAAGTTATTGTTTTATCCATATAATGTCTGTCTTCTTTAAGAGATGCATCTGGGGGTGCCTACGTGGTTCAGTCGGTTAAGCATCTGATTCTTGATTTTGGGTCTGATTCTCAATTTCAGGTCGCGATCTCATGGTTCGTAGGACCAAGCCCCACACTGGGCTCTGTGACAACAGCTCAGACCCTGCTTGGTATTCTCTCTCTCCTCTCTCTCTGTCCCTCCCTCCCTCGCTCTCTCTCTCTCTCAAAAATAAATAAATAAACTTAAAAAAATAAAGAAAGAGGAGTACCTGGGTGGTGTTCTTTCTCTCTCAAAAGTAAATAAAAACATGAAAAAAAAAAAAAAAGAAAGAAATGGTTCTAACCTGTTTTTACAATGCCTAGTACCCAGCTGAGCACTCTATGTGTTATAACTGGGGTGCTACAGATAATATGTTGTAGAAGAGGTCCAATTATGTCTGTTGTGCAAATAGTAATGGACAGTGGAAGTTTCTACACAGGCAGAATGAGTAAATGTTTAGACATCTCTATGGCACTGAAACACAGTATGATCCCTTTTCCCAGCTCCCCCTTCCACACAGAGGTACGCATTGCCCATGTTGCTGGAGTGTTCACCACTAATGGCTCACAGCTACGTTGCTTCCCTGAAGCTGTCTTCTCCTTAAGGCAGTTGCCTTGCCCACAGATGTGTCCCATCCCTAGAGACAGCAGGCATCCAAAGGCGGGTCAAAATGAATTCAAAGGCCTGGTCTCTTTGCCCATGAGATCTGCTCAGGCCTTTGTTGAGATGGCATCACTGGTCAACCTCCTGCATCCCTCACTCCCCTGCATGTTGATCCTGAGCGCCCACGCAATAAGCCTTCTGCATTTAACTCTCCACCTCAGCGTCTATTTCTAGATCCAACCTAAGCCCTCTAATGAGCTGCTGCCAGATTCCTGCCACCTTACATTGGCATACACACTTAACTAGAAAACGCCTTCTTTTTCTTTTCTTTTCTCTCTCTCTTTTTTTTTGTCTGTGTTGTCACCGATAACAATGGAAGAGATCATTTTCAGAGAAATTCTCATTAGTGGCTCAGATAATCTGGATCTGGATCCACCCTCTTATTGCTCAAACATATGTGAAAACAACCATTTTCATAGGGTAGGTGCAGTTCTCACAAGCCACAGCTCATGTGTAATTAAAGGGGTCAGAGCTGCAGACTTACTTTGTCAGGCAGATCTCAGTTTTCCTAAGGAGAATACCAATAGGAAGTGGAACGAATCTGCCTGGCAGGTGGAGAGATGCACCAACTGTCCTGCATTTCCTTTGGCCACAAAGCTCTCTTTTTTATCAAAGAAAGGACTCTTTTCATGCTGAGATTAGTTTTAATGAATTTTGAGTGTCTTCCATCTGGCTCACTCTTCCCTAAAGGAACTGTATCATTGATTTTTCTGGCTATATATATACACATACATATAGCAGAATTAGAACTCGCTGCTCTGGCATTCCCCAGGCTTTGCCCTTTCCTTAACAACAAAAACGGAACCTTAAATGCCTCCAGATGCTTTTTGGGATCTTCGGGAGAACCACTTTTTCAAAATTAAGGGATTTTCATATGACCCCTGGTCCAATTATAAACCTCATTTTGAAACCACAGGATAGGGGTGCCTAGGTGGCTCAGTCAGTTAAGTGTCTGACTCTTGATTTTGACTTAGGTGATGACCTAAGTTGGTGAGTTCAAACTCCATGTTGGGCTCTGCACTGGCAGTGTGGAGCCTGCTTGGGATTCTCTCTCTCTCTTCCTCTCTCTCAGCCCCTCCCCTGTTCATGTGTATTCTCTCCCTCTCTCTCAAAATAAATAAATAAACTTTAAAAAACATATGGAAAAAAATTTTTTTAAAGAAACCACAGGATATGCTTCCTTATACCTGTGATTCTCAAACTGTGGTTTCTCGACCAGCAGCATCATTAATACCCGGGAATTTGATAGACATGCAAAATTCTTTTTTTCATATAATTTTGATATTTATTTATTTGTGAGAGAGAGGGAGAGAGACGGAGCATAAGCAGGGGAGGGGCAGACACACACACACACACACAGAATCTGAAGCAGGATCCAGGCTCTGAGCTGTCAGCACAGAGCCCAACGCAGGGCTCGAACTCACAAACCATGAGATCATGATCTGAGCCGAAGTCGATGCTTAACCGACTGAGCCACCCAGGAGCCCCAACGTGCAAACTCTTGAATCAAAAACTCTAGGAGTGGGGTACAACATTCTGTGTTTCAACAAGTCCTGCAAGTGACTGATAATCCTTTGCATGCTAAAGTTTGAGAACCACTGTCTGACACAATCTTAGAAAGCGTCTGGTCCTACAAGTACCCTTACCTACAGATTTGTGAGTGTCTTTATGTAGGCCCTTCCAGGCAGTACTCACAAACAAGAAATCTGGCATACTGAACCCAAGTCAAATTCCAAATTGAACACTTCCTTATTCTGTCACTTCTGGCTGTCAGCATTTCCCCTTGCTTTGTTCCTTAAAGTTCTCTCATCTTGATGGAGGCAAGTACACAGGAGTCAGTCAGCTCTGGTTTCTGGTTCTACCACTTATTAACTTGCTAGGTGACATTGTTGAATTCCACAATTTCTCTAAGTCTCAGTATCCTCATGGGCAAAATAAGGTTAATAGTGATATCTATTTTACAAACGTTAGCTTTTGTTATGATGATAATGCTGCTGATAGTACCTATTACTTAATCATAAACTGCTCTGTATGTAGATTGCTTGCTAATACTTGAAACTAGAAAGAAGTTGAAGCCAGTTCCATGGGAATTGAGAAATCTTTCTTTTCATCTGAATCAAGTCCTTGAGCTCCAAGGGTCTTTGAGCCAAACTGTGTATCTTCAGTGAATTTATTTTTATTCCTTTGTTTTACAATATATACGAGTGGGTGTCCATGTGTCAAACACTTTACCTTGGAGCTAGGAGCCTGACCCAGTTTTCTAAGAGCTCCTCATTCTGGAATTTGACCTAGTTCAGGATGCCAGGTTCCATGTTTGTAGATTTTCTAAGTCTTTTCTGCTTTTCTCTGATTACCAGCAGTGACCATGGAGTCTTCAAGAACTCCAGAGTCACCTCAAGATCTGTGATCAAGGGCTGCGAAGACCTGAAACTTCTCCGTTAATCAATATATATTTATTGATCCAGCTATATTTTGGGCCTTGTGTCTTTGAAACCTGCCAGGGCTATGGACCAGGTTTCCGTAAGAACATTAAAACCCAAAGATGATGGATGATGGAACTCTTATGATTGGTCCATTGAAGTAGAACCATGGGGGACCCAACCCCTTCCAGGCCAAACACAGTGTGGGACAAACTCTGAACTTTTTCAGGAGACTCCCATGCAGCTACAGCATTGATGTTTCTAGGAACACTGTTCAAAAAGCCTATTCTACTTGCACTGTTAAATGATTCAGACCAGTGTGCCTGTCAACATCAGAATTAGAAATCTACTTTCTTGCTCCTGGAAATTGGTACTGAGTATAAGTGAGAATGTTGGGGTACTACAAATTCAGTACTGACTTCTATAGGAAACCAAAAGGGCTACAAAAGGGACATCCTCAAACGCATTATCACCTGGCTGTGCACAGTAAAGAAGGCCTGGGGGGAAAAGATCACTGGAGAAAGTATTTCATTTCATTTCAATTGGAGCTAAAAACACTGGGATCTCTCCCAAATGCATCAGCTTTAACATCCATGCATCTTAAGCTCTGAATTAATTTGTTCCTCTTCAAGCACTTGAGGCCATCCCCTACCATCTGTATTTAGGCCCAGACAGCTAACCATTCTCCCTTGGCTCAGTAAATGTGTATATATGACCTTTTTGAATGTGTGTGTTTGTTTGATAATATCTCCATATATGTAAATTTCTATAGACTCATCTGGATAAATTAGCAGGACCTGATTTTAGTTGCAACATATTTTTAGAAACCAGTTCATAAAGGACCACATTATCCATGGAAAAGATGCTATAATTGGTAGTTTCATTCCTGATCAAATAATCCTCCGCAAATAAAATACAGATGTTGTAAACAACTTGTCATGGAACAATAATGACCATTTTACCAACCTCTATAAATATCTGAAGCATTAAAACAATGCCCTAAGTCCTATAAAATGGAAATAAACATACACAATATCTATACATGCAGCCTCAAAGTTTCTTTCACCCCACAAAAATACAGCTCAGTTGAATTATGTTCTAAAACTAATGTGCCAGCTATAATAACATGAAATATTTGATTACTAATTTAGCAAACCTTGGATTTGAGAGGAGCATTTTGGGGATGATTTAGATAATCCCAATCTTTCCTTGTTTTAAGGTGTCCAAAAAATTTGATCTAATGTCTTCTTTTCCCTTTGAGGTAGAAATCTATTTTTTACTCCATCTACTACCTCCATTTTATAAGCCTCTTTCTCCTCCTGCGTTTTCTGCTCTTTTTCCTCCTCCGTAGCCACTACCCTTCCCAATATATGACTATTCTGGAAATACTATGTTGTCACAATGCAACTCTGTCCTGGCCAAAGATAATTCCTCCAGGATTAGGTCCCAATCACTGTCTCACCTGGGAATTTGATATTTGGGACCCAGGGAACCAGAGATGGGCCTCCTGCAGAGGCCTCAGGACCCGAAACCCCCATCCTACTAGTTTGTTCACTCGTTTTTCGGGTTCCATGAGCTGCCCCAATATCCTTCCAAGAAACCTCCCTTTTGGCTTAAGCTAGGCAGAGTCATTTTCTGTTACTTCGGGCAAAAAGACTTGGGGTGCCTGGGTGGCTCAGTCAGTTAAGTGACTGACTTTGGGCTCAGGTCATGTTCTCACAGTTCGTGAGTTCAAGCCCTGAGTTGGGCTCTGTGCTGGAAGCTGTTTCAGATTCTGTCTCCCTCTCTCTGCCCCTCCCCTGTTCGCACTCTGTCTCTGTCTCTCTCAAAAGTAAATAAACATTAAAAAAATTTTTTAATGAAAAAAAAAGACTCTTGGGGTGCCCGGTAATTCAGTCCCTTAAGCATCTGGCTCTTCATTTCGGCTCAGGTCATGATCTCACAATCGTGAGATCAAGCCCTGAGTCAGGCTCTGTGCTGGGCATGGAGTCTGCTTAAGATTCTCTCTGTCTTTCTCTCTCTCCCTCTGCCCCTCCCCCGCTCGCTCTCTCTCAAATAAAATAAAAGAAATAAAAAATAAAGCAAAAAGACTGTTACTAAATATACCTATGACAAATAGAGGCACTTAAGATTATTCTTCCACCTGAAGGCTCAGGTCAAAACAAGTACTACTCATACTAAACAACCTAGAAAATTTGTACAACAAATGACAAAAATATGTAACAAATTAATAAACACTATATAGTTTCACTTTAGGTATTAAATGTATGACAGGAAAACCCTTATATACCAAACTGTTACTCTTGGTTCTCTCCAGTGATTTGTCTGTTTTTTTTTTTATTTTATTTTGCCCTACTTTCCAGTTCCCACAATAAGTCAGATTTACTTTTTGTAATTAGACAAAAAAAAATAGTGAAAGAATTTTAAGAATGAGATGTCCCACAGAGGATTGACATCGGTGATAATGATCATAGCCATGCTGTTCTCTCACTTACAAGTGATTTTTAGGAGCACCTGTGTGGCTCAGTCGGTTAAGTCTCCAACTATGGATCAGGTCATGATCTCATGGTTTATAACTCCCAGCCCCACGTGTCTGTGTTGACAGCTCAGAGCCTAGAGCCGGCTTCAGATTCTGTGTGGGTATGTGTGTCTCTCTCTCTTGCCCTCCCCTGCTCTCTCTCTCTCTCTGTCTCTCAAAAATAAATAAACGTTTAAAAATTTTTAAAAAGAAGTGATTTTAAAGATGACTCAGGCCTGCTGTTATTCCCTCAATTGTTCCCCACTATCTTAATCTATTCATAGCTAAAAGAGCAGTTTCTTAGCTTCAAAGCAATGTCACTAGGAAACATTAACGACTGTAGGGACAGGATTTGGAGTGAGAGTACGTGGGTTTGAGCGCCAGAAAAAATGCTTTGTGGTCTAGGGATGGTCACTTACTTTCTCTAAGCCTCAACTTCCCATTTAGCTTCCCTTAGCTTTAAAATGGGGAATCACAGGGGCACCTGGGTGGCTCAGTTGGTTGAGCATCTGACTTCGGCTCAACTCATGATCTCGCAGTTTGTGAATTCGAGCCCCACATCAGGGCTTGCTGCTGTCAACCTGTCAGCACAGAGCCCACTAGGGATCTTCTATCCCTTCCTCTCTTCCCCTCCCCTGCTTGTTCTCCCCCCAAAATAAATATAAAAAAAATAAAAATAAATAAAATGGGGAATTACAGTGTTCTCTGAGGGTGTTTGTGTGGTTCACAAGAGATGTACAAAGATACAAAAGCTCTGTGCAATGGGAAACAAACATGAGCTATTGGTACCTACTCTCTCCCCCAGTCCTCCAGCAGCCCTCTTGGCCAGTGTGGCTTTTGGCTGGGCTTCTTCATCAAGAAATTAGAAGAGTCCACTCTGCACTCCTTACCAAATTCACTTGGCTGAGGATGGGCTGGAAACTCAGGCCCTGAGGTCTCAGTTATCCTTCTCTTAATGGCTTTGTATCCTTTCAACAAAATAAAATTCACTTATACAATACTGAATCCTACAAAAATATAATCCATCTAGTACCTATACTTTTTAAAAAATTGTAGTAAAATACACCTACCATAACATTTACCAATGTGGCTATTTTTAAGTGTATAGCTCAGTGGCATTAAGTACATTCATACTATTGTGCAATGATCACCACCATCCATCTCCAGAACTCTTCGTCTTCCAGACTTCCAAACTTACAAATTAAAACTCTGTCCCCATTAAGCACTAACTCCCTCCCAACCACACAAGCCCCTGGCAATCCCCATTCTACCTTCTGTCTCTGGATCTGACAACTCCAGGTACTTC
Source organism: Panthera uncia (assembly GCF_023721935.1). Taxonomy (NCBI): domain Eukaryota; kingdom Metazoa; phylum Chordata; class Mammalia; order Carnivora; family Felidae; genus Panthera; species Panthera uncia. Next base: position 90,455,703 of record NW_026057582.1, read on the forward strand.
ATATAAGTGAAAAATTACACAATATTTGTCCTTTTGTGACTGGCTTATTTCATTTCACATAATATATTCAAGATTTGCTATGGTCTGAATGTCTGTGTCTCCCCAAAATGTGTATGTTGCCATCTTAATGCCCAAAGGTGATGGTTTTGGCAGGTGGAGTCTGTGGGAGGTAATCATGCCATAAGGATGGAGCCCGCATGAATGAGACTGGTGCGCTTACAAAAGAGATATCACAGAGCTCCCTGGCCTCCCTAGCAATGTGGTTAGTCTGTGATTTGGAAAAGGGCCCTCATCCAGCCATGCTGACGCCTTGATCTCAGACATGCAGACTCCAGAACAGTGAAAAATAAATATCTGTTGTTTATAAACTGCCCAATCTGTGGTACTTTGTTACAGAGGCCCAAATACATTAAGACAAGGCTCAGCCATGCTGTAGCACGTGCCAGTTCTCTTACTTTTTTTTTTTCCCAGCTTTATCAAGGTATCATTGACAAATAAAACTAACATTTTTAAAGTGTACAATGTGATGATTTGATATACATATACGTTGTGAAAGGACTCCCACAATCAAGTTCATGATCACATCCATCACCTCCCATATTTTTTTTTAAATTTTTTTTTTTAACATTTATTTATTTTTGAGACAGAGAGAGACAGAGCATGAACGGGGGAGGGGCAGAGAGAGAGGGAGACACAGAATCGGAAGCAGGCTCCAGGCTCTGAGCCATTGGCCCAGAGCCCGACGTGGGGCTCGAACTCACGGACCATGAGATCGTGACCTGAGCTGAAGTTGGACGCTTAACCGACTGAGCCACCCAGGCGCCCCACCCATATTTAATTTTTGTGCGTGTCTGTGTGTGTGTGAGAACACTTAAGATCTAGTAGCAGCAAATTTCACTTATGCAATACACTACTATCAGCTGGAGTCCCCATGCTCTGCATTAGGTCTTCAGGTCTGACTCATCTTATAATTAAAAGTTTGTACCCTCTTACCAGCATCTCCACATTTTCCCTCAACCCCCAGCCCCCGGCAACTACCATTCCACCCTGCTTCAATGAATTGGATGTTTTTGTTGTTCCTTTTTTTTTTTTTTTTTTTTAAGATTCCACATATAAGTGAGGGGCGCCTGGGTGGCTCAGTCAGTTGGGTGTCTTACTTCAGCTCAGGTCATGATCTCACAGCTTGTGGGTTCAAGCCTGCACTGGGCTCTGTGCTGACAGCTCAGAGCCTGGAGCCTGTTTCAGATTCTGTCTCCCTCTCTTTCTGCCCCTTCCCCACTCATGCTCTGTCTCTCTCTCTCTCAAAAATAAATAAACATTAAAAAAAAAATTTTTAATTCCACATATAAGTGATACCATGCAGTATTTGTCTTTCTCTGACTTATTTCACTTAGCATAATACCTTTCAGGTTCATGCATGTTGCCACAACTGGCAGCATTTTCTTCTTTTTTAAAGCTAATAATCCATTATGTGTGTGTGTGTGTGTGTGTGTGTGTGTGTATCACATTTAGTTTATCTATTGTCAATTGGACAATAGATACTTGGGTTGCTTTTGTGTATTGTGAATAATGCCACTCTGAACATGGATATACAAATATGTTTGAGTCACTGTTTTCAGTTCATTTAGAACTACACCCAGAAGTGAAATTGCTGGTTATATGGTAGTCCTATTTTTAACTTTTTGAGACACTCCCATACAGTTTTCCATAGTGGCTGCACCATTTTACATTGCTACCAAGAATGCACAAGAGTTCCTAATTTCTCCACACCCTTGCTAACATTTGTTATTTTCTGTTTTGGGGATTTGTGTGTGTGTGTGTGTGTGTGTGTGTGCTTTAAATAACAGTCTAATGAATGTAAAGTACAACCTCATTGTGGTTTTGATTTGCATTTGCCTAATGATAAGTGATGTTGAGCATCTTTTCATGTGCTTATTGTCCATTTGTATATCTTCTTTGGAGAAATGGGTTAAGTCCTTTGCCTAGTTTTTCATAGAGTTGTTTGGTTTTTGTTGTTGTTGAGTTGTATAAGTTCTTTATATATTCTGGATATTAACCCCTTATTAAATATATGATTTGAAAATACTATTTCTATTCTGTGGGTTGCTTTAGTAACTATATTTCTTGGCCTTACACCTGTTCATTCAAATAGTAACTGTGCACCTATACTTGAAATACACTGCGCTAATGACTGAGCAAAACAATGCCATTGACTTTCATATTCTCTCTCCCTTCATTTCACACTGTCATGCTATCAGAACCCCTCCCAATGCTTGGAAACATTTTTTTTTTTATTACTGGATCTTTGGAGTCTTCTAAAAGGAATTTAATTGACTATTTCATCTCAGATATCTGAGAAATGAGATCTCAGTACTAAATAGGCTGTGAGGAACTGGGGAGCAGTGAAACTTGAAACTAGAAGAAACAGTCATTGTCCATACACCCATACACACACACACACACACACACACACAGCCCAAAACCTCCAGCAAGAGCTTCCTGACATCTACACGTGTGAGACAAGAAGCACGTCCACTTACATCAGTGCTTGCCAAAGAGTGTTTGACTGTTAGGTTTTATTGTAACTGTTCTCACCAGCTGATAAAGGTTATAAACCTTGACCCTGGGACACTGGACCCTTACTGAGGTCTTAACATTCTTTCCTGACCAATGAACAATGGCACTTGTTTTATCCAACCACATACATTCCATCTCAGCCAGAGTGCTTGTTTTCAATCCTTAGCATGACCACCATAAACAAAAACTTAAAAACTCCTGATTTTTTTTTCTCCTCACCGCTCTCCTCAGCAAATTTCTTCATTAAGGAGTGTTCCTTTGCCTGGCAAGTTAATGGACTCAGTCTTTTGTATTCACATATGGCAGTCTTTATTTTGTGTGCTCTGTGGGCTACAATCCTACTAAGTCCGGTGATCTCCTCACAAGTCAACAAAGAACCCACACACCAGATTCGGTACAGTTACTCCGTTTTATGCAGAGATACACTCATCCACGGGTAGCTGCAACCGAATCCCATTCCTATAATCCTCAGGACAGTTAGCTAAATGCCAGCCTGTTTTCAAACAGATATCTTAATTTAGCCACCAAACATCCAGATATTTGACCTCTACAGAATACTTTCCCTCCTCATGCTCACATTTCTTAGAAACTATAAACACAGGCCTTTATGTAAATGTTCAGCTGCTTCTTGGATCTGCTTTACATCAAATGGCTGCTAACTCTTTCTCTCTCTCTCTCTCTCTCTCACACACACACACACACATTTGTCTCTGAAGAACTGAGTTTAATGTCCTGTTGAAGCCAAAGAATCAAAATTTCAAGACAGTGAATTAAATTTGCAGAATCACTGTTCATTAGCAGTAACGTTTCAAACAGGAAATTAGTCCAATTACAATATCCTCTGAATTATGATCTCTGCTTCCTCATTGCCTTATCTAGTACCAAATCACACAAATAGCCTGCTTAGTGTCTATGGCAGCAGTTCAAAAAACAATGTTACCCAAGGTTTTTCTTCCCTCATGGAATGGAATGGAATGGGGCAGATAAATATTCCATGACTTGTGGCCCCTTAAGATCAGCTAGAGAAAATGAATCTTAAGCCAGGATTCCCAACAGGGAGCATTACCACCCATTGTCTAACAGCTCCCCATGTTCCTTCGTAGACCCCCAGGGATGATAATCACGGGAATGAGGCAAACCCACTGCCAGCTGCTGCTTCCCAGCTGTCCTGGAGCCTGGCGTGGGCAGATCCCATGCTGGGTGTCTCATGCTTAGCCTGGCTGATTTAATTACCAAATATGAGTTACAAACATAAGACAGTAAATACAGGAAGCAGAGAGAATAGTTAAGACAGTGATCTGGAGATCTCTCCCACCAGCACTGTGTCCTGCCCCTGGAAGTAAGTGATGTCCTACAATAAATGTAATGAACTAACTGTCTCCTCGACAGTTTCCTACGAAGTTCTGTTCTTTAGAGTTGAAAGTCAAGCCCTGTCCCACCAGCTCCACTTGGTGGCTCCACCCTGATACACATGTTTATCCCTCCTTCAGTATCTGAGGCAGGTTCCTAGCTAGACACAAAGAAGGAGGCACCTCTAGGGAGAGAGGGAAGATTTTTTTCTCCGTTGCAAGATGTGGATGCTTACTCAAAGGAGGGAAACCAGGAGTTAGGTTTTAATGACCTGATTTATTTTGTGTGAGTGTGTATGCATGTGTGTGTGCCCTGATTTAGATTGAATGAGGGTTTTTGTTTTCTTTAGCTTTGTTTTAAAAACCATGATAGAAACCCTTTTACAAGAGAGCAAATGACTATATCATCCTTGTCATGATTTTCACTTTCCCTTTCTCTTATTTCCTATTGCTATTGTTTTCAGAACAAGTTGAAGACAACTGTGGCTGTGAGTCTTTGTCGTCCTAATGATCTTGTTTCTCTTTTCTCTCAGGAAAACCTCCTCCTTTGCCCTTTTGCCTGAATACCTGATTACTAAAAACTAAGATCCCATCCTAAATCAGTCAAGAGAATAAATGCCTGGGTAAGAACTAGTGCAGGAACAACAGTAAAAGCCACCCACGGGACTTTTTTGGGGGACTAAATCTGGAGTCAAAGTGGAGGGGCATGATGGAAGCTTTGAAAGGGGTATGATCCAGGGAACTGCTGAGAAAGTGAATGGCCTCTTGTCCTTTTCTTCTTTTCTCTGCTCTATTTGAGTATTCTCTGTGTTCTAGAAACCCTGTGCATTGAGGCCTCAAACAATTGGCAGAAAAGTCCGTCACGAAGACAAGAATTCCACTCCACCTTTCTTCTGTGTTCAAATGCTGACCCACCTGTTATATCTGAAATCATGGCTCCTCCTTTATTTTCAGGAATTTCCTGTTACTGTCTCCCGATTTTCTGGAATAATGTATTAACTAATTTAGAGATGGTGAGACCATTTATCATGGGTGGGACATCAGCCTGAAACATCATCATTTGAATCTGTAGTGGCAGTTAGATACACTAGTTTATTAGCATTCACACCTGATTGATTTTATGTTTATGTTTGACAGTAAATATAGGGAGATAGCTGTGGTCCTACAAAATGACTTCTTTCTTTTGGAATTCTAACTGGTCCAGTGAAATCTTTTTTCTTTGATTAAGTAGGATTATGAGTTAAATGAAACTGTGTGAATATGTGACATTTAAATTTAAAATAGCTTGAAACCTAGGGGCATGTGGGTGGTTCAGTTGGTTGAGCGTCCAACTTCGGCTCAGGTCATGATCTCGCAGTTCCTGAGTTCAAGCCCTGTGTCGGGCTCTGTGCTGACAGCTCAGAGCCTGGCGCCTATTTCAGATTCTGTGTCTCCCTCTCTCTCTGCCCCCTGACCCATTCACACTCTGTCTCGTTCTCTCTCAAAAATAAACATTAAAAAATTTTTAAAAGTAGCTTGAAACCTGATTAAACTTAATGTTTTAATGATAACATCTAAGACCATTGGTAATAAAGCAACTTGAAAATTGACCAAATGTCAAAATACATATAAGTGGAGAGAAGAAAGGAGAATGAGCTAAGAGAGAGAGAGAGAGAGAGAGAGAGAGAGAGAGAAGAAAAGTAAATACTTGGGAAGTGGGATAGGAATTCGAGGTTTTCAAGAAAATAAACGACCCTTAAGCTTGCACAAACCTGCCCAGAGCACAATCTACCATGCCTGAGCCACACATGGACACATCCACAAAGAATAATACCCAGATACCATACAAGGTACCTTCCCCAGGTGTGTACATTAGTTATAAACTGAATCTTCACGGAATAGAACAAAATAACCTGTTACCATTTACTAAACAATAGGAAAATATAGACTTACAAGCTCACAAAGATGCAAAAAATAGATACTAAAAAAAAAAAAAAAGATACTACATGACTGAGAGAAAGGAATATCAAGCAGTCAGTTCTGCATAGCAATCTAGCAATACACACCAAATGCTTCCAAAGCAGTTATATTGTTTGGTCTAGTGGTAAGCCTTGAGGACATTGTGCTAAATGAAACAAATCAGTCACAAAGGGACAAATACTACATGATTCCACTCACATGAGGTACCCAGAGTAGTCAAATCCATAGACACAGAAAGTAGAATGGTGGTTGCCATGGGCTAGGGGAGGAGGGAATGAGGAGTTACCATCTGGGAAGATGAAAAAGTTCTGGGGATGGATGGCAGCAATGGTTGCACAGCAACATGAATGTACTTAATGCTACTGAAGAGTGCACTTAAAACTAGTTAAGATGGTAAATTTTATGTGACACGTATCTTATTACAATAAATAATAGTTCTGCATATTTAGCAACAGAGAAATGCTCAAGATGGTAGAAATAGTATCAACTATTTTCCAGATTTTCTATAAAAATCACTGTAAGTTCATGTATGAGAAAAAGACCAGAAAGTTATCCAAAACACAAAATGTGGGTAGACATTATCTTAGGTAAGATTCTGAGTGATTTTCTTCTTTCATATGTTTCTGTATTTTCCAAATAGTTCTAAGTAACCATAGGGTATTGTTATACCCAGAAAATAAAATTTAAAAGCCCAGCCCCGGGGCAGATGGTAACTACACTTTGGTGAGCACAGCATAAAGTGTAGAGAAGTTGAATCACTATGTTGTACACCTGAAACTACTGTAACATTGTACGTCAGTTATCCGCAAATTTTTTATAAATATAAAAATTAAAAAATAAAATCCCACCCCCTACATCTCTATCCCCTTACCCTGCTTTATTAGTACAGTAATGGCACTTATTACTACATGAAACTATATTGTATATTTATCTGTTTCCTTGCTATAGTCTTGTTCCCCCAGCTAGAACATAAACTCCCTGAGGCCCGACACTTCTGCATCCTTAATTCTTGAGCAGTTTCAGGCATTTAATGGGAACTCCATAAATATTTGAGTGAAAGAAAATGAGTAGATGAATGAACAGAAAATCGGTCATCCTCAGGTAAAGACAGTGGGCATTCCTTAGTCCTGTGCCCCCATTCCAGGTACCCGGGGTGGCCACTCTCTTCCTCCCATCTGTAATCTGCTCAGCATCAGAGGAAGGGCTTTCTCCAGGTTAAGGATTGTGAGGATGAAAATAAAGCCTGGACACATCCAAAGTAGGGCTAATAGAGGAGAAAGTCATCTAGACACCAGGTCACTTGCAGGACAGTTGAAGGGACTGAGAAAGAGAAAACTCCAACAAGAAGAAATGCAGCTATCTCCAAATCCCAGGAGGCAGTCAGGTGGAACCATGCATTTATTCAATAAACCTCCAGTGAGCCTCCTCCAAGTGCCAGGAACTGAGGTGGCCACCAAGAGTACAAAACAAAAGTAGAATTAGATTTCATCTGTGAGACTCCAAAGGAAATACTGAAGGTTGCTGGGGAACTTGGGAAGACAGATTTGAATGCATCACAGAGAGTCCAAAATAGCATTTCCTAAAGAGCATTTCATGGAATGCTAGGGTTCTGTGGGATGTTCCTTTATGTTACGTGAAAAAAGGACTCTGGAACCATGTAAGTTTAGACAATCTTGAGATAGACTTTTTAAACTACTGCACAGGGCTTCTTGGGGTTTTTAATATTTTGGTGGATACTGCCACTCTCCTAAAGAGCAATAGGATTCCTTTTCCCAAAACTTTGAACCACAGGACACCTTTTCCAGGCCTACAGTTTCATGGGATGAGTATTAGGAAGAGTTACCCTCTCTTCATAATGAGAACATTCACCTTTGGAAAACGTGGCCCACAACCACAGATGCACACGGTAGCACCACACAGAACAGGCGCCCAAGGCTTCATCCTAAATCACTCACATCAACCCAGTGCTCTCACCTCTTCCCCTCACCTCACAATTACCCCACTTACCAGTGAGAGCATTCACTTGTTCCTCTTTCCAGTCTTGCCTTGAACTTGACCTTAATGAACCATGCTTTGTATTTCTGCTTCTGACTTGCGCTCTGTGTAATGACTCGGTTCTTCCCCTACACTGTCTAGGGCCGCCCTGGGTAAGGCTCCCCTGGTTCAACCCTTCCATGCAGCTCACTGTATACAGAGGAGGAAGAGTCAGACAAGGAGTAAGTGGGTTCTCATGGCTCACAAATGGGGAGAACTTGGGATTTCTGACACAGAAAATTCTTCCCCGGTCTTCTTTCCAGCTACTTCTTCAACATGTCTGAGATTCTATAATGTTCAATTTCCAGACATAATCTTAAGTAATTTTGGTACCTGGGAAACCAGCTATTTCTATGACTGCATCATCTTATCAGTTATTATATGGAATGCAGATGCTCCATGACACAACTGGGAAATCTTTCACATGATGAGACAAACCCACTCATCCAAGGTCACTGGGCTATTTCCTACCTTCCAGCCATTCAAATAAAAGCCCATGGTGACTTTGGAGGCTTGCATGAAATACCTGCAGGGAAGACCTATTATGACTTCAAACCACAGCACTCTAAAGTCTGCCTTACTTTTGTTCTCTTACCTTGTAACTTGCGTTCTCATTCCAAAATCCAGTGACCTCATTGACTGTAGCACTTCGATACAGCCCATGTACTGGAATAACAAAAACAAAACAAAACAAAAGGGTAAGTAGGAAAAAAGCTAGCACGATGACATTTCTCATCTTCTAGTGACTTCCTGGGAAACACCTTAAGTCAGCTTCTGATATCAAGTTACATTCTCACACTCAGTCTACCATTGATACTTCTGACCATTAATGGGCACATGCCTTAAGTTTCAGTTCAGTTATAAAACATCAGCTAAATCCAAACTATGATACCAGGAATGCAGCTAACAAAGACAATGTGAGTTCATTGGTGAAGAGCATGGGCTCTGGGGCCAGACTGTGTGAATGTGAATCCTAGCTCTGCCACTTATTAGTTATGGAACCTCAGGAAGTTACTCGACTTCTCTGTATTTCAGTTTGTCACTGATAAAATGGGAGATACTATTAGAATTGCTATGAGTTAATTTTTTTCCACATGGGTGAAGGTCTTAGGACAGCACTGGGTACCTACATGTGCTCAATTGTTATGTGAGGCAAACACTACAGCAATGGAGAATCTTCTGAGGAGATAAAACAAGCATATAAATGCATAAATACAGAATTCAGTAATAGAAGATCTTCCTTTTTCACAAGATCATTTACTAAAAGGGTTCAAGAAAGGAAAAAAAAAGTCATTTCCCACACCAGGAATTAGTAAATTTACCTTGAACATGAAGTATTAGAAAAGGAATTGTGCCTTATAAGCTAAAACACAGCTTATATGTCCTGTGGCAGCAGTGAGAACCATGATAGGCTATGGTAGGAGAGGGAGGTGTTGGTCAGTGTGTATGTGAGAGAAGCCTCATGTCAGCAGCAGTATGGAGGTGGGTTATTAGTGAGGATGTGCCTATCAAGGGGGAAGTAATGAGAGCCCACACCGAGGAGAGATGGTGGCAATAGGAAGGAGGGGATGAATTCAAGTGACATCACGGAAATAGATACTACATGATTCGGCAGTTGATTTGATCTAGAGAATAAGAGAGAAGGATGAGTCAAGGATGACTCAGACGTTTCCAGCCAGGGTAGCAGAGGGAACAGTGATTCCATTAACAGAAACAGGAAAACCAGGAGAGGGGAAGATGATGAGTTGGTTTGGGACCCGTTGACTGAAAGACATCAATGGGGTATCCAGGAAATGACAAGCCTGCAGTTGAAAATTGGATTCTGGAATGGTAGAGAAGAATTAAGCCTAGGGATGCAGACTTCGTAGTCTTCTGTGTAGCTTTGCCAAGTGAGGCTGTGGGAGTAAATCCTCTTAGCAGAGCCTTAGCTGACGAGGGAGAGTGTTTCTCTGAGAATGAGCTCGGAAATGTTATGAGAGCCAAGCGGTCTGATTGAAAGTGATCTGTCAGCTCCTTGGAAATTATATGCTTCCTGTTTAGCTTTCCTTTGGAAGTCTTCCAGGCTCCCTCTGCTTGGAAATGGCAAGAGCACTGTGGAAAGATGGCAGGATCTGGGAGGGTGGGGGCCTTCCCAGACACTTCTTGTAGTATTTCTGAGCAAATTCTGCAGATTTAGCATCCTAACAGCAGGTCAGTCTACCAAATGTTGCATAGCCTAGTGCGGGGGAGAGGACCCTGGCCAGAACAATCACCTGGCCATTCTCAGTCAGATTCCTGTTTGTCACATTCTTCTTGGGTCTCCAGTATTGACACACAAAAACATTTTTGAACACTTCATACCAATCACACCTAACTTCCCAAGGCTGGAACACCGGGGAAGTAAGTGATGTCTGGAGAGTTCTGTTCAATAACCCATAAGACTTATTAGGGGAGGAAAGCTAGATTTAGGGGATGTGGTAGAAAGCCCATCTCAGAACTATCAGGAAAGGAGATTTAAGAGTCTGAGCTCCATGTCAAGGTGCATTAAAAAGATTGTTTCCATATCCTCCCTGGCTGCTCCAGCTTTTCATGCCTCTCGGTGTCTTCTTCCATTTCAAAACGTAGCTCCTGCTCCTATGTTTTCTGTACCCCTCACCCTAGAAAGAATGAGCTCCCCACACAGGTGGGATATGGGTCTGGGCTGATGTCCAACTCCCCCAGGAGGCTGCGTCAGTACAGATGTGCGGGGCATCTTCAGCTGTAAATCATCAATTTAAGATGAGGTGATAATAACCAGCACACTTTTGGGAAATGTAAACAAACACCAAATTTTTCCACTTAAATTTTCAGCCAGAGTAATTTTTTCAAAAATACACCTTAGGGGCACCTGGGTGGCTCAGTCAGTTGAGCATCTGACTTCGGCTCAGGTCATGATTCCAAGGTTTGTGAGTTCGAGCCCCATATTGGGCTCTGTACTGACAGCATGGAGCCTGCTTGGGATTCTCTCTCTCTCTCTCTCTCTCTCTCTCTCTCTCTCTTTCTCTCTCTCTTTCTCTCTCTCTGCTGTCAATGCAGATGCCTTCTTCAGATTCTCTGTCCCCCCCTCCCCGCCCCTCCCCTGCTTGCTCTCTCTCTCTCAAAAATAAATAAAACATTAAAAAATACACATCAGACCATGTCCCTCCATTGCTTAAAACTTCTGACATTTATTATCAAAACAAACTTGTTACTATAAACCCCCAGACCCTGCATTTTCTGGCCCCTGCTTACCACCTCCTCAATGTCATCTGTGTCATTCTCCTCCTATATACTTCGTCGCCACATTGGCCTTCTTTCTATTCCTCAAATACACCCAACTCTTTCCAAACACAGGGACTTTGCACTTGCTGTTTCCTCTCCCCTCATTGCTATCTCTGCCTAGTTCTTCTTCATTCTCTAAGACCGACTCCTTCTTATCCTTTAGGTTTTAACTCAAATGTCACTGCCCCAGAAGCCCCTTCCTATCACCCTTCATCACAGCCTTCACTCATCACCTTCATGCCACTGTTTTTCAGGTTTACTTGTTAGCTTGTTTGTTTATTGCTTGTCTTGATTCCTTTGACTGTAAACACCATGGTCAGCACTGTATTCCCAGCACCTGGGATAGTGCCTGGGATATGTTGGTACTCAATAAATACTAGCTGAAAGAATGAGTAAAGCTTCTATTGCTCAACTCCAACAGTATCTTTAAAATGAGCACAGGGAGAGAAGAGACGGAGGAAGGTGAAGGTTTGACTGGTCTGTCATCCCAGGGGATAAATGAGTCCAGAAGAAATGAAGACTCAGAAGGAGACTCAGGAGTTATAAACCAGGATGATACCTTTGGAAGACTTCTGGATTTCTTTGTCATTTCCTCTGTTTATTAATTTTGTTAGTCCCCATCTTAGAGACTGACAACAAACAGCCTTAATAGAAGAGGGTTTGTAGTGAAGTGGGAGGCTGGGGGGAACACGCCCCCTTCTCAGGCAGTTTAGCGGCAGTGGGAGGGGAGAGCCCTGGGTGATAAAGTGGATGGTGGGGACTTTAACAGGAAGGGAGAGCAGACTGTATATCAGACAGGAATGGGAAAAGAGGCAAAGAGAGTCAGGTGGAATATGGATGCTCCAATGCCAGTGAGGCTTAACACCCATGTGAGGGACAGTGTCGTAGTAGGGGCAATTCTCAGTCCAGTGAAATGAATCACCAATGGTGGGATTTGGGTTATCAATGAGGAAAGGGGTTTTTACTGGAGAGAGAGAGAGAGAGAGAAACAGGGAGAGAGAGAATCTTCTAAGGCTTTGTTCTTAATCACACTTCGTGGCAATAACCACCTCGTTGCTTCCTTCTGAGACAGACCCAGGCATTGCTTCCAATCCCCTTTCCTTCACTGAAACCTCGGTTTTGTTCCATACACTTGACTGTCAGCAGTGGCACAGGTGACACTTTCTGCCAGCCTCACTGTGATAAACTGAAGTTTCTGAAGACACAGGAGTCATGCCTGAGGAGATAGGACAACAACTACAATTCCTCTTCCACCATGAGTGTGTGTGGAGAAAGCCACTCTAAGCAAAATAGAAGGGAGGGAATCAATGCCTGATTTTTCACAATTAACCTGGAGCCCAGAATGGACTTGGTCTTCCCATGAACTCACATAGTTCATTCTACTCAGAAACCATTACTATGAGGAAGCAGGGAAAGGGCAGTACATAAAAAGAATCCATCCGCTTTCTTTGTTTAGGTACCTGATGACTACATACGCAGACAGTGGTTGAGTGTCAAGGCCTGAGGAAGGAGAAATTTGGTCTGTTGGTTTAGGTATAAACTGGGAATGACGATACCTCTCACTCATTTATTAAATGTGGATCTGAATAAGATATGGTCTCTGTTCTTAAGAAACCCAGCCTCATAAGGATAGGAGAATCATGAAAGAGATGATTTATCTTCTCTTTCTATGAGTTGAGTCATTATTGTTAATTCCATTTAATAGAAGAGGACATTAAGGTCTATTAAAGGGAAGTGCCTGGCTCAGTTTCATTTATTCAGTGAGACTGAATCGGGGTTTATTCCAGAGTCTGTAGCCCATTCCTGGGACTCTGTGTGTAAGCCTTGTATAACAGGAAAAGAAAAAACAGAGAGGGTCATTGAGCTGGCTCCCACTGACTCTTCCTTTGGTCTACTCAGGTAGGTAACAATGAGATGAGCCTGGGGGCCATGGTAGTGAGAACAGAATGAAACCAGCTTCTTCTGGGGACCACAGGAGGTGGCACATGAGACAGAAGACACTCCCTAATTCATGACCCCGAGAGGACACCGAAGACCTTTATTAGAGGCATACAAGCTTGGTGAGAAAGTAGCATAGCTCAGCAGTGCTCAGACAACCTTCCCATTCAGCACCTGACAGACAGCTTACCTAACTCCCAGCCCATGCTCTCTCTTCATGCCCCAAGGCAACAATAATATTTTTGTACTGTCTGAGCTTCAACCACTTGCTCCCAGGGAGAGGTGAACAGCCTATTCATAGCTGTGTGTATCCTGGGCTTTGAAGACATTACTGGGGTTTTCAGAGAGAAGGCATGATAACTAGCTTATGAGAATTTCTCATACTGACTCTTTTACAGAATGAGGACTTTGACTCTATTACCCAAGAGAACAGATATATATTCTTATATCCTCAGAAAGAATGTCTGAAGGACACATGAGAAACCATTAACAGTGATTACCTCTGGGAATGGGAGAGAGGTAGGTTTTTACTTTTCACTTTGCAGTTATAGTGTTTGTTTTCTTAATAAGTAGGTAGTATTATTATTGGGTTTAAAAATTAATAAAGCCGAGGCATCTGGGTGGCTTAGTCGGTTAAACACCCAACTTCAGCTCAGGTCATAATCTCATCATGAGTTTGAGCCCTGCGTCAGGCTCTGTTCTGACAGCTCAAAGCCTGGAGCCTGCTTCGGACTCTGTGTCTCCCTCTCTCTCTGCTCCTCCCCTGCTCGTGCTCTGTCTCTGTCTCTCCAAAATAAATAAATATTTTAAAAATTAAAAAATTAATATAATAATTATATTATTATAAAAATTAATTATATGATCATAAAAATTATATAATTATAAAAATTAATATATTAATAAAAATAATATAAGCCTACCTTAACCTCTAGGAACCACAGCTTATTAATTATTAAGTAGGGTTAAATCCATTTTTTTTTCAATAGCATACAGTATTCCTTCCTTAGAATGTGCCTGCCTCTGTGCTAGGAGTACAGGAAAATACTGTTGAAGAGAAGGCTTTAGGCGTAGGCCCTCCATTTCATAAGACAGGGAAGAATGACACTCTGAAACCATCAGAACTTTGACCTTCATGCAATAAATGCCTGACAATAGGAGAGGCCACCAATGCTCCCCAAAAACACTGCAGGATTTTTCTGCCACCTTTAAATAACTTCCAGTTTTTCCCACTAAAAAAGGGGGGATTAGAGGGAGGACATTCTCTTCATAATCTTGAGACATTGTCTCCACTTCCTTTCTTTCTACGCATGTCTCAACTCACTATAGTAGTTCCTGGCCTCAAGACTCTACTGAAACTGCCTGAGCAAACCGACTACCTTCTCATGATCCACTCTAGAGAACCGTTTCTGTTCTCCGGTTCATCTGCCTAGGGCACTGCCATTGCTGACCTCTACCTACCTCCTTCTCTTTCCTCTGACCTTCTCTCCCTGCTTGGCTTTCATGAGAGCATTTTCTCTGATTCCTCATCTTTATCGTCTGACTGTTCCTTCTTAGTCTCCTTTGCTAGTTCCTTATTTTCACCCCTGTCTTTTCTTTAAACAATTGTCCCTTCTCTTCTCATGCTATACCATTGGTTCTCAACCCTGACTGAACATTAGAACACAAGTGAAGCTAAGGAAATTCTGATTTCCAAGTTCTACTCCAGTCCAATAAAGTCAGTCTCTACGGTGTATGCCTTCAATTATTACCTGGGCACTGATGGCACAGAGATTTCCAACACAAGTTCTTTTGCATCCTTCTGACTAGTATAATTACAGGAATATTCCAATTTCATCTCAAATTAAATATATCCACATTATACTTCCACTTACAGTTCTGATCTCAAGCAGTGTCACCATCTACCTACTTACGTGAGCCAGACAACTCAACTCTTCCCCTGCTTTTAAACCTGTCACCCAGTCAGGGGCTGAGCAGTTCAAGCTCCATATCAACTTTCTTCTTCCCTCAACACCACCTCCTGCCCCAACTTTTACCATCCTCATTTAGGCACACTCTGCCTGTCAGTTACATCACACCATGTTCAATGCACTTGAAATAAACTATATCCATTTGGCTGGCAGTAAGCAAGAGAACAATCTCTTTGTTCAACCCTGTAGTCCCAACCTAGACTTTGACCTCAATTGCCCCAGGGAAAGGGGACTTCCCTGTAAATACAAACAAAAACATAAGACACTGACTCTGACCTTTGACAGTCCAGGAGTACAGATGTGGGAGATCTTAGGGACTGTCCAATGTATTCTTTACCTGAGTTTCACCCTAGTACTGAATTTTGAACATCACCCCAGGACGACAGTCTCTGGTGCCCCACCCTCTAAATATGCTTTTTGCAATGCAGCTAACACCTTACTGAAACTCATGTCTGGCATGATATCACTCCATCTTATCCTACTCCACTCCCACTTAAAAACTTTACAGGGCCTCCATCCTCAAACAGAGCTTCTCAAACTTTATAGAACTTCAAAATCACCAGAGAAATTTAAAAAGCATATTTTAAAAAGCATATTTTAAAAAGCAGATTCCTGGGCTCTGAGAGATTCTGCTTCAGTAGGTCTGAGAAACTGCATTTTAATAAGCATTCAGGTGATTCTGCTACGGGTGGTCCAAGAATCACCCTTTAGAGAAAACACCAGTCCTCAGGAAAAGATCCAACTTTCTTAGCATAGTGGACAAGTTCCCAACTATCATCATGCAAAGGTCACTTCTTTCATGAATCCTCTCCTCTTCTCCCGCTTCCTTACCCACAGTCTTGACCACACTCCCTTTCCTAAGTCCTCCTCTGCACACTCTATGGACTTCTAGCAGACCTTTTATAAAACTCTAGTTGCCCATATGGCACTTTTTGTTAATGTGTGTGTATCTCTTTTAAAGCAAGAATGGTGTCTGTTTCTTCTTTGTATCCCCAGTGGAGAGCCTAGCTCACCAATGTTCCTGAGATGAATGAGTAAGATATAGCTTGAATAACTTTTTAAAAAATGTTTACTCACTTTTGAGAGAGAGAGAGAGAGACAGAGTATGAACAGGGGAGGGGCAGAGAGAGAGGGAGACACAGAATCTGAAGCAGGTTCCAGGCTCTGAGCTGTCAGCACAGAGTCCAATGTGGGGACTCGAATTCACAAACCATGAGATCATGACCTGAGCTGAAGTCGGACACTTACCCGACTGAGCCATCCAGGCACCCCTGGCTTGAATAACTTTTGAGAAAGGATAGGATATGTATATAAAAATTATCATATTAGGGGCGCCTGGGTAGCTCAGTTGGTTGGGCATCCGACTTCAGCTCAGGTCATGATCTCACAGTCTGTGAGTTTGAGCCCTGCATCAGGCTCTGTGTTGTCAGCTCAGAGCCTGGAGTCTGCTTCGAGTTCTGTGTCTCCCTCTCTCTGCCCCTCCCCTGCTCACACCCTGTCTCTCTGTCTCTCTCTCAAAAATAAAGAAACATTAAAAAAAATTTTTTTAATTATCATATTAAACATTTAGATACTATTAATCCCTTATTCAATTAAATCTTATATAACTTAGATTTCCCAAAAGACCAATCATAAAGGTCAAAAACTCATTGCTTAATAATTACAATGTTAATGATTGAATTAGTCCAGATATAAGAAAGTAGCCAGATGAGGACAAACTCAGAACAAAATGGCCTAAAAGTAGGACAGAACCCAAACTACGCACTCCAGTCCTTTGTTGCTATTTGGGAAACTAGATCTGATTTTTCACAGGAAGTCAGAGTCAGACTTTATCTGTAAGTTTTCCTAATTTCAAAAACCAACAGGTCACAAAGAACAATCCAAAAATGATATTAAGAAACAATTTCACTGTAATAGAATTCTTTTTATTCAAAAATAATAAAATATTTATGAATAAATTTAACAAAGTAAATGCAAAACATATGTTTAAAACTATAAAATATCATTGAAAGAAACTCAAGAAGATCATAATAAATGGAAAGATATCCCACGTTTATGGATCAGATTATGTTGTTAAGATAGTAATACTCTCAAAACTAATCTACAGATTCAACTCAATTCCTATCAAGATCCCAGATGGCTTCTCTGCAGAAAATGACAAGCTGATCCTAAAATTCAGAAGGAAATTCAAGAGGCCCAGAATTGCCAGCACAATCTTGAAAAAGAACAAAGAGGACCCAGATGTCCCAATTTTAAAACTTACTACCCAGCAACACAATCGAGACAGGTGTGGTATGACATAAAGATAGACACCTAGATCAAAGGAATAGAATTAAAATCCAGAAGTAAATACTCAGGTTTACTGTCAACTGATTTTTGACAAGGGTGTCAAAATAATTCAAAAGGGAAAAGGACAGTCTTTTCAACAAATGGTGCTGAAACAACTGGATATCTACATTAAAAAAAAAAAAAAAGCATGAAATTGGACCACACGCCTCATACCATACATAGAAATAAACTCAAAATGGATCCAAGACCTATGTATAAGAGTAAAAATGATAAAATAAAATAGGAAAAACTCAGGCCCTTTGATATAATAGCAAAAGCACAAGAAAACAAGAAAATAGATAAACTGGAGTTCATAAAATTTAAATACTTCTGTGCTTCAAGGGACACCATGAAGAAAGTGAAAAGACCACCCACAAAATGGGAGAAAATATTTACAAATGATATATCTGATAATGGACTTGGATCTAGAATACATAAAAAATTTTACAACTCAATAATAAAAAAAATCTTAATAAACATAAAAGGATGCTCAATATCATCCATCAACAGGGAAATGCAAATCAAAATGACAGTGAGGTATCTCTACATGCCCTCTGAGATCGCCATCATTTAAAAAACAAATGTACCAAAAATAGCAAGTGTTGGTGAAGATGTGGAGAAACTGGAACCCTCATGCAGTGCTGATTTGGGAATGTAAAATGGTACAGTCACTAGGAGAAACAGCTGGGCGATTCCTGAATAAGTTAAACTTAAAATTACCATATGAGGGGCACGTGGGTGACTCAGTTAAGTGTCTGACTCTTGATTTCAACTCAGGTCATGATCTCAGGGTTCATGAGATCAAGCCCTGCATCAGGTTCTACACTATCAGTGCAGAGCCTGCTTGGGATTCTCTCTCCCTCTCTCTCTGCTTCTCCCCCACTCATTTTCTAAATAAGTAAGTAAGTAAATAAATAAATAAATAAATAAACAAACATTAAAAAAATTAAATAAATATATAAGTAAATAAAAAGAATTACCATATGACCTAGCAATTCCACACTTAAATATGATGAAAACTGAAATCATATCTCCACACAAAAATCTTGCACATGAATGTTAATAGCAGCATTATTCATAATGGCCGAAAAGTAGAAACAACCAAGTATCCATCAAACCGATGAATGGATCAACAAAAAGGATATATCATGCATTGGAATAGCATTTGGCAATAAAAAAAGAATGAAGTACTGATTTATGCTACAACATAAACGAACCTTGAAAATAATATTCTAAGCGAAAGAAGGCAGTCATAAAAGACCACATGTCACGTGATTTCGTTTATGTGAAATGTCCAGAGCAGACAAACCTATAGAGCTAGAAAAGAGGGTTGGAAAATCTGGGAGGATGGAGGGTGGCTGCTAAAGAGTACAAGGTTTCTTTGGAGGTTGATGAAGATGTTTTAAAATGGGTGGTATTTGCACTAAAAACCATTGTATACTCTAAATGAGTGAATTGTACGGTATATGGATTACATCTCAATAAAGTTGTTACCAAGCAACAGTAACAGGCCAAACAACAATATCTGCAAGACAGTGTGTGACCCTGATGTAAACTGTGCAGGGAATATGTATGAATGGATGAATAATGAATAAATAAATGAGGCATCAGAAATCATTAAAGTTGTTTGAAGTCTTCTCCAGCACTCTTGAGGCAGAGTTCATTGCTCTTCCCTTGGGCTCCCGAAGCATCCTGGTCACACCCCAAGGTTGCATTCACCCAGTGGTGCTGCAATTTATCTTTTTAAATGTCTACACCCACAGCTGGACTGTGGGCTTCTCAAGGGCAGGGAGTGAGTCTTAGTCATCATTATCCCCAGCACCTCTTACAGTGCAATAAATGATTTATTCGAACGAAGTAGCCAAGAAATGATATTCAGGAAGTCTCAAAATAACCTGCATCCTAACTGGACCATCTGTAATGTGTTCCTTCTTAAAGGGGTATGTTGCCAGTTAAAATAATCCTGAAGTTAAGCTGGTCAAAGCCCTCCTTGTGCCAGATTTGAGTCAGTACGTGTGTTGTTTGGGAAGGGAATGGAAAGTCCTTCCCCTTATTTAGTGGAAGGGTTTTAGGAAAACCTGAGCAGGTAGACAATGGAGCTGCAGGGCCCCTCCTCTGGAACAGGGAACAATATTGGGGAGAAAGCTTAGAGGGAGTTCAGTGAGACAAGCAAGAAGACAGGCTTCAGTGAAAGAGGCACCAGTGGTCTTGGCAAAGACTGAGTTTTCTTAGAGTGATCCTATAGCACTTTTGAAACTTGCATCCAATAGCGCAAAGCAGCTGACACCTTCCCTCTCTCTACCATTCTCTGTTCTCTTGTATTTGTTTTTCTTCAGAGCGCTTATTGCTAACAACATCATGTATTAGTTTGTTTGCTGTCTGTCTCCCCTGCCACTAGAAGGTTAGTAGCAAAGAGCTAAGACTGCTCTGCTCTCAACATCTAGAATGCCACCTGGCATGCATAACATACTTTGGTTAATTGGTTAATTATACTTCAACTACACACATATACGCTTTGATTGATTGAATTGAATATATGTCTAAAAATCCAAACACATACCCTGCTGAAAGCACCTTCTCCTGCTCCAGGTTCAAAAGCCTGACTATCTGGATTTGTTCATTAATTTGCAGTCAGGGTCTTGGCAACCAAGAGATTTCAACCCTCCGAGACCTCACTGTTTACAAAGATGAAATCTTCTAAAAGTAAGTTGTGTGTTCTGCTTGTTCTTCCAAAAGCAAGAGCTGCCTTGGCTGGGTACCTGCCCGAACCAAAGCTGGGCTATGAAGGGGGCAAATCTTGGCACCCTTGGCCACCCTTCATCCTCTATGCTCTTTCCCAACTAAGCAGACTCCTTGGCCCACAGCAGATGGAGAAAACATTTGCTGTTTTAAAGTCCCTCAAGGCAAGCAGAGCTGATAATGTCTTAAATATATTATCTCCTGGGGAAATTTTAGAATTAAATAAGGAAAGTTTTAAATTGATTCAGAAGTTTCTCTTTGACAGTGGGCAACCCGGGATCCTGCAAATAGAGGGTCTTGGGTTCTAGAAGCCCAGATGAGCAATAAAGATTTCAGTCTGGTTGGTACTTTGATGACACTCTAATATACTAGGATATGAGCTATCTACAACTGGCCAAAGAAAGCTTCCAATTTGTCTGAAAAAAAGTGCCTGTCGTCTGTGGGCGAGGAAAGTATGACAGCCATCCGCATCACATGAGATGGCTAAGCTGTGCCGCATACCAACAGGCCTACTCCCATTGAGAACCCCTCACACACGGGGATTTTGTTGAACTGAGAGAGGTTTCATCTCTGCCTACAGACTTTAGCACAGACACAGTACTCAGCTGGAGGTCATCCTTCTGGCAAAAAAAGCACACTGAGAACTCTTGGAGGGCTACGACCTGTGGACCTCTCGCAGGAATAACTTGACACCCACGTGGGTGGAGATTCCGGCAGCTCTTTCTGCTTCTGGGCATGGCCAGAAGCACCATCGGATATGCGACCACGTGCTTTTACACAGAGATTTACACTGTTTTCACAGTGTTATCTCATTGGATCCTTGCGATAAAATTATGACAGACCCTGAGTAAGTGTATGATACTCCTTTTACAGATGGGAAAACTAATTCTTAGAGGTTTGGTGTTCTGTTCAAGGGCCACAGAGCTGGTTAATGGAGAAGAAACCAGGTCTCTTTATGCTTAAAGCTGTGATATGTTGTGTTATCTCCCTGACCTGGAGAACTTTACTATCTCAGGAAGACTCTAAGCCCTGCATCTTTCAAAACTGCAAGATAGTAGCTAGTGTGTTGGACACTGACTTAAGAGATCAGTACCTCCTATCGATGTGGCATCTGCTGACAGCAATTCCCCCATGGTACCTGGGTCAGGTAGGAGTTTTTCCTGTGATGCTTACCCCTCCACCCCACCCCCGAAGTGTCCCATGCTCCTTGATGGGTATAGTCTGGGAAGATATTTAAAATGCAGATGAATTCAGGAAACTGAAAACCCCTCGATTAAAGATACTACACTGTGTCTCTCCTCCACCCACCCACTCAAACCCTCATTCTAAGTAACAAGGAGCTGAAATTACTCTATCCCTAATACCTAGAATACTGCCTGGCAGACAGCAGCCCCTCAAAATATACTTTGGTTGATTGAATTGAATAGGTTTGTAAAAATCCGAACATCTACCCTGCTGGAAGTTCCCTCATCTGCTCCATGTTCAAAAGCCTGAGTATCTGGATTTTTTCATTCAATTTTTTTTTTTTTTTTGACATCAAGAAGAATGGTAAGGCCAACCATCCTCCATGGGTGGTAGATGTTTAATCTCATAGTGACTTGAAGAGCGATTGCCGTATCCACCACCTAAGACACTAAGTACTGTGCTTCATTCCACACCATGTCAATCATCCTCTGCATTTGTTGGAAAACAGGAATTGCATTGTCCAAAGGTGAATTCTCCTTGAGCAAAATATTCTCGATGTGCTCTTTGCAGAAACCTCCTAAGGGTGTGGTATCTAATATTCCATTTTAATGTTTATCAAGATTCAAAAGCTGCACCCAATAGCTTTGAGCTAAGGCCCTGGTGGGGAGTAACCAAGTGTTAGCACTGTGTCCCAGTCTCCTAAGAAACTTTTAAGAGATTTTTATCACTGTGTAGGCCTAATCCTAGGAGATGGGAATCCTGTTTTCTATTGTTCTTGGAGAAAGTCTCTAAAGTGGCTGGACTGGTTCCTCATAATGAAAATGAGAATTAGAATACTGGCCCTACTCACATCAGATGCTTTTGTAATACTAATTGACGACGCTCTCCTGATGGACCCAGTGAAATCCCAGGTTGTGTCAAAGCATTAATACATTCACAAGAGAAGTCTTAACAGTGCTGCTTACAGGAAGAACAGCTGAATAATTGATCCCAACAGCCATTTAACTAGAGACCTATGGTTTAAAAAGCAAGTTTCTCTAAATCACTGGAAGACCTTCATTCTTCTGGACATTTTATCCTTCCCTTTTGTCTTCATTTAGCTACTTCCTCCACTCCTTTCTTTGTGTATGTGGGAGTTATTAGGGCTGTTGTACAAGTACTTCCAATTTTTTGCCTTCCTGGTACATACTAGGGTCACTCTTCTCCTGCTCCTTTGAAGTTGGTGCAGCTCCTGACTTGGCCAATAATATTCAAGTAGACTAACACTTTGAGAGCGGTTTTTCACATATCCTTTCTCCTGCCATTGGAGACTTCAGTCCGGGTCCCTAAGGGAGAATAACACAGAGTAGAGCCCCCCAGCCAATTTGCTGTGGACACATGGTATAAGCAAGAAATAAACCTTTTTTGTCAAAGCTGCTGGAAAGCTGGGATTGCTTGTTAATGGAATGAGCTAGTCTATCACAACTATGATAGTAACCACGAAAGAGAAGAAGGAATATCCCAGAGTTTAGGTACATGGGCTTTGAGAGTTAAGCAGGTCTGAGTTTGAATCTCAGCTTTGCATGTACCAGCTGTGAAGCTTGGGGCAAATCACTTTACATCTCATCTCACCCTTATCTATAAAATAGGGAAAATAGCTTATCAATTCCACAGGGTTATTATAAGTTTCCAATATGGTAATGCACGTGTGGTGCTGAGCACAGTGACTGGCACATGGAAAGGGCTCAGGAAATGACAGTGACCATACTGGAATGACAGTGTTGTCTTTCCTGATCCTCTTCAGTTCCACCTGCTTCCTAGTTTGGGGAGCTGATGAGTAAATCTCAACTACTGTGAAGGGACTCAATCAAGACTACTCTTTATAGGAGTGTGATAAACACCACGATGCAAGGTTCTATGGGAATGTGTAGGAGGAGCTCCAACCCAGCCTCAGGGAATTGGGGAAGATTTTTCAGAAGAAGGGATGCTGGTATGAGTCATGAAGGGCAACTAAGGAGAGGTTGGAGGAGAGATTTCCAGGCAATGAGCATAGCATAGCATGGTAAGGGCAAGAATATGGAGTGCTACAAAAATACCAAAGACTTCAATATGACTAAAATCCAGAGACGTAGTTAGTTGTCTGCCCACACAATTCAGTGGGCTCTTGGTAGGCAGAAACTGGGTCTGATTTACTTGCATTTTTAGAATCTGGCACCATACCTGGCACATAGTAGGATCTCAATAAATGTTTACAGAATGTCTGATGATTATAAACAAATTTTAGGCTACTCAAGCTTAAGCGTGATGCCAATTTCTCCTCATTCTTCCATAAGTTTCCAAACAACACTTCTACCCAGCCCACTTCTCAGACCCAAATAAATACAAGCTAAAAATATAGCCCAGGTCATGAATCATAAATGAGATGGAAAAGCAGTGACTCACAGAAGTTAATCTGCTTCCCAGGAGAGTGTTCCTGGATGTCCTTTGCTCTGAAAGGTGAGGCAAAACGCCAGCACCATCGCTGCATGGATAAAGCTAATGTAATTCCCAGACCTGCCATTGGGCACCCATCTGGTATTCTAAGGCTCCCATTCAGAGGGGCCAAGGGGCAGCAGCCCTGTGCATTCCACACAAGACAGCAGAGGGATGGGCCCAACACAGAGGCTAACACGTGTGTGCTCAAGAAAATGGTATAGGGCCCTATCTACTGTCTCAGTGGTCCAACATGTGCACCATCTTGTTGGCTATGGCCTTAATTTGGTTACAGCTGTAGCCAAGGCAACACCTGTGCAGAATGACTTAGCAGATGACCAACCAATTATGTTTGTATCTTTGTTTAATTAAGTTGGGAACTTTAATTATGACAGTGTGTGTAGGGTCCCTTCTGCCAACCCGTAATCACTTAAAACGTTACATCTTTGGGGATTTAAGACCTTATTTGTCAGTTATGAGCTCCTTAAAAATATTAAATAAATTATACCCTACACCCTCAAATCACAAAAATCCGACAGCCTTCAGTATTTCGGGGCCTAGAGGTTTTGATTAAATCAAACTTTATTGGAGGAATACTACACACTCACAAACAAGAGAATCTGCAAGTACCACTAGAGTGGAACAAACTTAACAGCTCCATCAAACTCTCTCTTCCATCCCCTTTCCCCCACCCAGCAGTGTCTGTACCCACCCCCCCCATTTTAGAGATTCAAAGACCCTTAAACTTTTGCTCCTGCCCCTACCTATCAAATTAAATCTCACTCTCAGAAAAAAAAAAAAATCTGAAATCTTAGACAGCAGTATATATATATATATATATATATATATATATATATATATAACTAAATTACTATTAAAAACCATAGATATGACGTAATTAGGTATTACTGGAAAAGGCCAACGTTTTTGTCATCAGTTGTCATACTTAGTCAAATATGATGTCCCCAGCAGGAGCATTTGTATATGGTGGTTTTAGTCTTTCTGGCTCTCTAGGATTATAACCATGCCTGGTGTGTGGTCATGTTTGGAGGCCATGGTGGCCAAAGAACCTCATTCATACTATCCTTTTCCTCTAAGTCACAGCACTCAAGTCCTCCATGAATGGCTGGTTGTTCTGCTATGCTGAAACCACAACTCCCATTAGTCAGTCTCCCACATGATGATAAACTGCTGAATGACGTCGTACTAGTTTTCAGCTTTTATGATGTCTCTGAAAAAGAAGCAGCCGCCAACAATATGCCTTTGCAGAATTGCAGCCCAAATGTTAATCATCTCTCATTACACTTATTTTTACTTGAAACACAAGGGTTTTCTGTAGCTCAAGCCAGTGAATTCTGACTCCTGATAATATGACTAAAAGGACATAAGAGTTTAAGGAAATTTAGAGATTATCCATTCAAACCCCTCTACTTTTCAATGGATAAAAAATTAAGTGGCTTATCTGCTGTCACTCAGCATTTAAAGGGCAGGCAGAGTAGAGTCCACTAAAGACACACAAAAAAAGTTGGAAACGTATAAGGAGAACCAGATGAGTATGATATGGTAGAAGTCAAGGACACACAGAGTTTCTTGGAGAAAGAGACTGTTAAGCGAATTCAGGGCAGTGAAGATGACCAATAGGTTAAGAGGCTGGAAAATGTCTACTGGAATTTGCAAACAGTTGGCTTTAATTGTTGGCTTCTGTTGGTCAATATCAGTAGAGTAGAGGAGTAGAGGGCAGAGAGCAGGGGATTGAGAGGGTGATATAGAGGGGAGGAGTAAACCAGAAAGCATAATGCTTTGTTTTTATTTTTGCTTCGAGAACTTTATATTTTAGCAACAGAGGAAAGATAAGCTACGGAGAGGAAGTTATTTAAAAAATGGGACAGACTTGCGCATGCTCATATGATAGAAAGGGTGACAATAACAGGAGAGCGGAAAAGGATGCAAGATCGCAGCCCCCGGGGAAACAGAAGTGGAGACTATCCGTGAAATGTGTAAGTCCTGATTCAAATAAGTTATTATAATAATGAGTCAGATTCTCCCAAGTGCCGGAATCAAACAGCTTTCAAAAGTTGGAAGAAACATTTGCCCTTTTCATATGTCTGGATACTATTTGGGGATTCTTAAATATTCTTATAACCCCTCAGGACTGAGCCTATGTTTGTATAAATGGAAACACTGTTAGGATGGATGGCACAAGCCTATGACTTTAGTTAACTGTAGGCTTGCTTCAGAATTAAATCTAAGGGGCATCATGATGAGGACTAAAAAGGGATGACCTAATAAAAGTCAATCTTTTTACAAAAACAAAGCCCTAGACTCACAAAACCTTTGCACTGGAAAAAAATATTTGCCCCATCCCCTTATTTTCAAAGCATTTAAAAGACTTGAATAAGGTCATGCAACATCACAAAACTCTAAACAGGTATAAAAATTTGCAAATCTGTTAGCTCTATCACACACATCAAGTTCCCAACAAATTCTAACATAGATTTTTGAACTAAACTCAAATAATGCCTTTAGAAAAGTCACACCTTCAGAAAGAAACTCAAATAGAAATTCAGATTCAATTCAATGCTGATTTTATAGCTTGTACTCTTTTTTAAAAAAAATCTCAGCATCTTTAGCTGAAGAGAAAGAAAAAAGTTCAAGGAAGATCTCTATTTTCCTTTAAAGCCCATTAGCACGAGGTGGATTATTAGTACTATTGGTTATTACATTAAGTAATGACTTTCTATGGGGTGCCTGGCTAGCTCAGTCGGTAGAGTGCGACTCTTGATCTTGGGGTTATGAGTTTGAGCCTCATGTCAGGTGTAGAGAATATGTAAAAATAAAATCTTAAAAAAAAAGTAATGACTTTCTACAAGGATATATAGTTCAATTTAACAATCCAAAGGATATGAATGTGAAGATTCGAGGGGCAGGGAAAGTCAAGTGGTTAGAGCCAATAATGAGGAGTCTAGTTCAGGTTTGAAATTCTCATGGAAATCAAGAAGTTTCTTTTCTTCCCTAGCCACTAACTACATTTCAAACTCCCAACTATTGCCCTAAATACCCCTGACCAATGGCATTCACGAGTACACAAATGGGAACCAAGAAGAGTAGGTGATACCATGCAGATGGCTCTAGGCCAGCCATTCCCATAGTACCTGAAGAGGGTCTCTGTTCATAGCATCATTTCCTTTAACATTCTTCTGAAATCCCACATCCTCCAGAAGGTCCTCTGATGCTCCCACTGAAGAGCTGGATGCACAATTCAACCATTACCAACAACCCTCCTTTTTAACAGTCTGAACCTACAAACTTTGAAACGGTCCAGGGAGGGGCTGATGTAAAACTCTGCACAGCTTTGAGTAGAACAATGTGTGGTGATCTGCCTTTGTCTCAACCATCTAAAACATGAGCTCCTAGGAGGCATGTCCTCAATGCATGCAGAGACTCTGGGTTGCCTACCTATATCCTTTCCCCCTTTTCTCTTTCCTCCTTTCTTCCTTGCTAATAGAACCCCCAATGTGCCCAGCTTCAAAACCACCGTTACCCAGCTTCCTGTGAAGGCAGGAAACCAGGGAGATATAAAAGGATGTCATCAGGTAGGACTTCAAGGAAAACTACTTGTAACACAGCTAGGAGGTGCCCCATTTTTGTCTTTGCTCTTCCTTCTTCCTACTGCCTGGAAAATGCTCCCATGCCACAACCTTGAGTGAGCCTGAGGATGGAAGGCATGTGCTAAGGAGGCCAAACAGAAAGATGGAAAGAGTCTGAGTTATTGATGACTGTGGGACCACTATGTGGCCTCGACCTACCTACCTATGGACCTTTTAACATGAGTGAAAAAGAAAGCCTCTGTCTTGTTTAAACCCCAGTTATTTGAGCCTTTGTGATAACCTAATCCTAAGAGATACAGAGGCCTTTTTAACCCGTGCTGTGCAGATGGCATTTGAGGAGTCAGGGTTCCTCTGCAGTTCACTTCCGACCAAGTGATAGCTCTGTGAACAGGTTTTAGACTAGAATCAGTTCAGTAGTTCTTCAGCAGATTTTCCTATGTACCAGGAAAGTAACACTTTAATCCCTATTATAAGAACGTAGTTTATAAATAACACCTTAAATGGAAGTGTCCCACTTGACAATGTCAAATGTCCTAAACATGGCTGAGAATACAGAAGCAAGTGACCAAAGAGATTTTTTAAAATTAGGTCAGGGGAGCCTGGGTGTCTCAGTCATTTAAGTGTCTGAATCTTGATCTCAGCTCAGGTCTTGATCTCATGCTTTGTGAGATTGAGCCCTGTGTCTGGCTCAGCATTGACAGCGTAGAGCCTGCTTGTGATTCTCTCTCTCTCCCTCTGTCTCTCTCTCTTTGTCTCTGCCCCTCCCTCACTTCTGTGTGCGCAGTGCACACACATGCACACTCTGTCTTTCTCAAAATAAATAAATAAGCATTTTAAAAAAATTAAGTCAAAGACTAAAGCTTATGCTTGTCTTTTTCTCTTAGGAGAGCATTTCAGTCCTTCATTCAGAGCCCATTTGCTCTTGATTCAGATACAGTGTTAACAGGTCATCCTCTCAGGAGGCCAGAAACTCAAACTGAAATGTTGGGAGTCTCCTAAAGACAGGCTCCCTGTCAAGAGCAAACAGTGCCAGCTGGCTGGACACAAGGAATCTGAAAAATTGTGGATATATGGACATATAAATTCAAGAAGCTCAGCCATTTGGAGACACAGTGTGCAGGGGCAACCAGCTCATCACAGTTATTAGCTCCTGTGGGTATGTCCTGGATCCCAGAACAGCCCCGTGACTGTTACACTTGATCTTGGCCAAAAGGCCAAGAAGTCATAGTCCCATGACTGTTAGAATGGACCATTTCCATCAGAAGAAAAAAGAGGTTATATTCCAATCTGTTCCCATTCATAGGCATAGACCCAAAAAAGTTGAAAACTCATGTCCACACAAAAACTTATGCATGAATGCTCATGGCAGCATTATTCATAATAACCAAAAAGTGAAAACAACCCAAATGTCTATCAATTGATGAATGGATCAACAAAAATGTGGTGTATTCATACAATGGGAAATTATTCAGCCATAAAAAGGGATGCAATGCTGACGCATGCTACAACATGGAAGAATATTGAAAATACTTTGCTAAGTAAAGGACGCCAGACACAAAGGACCACCTATTATGTGATTCCATTTATAGGAAATATCAAAAGTAGGCAAATCCATTGGGACAGAAAATAGATGCATGGTTGCCAGGGGCTGGAGTGCAGGAATAGGGAGCTTACAGGTACCTGGCTTCTTTTTGGAGTGATAAACATATTATAAAACCTGATAGTTGTTATTGTCTCACAATTCTGTGACTATATTAAAAACCACTGAATTGTACACCTAAAGTGTTAATTTTATGGTATGCAAATTATATCCCAATAAAACCATAATAAAAAAAATAAAACATAGATCTAGAGGAAAAAATCTGGCATTTCCTCTCAAAAAAAATTTTTTTTTCATTGAGTTATCAACCATCTCTGAAGAGAAAGGAGCATATAATCTTCATTATGCAGAGGTTTCCACATAAAGTATTTTAAGTTTTAGAAGACTGACTTCTAAAGGGAGAAGCTTCAGTTATCTGAAAAAGTCAATGATTTCCTGGTGATGTCAACTAAATGAGTTGACTGTATCAGGACTCCTATTGGTGGGTGTTGACAGTGTCTGTGCGCACCTCATTCAGAAGAAACAGCCCCCCTCTTAACTCACTTGAACAGTTGGGCGATGACTCACAGACTTTCTGTCCTTTCCCTCCCACAGGGTTGTTCAGTGTGTGTAGGAAGCATTAACTCACTAGCAGGTGAGCCACCTCAGAACCTTTCAGGAAGTCAGCAGGGTATAAATCATAAAAAAAATATGACCCGTGAGTGTGCACATTATGCTTCCTGGAGTCCTCTGGGATCAATCCTCATGCCCTACCAGGACCCAAGGGCCTCCCACAGCCACACCCACGTCCTACATCATCATCCTTCCAGTACCTTATCCCTCCACTCCCTCCCCTCCCCCGCCCCCTCTTCCTCCTTCTTTTCTCAGGTAATAGCCTCCTTAGGAAATCAGATTCTTATATTTTACAAAGGGAGACTTGGAAGTTTGCCACACATCCCTGGCCAGAATCCCTTTCCTTTGCTCCATGTTGGAGTTTGCCACATGGCTCACTCCCCCACTCCTCAGTCATCTTTCTCGCTCTCTGTGCACACTATGCACATTCTGTCCACAAATCATTCCTACCACTGGACTAGGCACGGTGACACAGTGCTTGCAATCTCAGCCTTCATTTCCACAGAATTTTGCAACTTGTTACGGCTCATCATAAAAGATGAAGAATGTAAGATCTGCTGTTGAATAAAGGTTTCTTTGTTTTTGAGTGAACAGCTTATAGCTACTCCAGATGGGTTAACATATTTTTTTAAAAACTCGTCTCTGTATTTAAAGGGATTAAGAAGAGATACTTGAAATAACTTAGACGTGTCCTGAGAGTCCAGCATTATGTAGACAGCCATGTGTTGGCTCCCATGAGCTGTCTATCCATGATGCATATGTTGGGGAGTTGGGGGGGGGGCAGGGGGAGGTGCAGTCAGAGGTACTCTGAAAAGTTTTAGACATTTATTCCAAACTTTCAAGACTTCCAAGAAATTTTCTTTTCAAATCAAAAATTCTTTCCAAGTATGTCTTCATTTAGCCAGAATAAGTATCTTTAACATCATTTCAGAAACCAAAAGAAAACCAGCACCAAAATAGATGAGCCTCTGGTCAGGGTACTCCCTCCATCCCCTGAAGGCTCCTTCCCTGGCTAAAGTACCAGGCTTAGTGCTCTCCAGCAAAGTCACTCAGTTCCAGTTCCATGGGCAGGAGAAAGCGGACCCTGCCTGCCAGGGGATATTCCTCCACAGTTGGCACCTTCTTTCATCTGTTCAAGGGACATCACATACAACTAGTTCAACTTCTAGAAGCTGAGTTGAAGTTGAATGGTGAACAAGACATAAAGACCCTAAAAAAATAACGTTTCTAGCCTTAAATAAGCTCATTGGCTCACTATAATGTCAGTAAAAGATGCACACCATGGATGTCTGGGTGGCTCAGTTGGTTAAGTGGCCAACTTCGGCTCAGGTCATGATCTCATCGTTCATGGGTTTGAGCCCACATCTGGCTCTGTGCTGACAGCTCAGAGCCTGGAGCCTGCTTCAGATTCTATGTATCCCTTTCTCTCTGCCCCTCCCCTGCTCTCACTCTGTCTGTCTGTCTGTCTGTCTCTCTCTCTCTCTCTCTCTCTCTCTCAAATAAATAAATAAACATTAAAATAAATTAAAAGATACACACCAGAATTTATTTAATTCCAATGTTATCGTCTAAGAAAAATACATCAGACAAAACCATAGGCTTTGCTTTCTAAAACAGTATGCATGCTTACCTTTACAGATACACACCTATATATTGGGGTGAGTTGTGGCAGGGTAGCTAATCTTCCTTAAAACCCTCCTACTTTGCTGGGGAAATGGTCTGTCTTGATGGATGCTAGCATCTCCAGCTACATAAGAAGTGGAAGAGCGTACTCCTAGATTAAGGACCAGGACCCCTTGTACTGGGAGCCCCCACCTCCAGCTTTGTACCAGTGAGGAGAGCAGCTGAGGAACAGAAGACAGCAAGTTGAAATAGCATAGCAAATATGAAGTTCTCCTCCCAGGGTCAGGAAGTCAGAGAATTGTCTCTCAACAGAAGAGTGGCCAGAAGTGTGGCTGTTTCTCTGGGACACTATGCTGTTCCCACGGGATCAGCACGTAGTGATGTGTGAAGGTGCCCCCGTCTACCAGTCAGAGGGGAAAAAGCACATTGCACAACAGTGCACATACTATAATCTTCACCTGCATCAACAAGTATGTTTATATGTATATATAAATATGCAATGCTTGGGGCACCTGGGTGGCTCAGTAGGTTAAGCATCCGACTCTAGATTTTGGCTCAGGTCATGATCTCAGGGTTTGTGGATTCGAGCCCTGCAGCAGGCTCTGTGCTGGTGGTGTGGAGCCTGCTTAAGATTCTCTCTCTCTCCCCCTCTCTCTTCCCCTTTCCATCTTTCTCCCTCTCTCAGTCTCTCTAAGTAAATAAATAAACTTCAAAAAATAATAATAATAAATTAATTTTAAATATGCAATGCTTAAGAAGAATTCTTAAAGAATACAAAAACATACTGTCAATACTGGTAATTACCCTAGAAAAGGGACATTCACTTTCTGCCTTCTGCATTATTTGAATTTTTACCAAAATAAGTATGTATTACCTTTGACACTTCAGAAAATACAATAAAGAAAAATTAGATTAAACAAAAAGTTCAGAAAAGTTAGTCCTCATTACTCTTCCTCCTTATTGCATTAAAATTTATTTATTTATTTATTTATTTGAGAGAGAGAGAGAGAGAAAGTGGGGGAGAGGGACAGAGAGAGAGAGAGAGAGAGAATATCTTAAGCAGGCTCCATGCTCAGCACAGAGCCTGATGCGAGGCTTGATCCCACAACCCTGGAATCATGACCTGAGCCAAAATCAAGAGTTGAATGCTAACCAACTGAGCCATGCAGGCACCCCTAATTACCATTTTATTATAAACAATACAGATCAGGACCAGCCAAGTGAAGAGACACATAGGGGAGGGTTTTGGGAGTATATCCACCAGAGAGATTCTGTGGCTTCTTCTAGTGAAATTAGGGCATGTTACCCTCTTGGCACATCGATGTGTTTACCAACCAGGAAGCTCTACTGAGCCTCA
Organism: Panthera uncia; assembly: GCF_023721935.1. Taxonomy (NCBI): domain Eukaryota; kingdom Metazoa; phylum Chordata; class Mammalia; order Carnivora; family Felidae; genus Panthera; species Panthera uncia. The sequence continues at coordinate 90,488,309 of NW_026057582.1, forward strand.
GTGTTTAAAGTTTTTATTGGGGCTTCACTCTGTGAGCACAACTGATTGAATCATTGGCTATGTAATTGGACTCACTCTCCAGCCCCCCTCCTACAACCTCCTTTCTCTGAAGAATGGACTGATATCATGTGGCTCAAAGCCCCAACCCTGTGACCACATGATTGATCTTTCTGGCATGAGCAGCCCCCATCCTGAAGCTCTAGGGGCCCACCATATGTCCCTTCATTAGCATAAACTCTGGTGTGCTTGAAGAGGGGTTCATGACTAATGAAGATACTTCTATCATTTGAGAAATTACAGAAGTCTTAGAATAGACATGCCAGGAACCTGGGACAAAGATCAAGCAAATTCATGCTTATACAATAAGTGTTTATTCAGATTTTTTGCCTGTTTTTTACACTGGGTTGTTTATTTTCTTATTGTTGAGTGTTAACTGTTCTCTAAGCATGTGGTTTCTCTTCTATCCCCCAAGGCACTACCCTTATTGTAATTAAAAACAATACAAATCAGAGAACAATCTCATTCACGGGATCACGGGATCATGTGGCCTTTGCATCCCCAGAAATGCTGGGTAAATAAGAGTTGAGACATATCCATTCTGGTGAGTAGAGCACCTTTTTGCCAGGGCATATTTCCAATAGTGAGTGTTACTGCACCTGAGAAAGATATGTACTTTTTAAATGAAAACAAAAGCTACAGAGAACAAATGACATCTGCCCTTGTAACAAACTTTATTCTATTTGTTTATGTTTCCAAAATGCTATGGAGATACAAAGGGCACCCTATAAAATGCAGACTGTTATTAAAAACAAAGAACAGGGGTCTTCACTGAGTTGTAAGCTGGCAATAATGTTGACACCAGTGTGAGTAACTCAAACCTCACATGTTCTTTATTTTCTTTATAAAGAGAAAGGTTTAGGCCATAGATGAGTTTCTTAATTTAAACTTCCATCCCCAAAGATAGTCTTCTAGTTGCTGATTCCATTTCATCTCCTGAAAACAGGATCTTGGATAGGATTCTGCAGGGGCAGTCAGGATACCTGCTGAATTCCTAGCTGTGTTTTTTTATTTTCTAGTTTGCCTTGGGACACTCTCTATATATCATTTTCCCTGATATATACACACTCTCCCATTTGGAGAGTTAAGTACAACAGTATTCGTTAAATGCTGTCTGCTCTTCAAGGGCAAGATGGTGTTGTCAAGTTTAGTAGGAAAAAAAAAGTAGAATGTAAAACATGCTCGTTGTGATGACAAAAATTGGAAATGTATCCCGAGACGTATCAACAAACCAAGATGCTGAATTGTTAGCACACAATACTACAATAAAACTCTGCTAACTGGCTGCCACTCAACCAACTTGCCACAGCCCACAGATATGCTACATCTTCTTGCAGCTACAATTTGGACTGTAGACTCCCTGAGACCCCAGGTGTGTTTGAGCCTCACCTGTATACAGCAGTTGTAATTTGCTATTGACATCACATCATTTAAATAGGTAATAAATAAATTGAAAATATATGGGTTTATATTTTTTTAAAAACATAGTTATTTCTGGGGTGCCTGGATGGCTCAGTCGGTTAAGAGTCCAACTCTTGGTTTCAACTCAAGTCACGATCTCACTGTTCGTGGGTTTGAGCCCCATGTCGGGCTCTGCACTGGCAGCACAGAGCTTGCTTGGGATTCTCTCTCTCTCTCTCTCTCTCTCTCTCTCTCTCTGCCTCTCCCCCACTCATGCTGTCTCTGTTTCTCTCAAAATAAATAAACTTTTAGAAAACATAGTTATTTCTATGAAAATTAAGTCACAAGTTTTGAGAAGATTTTATGAAGGCAAGTTGCTTTAAAAAAAATAAAACTAAACTACATGTGGATAAAACAACTCTAAAAGATTTTAAAAATGAAATGTTCTGCACTCAGTCTGCTTTGAAGATCTCTCTAACAGTTTATATAACTTCAAAGACACTGAAAGGAATGTAAATGAGGAACTATGGGTAGAATTTATACAAGAACAATGAAAGTGGTATTTAATTATTGTATCTATAAAACTGGGAGAAAAGGCCTTGACTCTATACCACATGTACATTTACATGCATTTCATTGAAACATCAAAAGTACAGGTGAAACATTTCCATCAGAGAAGAGGCTTTCTACTATATAATATTAGTAAACACTCCATTCTTTCCACCCTTGGAAATTGCCTGAAATATCTGTCTTAATGGCATGGTTATCAGATCAGGATGGCTAATTGCTTGGCTTGACCCACAAAGTGCACACCACGCCTGAACTCTCCCCAACCCTGCCTGACTGCTGGACACCTCCCTCTTGTCTAGATGACTTTCTGTGACGTCAGACTCAATGTGTGGGAAATTGAACCTCCTGCCTTCCCTCTCAACACTGCTTCTCCTCCTGTGGTCCTCTGTGTCTTTTAAAGAGGTTATCTCCCCTCACACCAGCCAGGTCTTCAACCTCAAAACTTCAAGCAGGTTGGGATGCATTTTGGCCTCCTTCTTTGCCTTCATCATCAAAATTGTCTTCCATAATATCGCCACCAATGTTTCTTTACTTCACTCCCTCTATCAAGACCCTCATATAGACACTTCTCCCTTGACTGTTGCTGTAATAGCCTTTGAAAGGGCTTCCCCCGCTTCCAGTCACTCCCTTCTCTAGCAAAAATAAATCCCATGCCTCTGCTCAAACTCTTCAGCCTGATATTTAAGTGTTATAAGCTGGCTCAAATCTTAGTATTATCCACCCAGCTTTCCCAAGCAGCCTCTGCTCTAACCAAACTAAAATCACTGCTGATCTCTATTTTCTTATCTATGTCCCCTCCATCTGGAATACCCCTTATTTTTATATATTCCCTGTGGTTAAACTTCTATCCAATCTGTAGGGACCATCTGAAATGCCATCTCTCCTGGAAGATGACCTCCCTGACCACCCAGCTAGAAGCTGTCTCCACCTCCTCGAGTTCATTACGCTGATGCATCAAACTATTTTCTACACGTATATATCATTTTCCACCTTGTATCATTCATCTTCTAGTTTCAACTGAAAGCTGTAAGAGCAGCGTTTCACAAAGCATGTTTCATGAAATTATAGTTCCATAAGAAGCTGGTCAATAAGTTTTAAAATGCTACCTACTCTAGTCCTCACCTTAGAAATTGCAATGGAGATGGGGGGAGATGGATGTGTATGAGAAATTTTATAAAGGTGGGATTGACAGGGCTTGATAACTGAAGGCTGTGTGGAGTGTGACAGTGAGTGATGTAGAAATGCCTCGGACTTCTGGCTTGGACGACTGGGAGATGCCATTCACTGAGAGGGCAAGAGGAGAGAGTGCAGTTGCGGGGTATCCAGTGGTGTCTTTGGTCTGCAATAGTTGAATTGAATATCTTAGTGGAGAAGGGAGTAAGAAAATAAAAGGCCAAACCTGTGGTTCTTTCAGTTCTCATATTCCTTCACAGATTCTGTGAATACTTCACAGATTTGGACACTGTGTTGTCCAACATATTTTTCCTCAAAACTCTCCCCACCTCTCCCTAGATGACCTTGTCCTCTCTCCATCCTGCTCCTCACTCTGCTAGTTCTGTCACCAATGTCTTCTCTTCCTCCCTCTCCACACAATATGTAAATGCTGTATCCCAAAGCCCTCTCTTATCTGCACTCTCCCTTGGGTAGGCTTGTCCATTCCTTAAGCCTTTATGACAACAGCAACAAAAATGATTTCTCCTCACTCCTAACTATTCTATTTTTGGTTGGAGATTTCCACCTGGATGCTTTGAGGCCATCTTGAATGCATCACATGCAGAATGGAACTCACCCTTTACCCCCAAACCCTTGCTGCCTCTCCTCTTCTTCCTGTAATGGGTCTCACATCTGCCCTCATTCCCCTGCCACTGCCTCTGCTCCCACCCTGCTTCTTCCTGGGCCTCCCTTTCCCCAGTCTCCCTCTTCTTGGATCCTCTCTGAGCACTGCAGCCCATATGATCTCTCTAAAACATAGCACTGAATTTGTCAAAGTTCTGAGTTTATCCTTAGGCTACTAAAAAAAAAAAAAATTCAATGGTTTTCTGTTGGAAACCTAACTTTTCATATACTATACAAGATTGTTATAGCTTCAGTCTATCTTATTTTCCCACTGATATCCTACATATATCTCATACACTGTCCAACCAAGTCAAATCACTCACCATTCCCCAAACATGTCCTCTGTTTTCCCACCTCCATGCCTTCACTCTTGTCATTCTCTTTGCCTAGAATGCTCTTCCTGCATCTCTGCCCATGGAAACTCTACCTATTTCTCAAGATTCAGTTAAGATGCCTACTTCATTCTGCAATCTTCTCTAATCATCATCCCTTTTCCTCCATGACATCCCACATGCTTTACTTGGATCACTTTGGTGTCATGTATTATGCATTGCCTTGCATTACAGTAATGTGTGTGGACATCTTTGCTCCCTTTTCATACTGTAACCTCCTCTTGCAAGAATTATGCCTTACTCATCATGGTCATGAAAAGAACACTGACCTGGGAGTCAGGAGACTTGAATTTTAGTCCATGCTCTATTCTCATGAGTCTGGTGACCTTGGATAGCTTAACTCACTGTGAAATAGAACTTTGTAGTCAATGTATCAGTCTGAGTCCTGAGTCCAGAGTTAAAGGCGCCATGCTGAGAGGAGAAGAGGAGGGGTAGTGCCCTCCAAGGACCTGAAGCTGTCACTGGGTTAAGAAAAATTGTCTGAATTATATATTTCACCATTTCCTAATGAATGATTCATATAAATTATTATCTGATGACATTGAGGAAAAAAATCCAATTTCTGGGGTTGTCCTTATAGCACACAGTCTTTTTCCTCAAGTTGCTTGCTTTCTGGAACTTCTTCACCTCTAACTAAAGGAAATTTCCAACTCTGAGACAGGCTCTATTCTTACAATTTACTGGTAAGTTACTTGTTAAAACTGCTCATGCATTTCCCTGTGGAAATGAAGGTACCAATACTAGGAGGATACCATGGTTAGATACCATACTAGCCTGTAAATGCCATTTAGCCCAGAGTGCACTTGAGTCAGGGTTGAGTCTGCTGCAACATATCTGATCCATGGCTGACCTGCCCCTCTCATTCCCACCCCTTGAGATCCTGATGTGGAAGCCATAGGTGTATTGGATGAGTGGCAGTGAAGAAGTTACCTATAACTTTTAGAGAATTTGTGCAATTCAAAAAGGAGAAAGAAGAAAACTTGAGAAAATTAGAAGTATCTTAGGTTAGATTTGTCAAAAGCTAAACGACTGAGCAACTGTTTGTTCTTCCATTCCCTATTACCTCCCAATGCACATCCCAGGGTCATGTTCTTCACCACCTCAGAGCTGCTCAGCCTCAGTACCACCAATCAATTGAGCCTGAGAATTTTTTTATGGTGGGGACTGTCTGGTGCCCTGAAGGATGTATAGCTGCATGCCTGGCCTCTATTCACTAAAGCCTAGCAGCACCCACCTCCTCACCAGTAGTGACAACTAAAAATGTCACCAGGCATTGCCAAGTGTCCCCTGAGGGGCAAAATTATCCACAGCTGAAAACCACTGCACCAAATGGACTCAACAGAGGTTTTCAAACTTTCTGTGCTACAGATTCACATAGTGAGTGTGTTAAAAATGTAGGTTTCTGGGCCCCAGCCTCAGAGATTCTGATCCAGTAACTTCAGGATGGGCATGGGAATCTGCATTTTTAACAAGTATTTTCTTTTAACTGATATCAGTGGCCCTTGGGAAATCTGGGGAAATACTAACAATAAGTAAACAGACATCTTTCCAAAATGCAGGTTTTCACTCTGCTGCCCTGAGGGAGGAGGGAAGCCGACCAGCAGGCAACTGTAGAGAGGAGAGACAGACAGGCCTGCCCTGGTGAGCACCACAGGAAAGACTTAAGGAAGGAAGGTCCTCCAGGGAGGCACTGCCAGCCAGGAGAAAGGATGCCAAGGGACACGGTAAAATGCCAAAGTCACATTTAGTCTATTTCAGTTCATTTTTGCCCAAAAGTGTTCTTGGCCCTTTGAAAGTTCTTTCTCCACCACTCCACATGGGACCTATGTGGAGGTCTCTGTACTAAGCTTTTTATATATGTTTTTTCATTTAATCCTCTCCCCCACCATAGGAGAAAGCTTATCAGCTTTTAATGTTATGTCTCTGGAAAAATTCATTGTCCCAAAGAACTGATATACAAACTAACTTTTGACCCACAACGTCTTCATAAAATAGGGATGGCCTGTACCAGGCCTGGGTATCTGCTATCTTTAAACTCTGCAACTTGGTTAGGACGGGCAAAGTCTCTGTTCATTGGGAAGGCAAGGCATCTCTCGTGGGCTCACCCAGCCCCAGGACTCTGTCCCATTACATAGAGAAGTCCTGGTGTGTTGTCCAAGAAGAAGACATTCTCAGCCTTTCACCCAGATATTCCAAATTGGAAAATGAAAGACAAAGGGTTTACAAGCATTTTTCCATTTGGATGCCACAGGTAGGTATGCAAGTCCAGTCACCCTCGGGGGCAGACATGTGACATAGGTGAGTGAAATCGGGTGAGACTGTGGCTCCTTGGCCCCCTCTGGCCATCTGCTGACAGTGGGATGGCTGGCCCAGGGCTACCAGCTCTTCTGAGAAGCCAGATATCCAGAGTTTAATATAGAATTTTTAAAATTTTGGCAACTAGTCACAAAAAAAACACACTTTTTTCTAATTTGACTAAACAAAACATGTCATTAAACTGTTGGTTTATGAGCTCTGCGTTCTAGATTCTTTCCTGGGTAGGACACTGCCTGTACTATGCATTTTTCTCTTCCCCTCTCTCTCTCCCCTCCCTTCCCTCTGTGCCTCAATCCCATCAGCCTCCCACATGTAATATTAATTTCCAACTCCTCCCAAGAACCTTCAGCTTCATTTCCCATCAGAACCCTTGGCTGCCAGTATCTGACCGTGACAAACGGAAGCAGTTCTTTAAACTTCACTCCAGTTTGCCCACCTCAACAGGTGGGCTGTGCTTTCCTTTAGTGACCTTCTGCTGTGCCCTCCCTCCATCAGCACTCCCTTTGGTTGCTGGTTGCTTCTGGATTTCCCATTCACTTGCTTAAAGCCATCTGTCATCCCTGTCCTTTGGGGTGGGTATTCATACCAGTGGGTCTCAGAGCATTATGGACCCTCAAGCTGCATTCTGGAGAGGCTTCAAGGAATTGGAAGGCTTACCAAGGGGAATGGCTGGAGGGGCGGCCAGGGAGGCTGGATTCTCAGCAAGGGGCTCTCAGAATGGGTAAGGACTCTGGTGTGTACATGGAGATCTAGACACAGGAGTGCCTCCTGTCTTTAGGAGACTCTCAATATCCTAAACAATGAACCAAAGGTCAGAGGCATTTCTTCATTTAGGGGTGCAAAATAAGCCCCTCAATTCATTATGTGATCCTGGTGACAGGTTGGGGGAAGAATTATGACCGAAAGTGAAATTATTTCCAGCAAAGCAAGAAAGGGCTTGGTGTCAGATTTCATGAGATTTTTAAAATATATCATTTTCAATGACATTTCTTGTACACACCTGAGTTTATGGTTACAAATTTATACTTATTTGTCACATGGCTATGATATCAATAAATTTCATGATTTCAACTAATGTTCTCAGTCAAAAATCAAGTTCCCAGAGGCTTCCTGACTTTTCCAAATACCTGCTTGCTAAACTCTCCTGTTTCAGATATAATCTTTTCATGTAATGGTCACTTGTGGGCAACACTAAGGCCTGCATCTTTTGGTGACCACGATCTTGATGCTTCAACACAAATCTGACCAGACCCCTCTTATTCTGCTTCTGCCACCCCCCCACACACACCCCAAAATCTGAATCTTTTAGGAGAGAGGAAGAGATCCCAGGTACCTCATATGCCTGCTACTAGGGAAGGGAGTCTGGAATGGCCTAGCCTCATGAGCTGTGTGCATCATTTAGATCACCATTCTGATGGAACAGTCATATTGGGAAACAGACTTGGTTCAATAAATCTGTGTGGTAACATGGCATTGGCTTTAGAGTAATATGAAAATGCAAGTGAAGGGAGAAGCCATATTAGGGAAGTGACCTCCAAAAGTTGTGGAAGATGAATTAATGGAAGCCAGTCCATGCACATTGGACAAGTCCTAGTTCAACACCAACATGTTGTCACCCACAGGGACCTCCTTAAACAAAAAAGGTGAAAAATTGACAAAGCCAAGGCATTTTGGGCTCCTTGTCACTCTTCCTTGCTTTTTCCTTCTCATTGATTTTTAAAGACAATTTTCTTATTAGAAAAAAAAAAGGTTTTCATTCTAGTTGTTTTTTAAAAAAGCACACACACAGCCTTTTAATCAATAGAGACATTTGGTATAGCACATTTAGTTCATGGAGTGGGGACAGGTGAAGCAAGATGGAGGTAAAAAAAAAAAAAAAAGTGCTGTACACAGAACAGGGAGTTCTTGTCTGGGCTCCACAACTAGCCATGTGGCTTGGGGCAAGTTACTTCTTTGGCAAGTTATTTCTTATTTCTGAGTCTCCATTTCCTCAACTGCAAAATGAAGGCTTTGAACTTTGGGATCTCTAAGCCTCTTTCTTCCAGTTAATGCTCCAGTGGTCAGGGTGGCAAGGACTGGACAGATCAAAGGATATGTGAGGGTTTAAAAGGAATAAACAGGAACAACAGTTCAAATCTACCAGGATTTTTCTAAATTCTAACAGAATCTACTTTTACATTCACTCCAAGAAAGAAACAGGAAGGAAAATATAACACCCTCAATGAAAAATTGTCAGTTTTAGATGGAAGTATTTCCTCCTGCCTGTATTGCCTCCCTTTCAATCACCAATAACTTAGACAAGACAGAAATGAGCAGAGGCAGAAAGCCATCTCTGTTAACCTGTGGGGGCCAGACCCACACCAATCAGGTCTGCCTTTATTTTGCATAAACCATGGGACTATCTCTTCAGGGGTTTCCCAGAGTTATAAATCTCCCTCTTTCAAGGTTAGGATTACTAGACTCTCTATGTGTCTGGTAGGGCCCTTTTCTCTTAGCACTTTTGTCTAGAGAATATCGAGAAGGGTTAACTCTTGCTGTTCCTATAGTCCTCAGGTTGGACATGAAGCCCTGGCCTGACCGACTATACCATGTGAGCAATGATCCTAGTCACCACCATTCACTCTGGCCTGCCGCCTGACCTGGCCTGCCCACTCTTCCCTGGAACCCTACACTTGGATGCTTTTCCATGACATGACTCCTTCACACTGCTCTCTAGAACAGAGCACCTGTGCCCAGGACACCCTTTTCTGCTATATTGGTGAAGCCAGCTTAGTGTTAGTAAGAGGGCGCTAAGAACATTTCTTCTCTCTATTAACACAAAGGTGTTAAAATTTATTTCCTTTAGGAAACTGTCCTGAATCCATTTTCTAAGCAAAAAAGATCCTAATAGAAGGAGATTTCATACCAATTGGGAAAGGAGACCTGCAGTCTCAGGATCTTAGGCAGCATTTTGTTCAAAACTCTTATTTTAAATATGAGACAATGAGGCCCATAGAGGTGAAATGACTCACCTAAGGTCACACAGCTGGTTAGCACCACAGCCATTAATGCAGATCTCGTAACTCCTATACCTGTGCCCTTCTGTGTGAAAGATATTGGGGCATTATGGTACCATGGACTACATGTAGTCTAGACAATAGACAATACCAGTCTATTGGCTCAGTAATAAGCCATAACATTGGACAAAGGAGGATGGATGATAAGAATAGGCTGTGAGATTTACAAAGGAAGTAAAGAAAATTCCTCAACAATGAATTCATATTTGCATGCACAGCTGATGAGCCCAATACCCAAGAACACTTATAGGGTCAAATCCATTGCAATACATGTACTTGGGGACTGTTATGGTTTGAGTTACATCTCCCTCAAAAATAAGTTGAAGTCTTAACCCCCAGAATCTATGAATGTGACCTTATTTGGAAGTTAATATAATCAAGTTAAGATGAGGTCATACTGGATTAGCATGGGCTCGAATCCAATGACTGGTATCTTTATAAGAAGAGGGAAATTTGGATGTGGTCACAGAGGCAAGGAAGCCATGTGAAGACAAGGCAGAGATTGGAGTGATGCTTCTCAAAGCCAAGAAATGCCAAGGATGGCGGGCCACCACTAGAAGCTGTAAAAATAAAGGAAGGATCCTCTACTAGACCCTTCAAAGAGAGCATGACCCTGCCAATACCTTTATTTCAGACTTCTAGCCTCCAGAATTGCCAGAGAATAAATTTCTGCTGTGTAAGCCACCTAGTTTGTGATACTTGTCACAGCAGCCATAGGGAAGTTGTTGGGGTAGGATGGGTTGAAGTGAGGAGACTGAAATCACGCAAATAAATGCAACCAGGCAAGGTCTACAGGTTGGCCCTATAGTAAAGCTGTCCTGCCCAGTGTGGTCCTTTTTCTATGACACTCCTTTCCACAAACTTCCAGGTCTGCCTGTCTTGCTCCGAGGTGCAGTGAGAGTGTGGGAAGAGGAAGAGCCCTGGAGTGAGACAAACCATGGTTTGAACCCTGTCTTATGTTCACTTAGGTTGGAAAGTGTGGGGTAGAGAATGTACTTCTGAGGGCTCGGTGTTGTCATTTGGAGATGGAGCCTCTCTTGGAAAGCTATGGTCAGAACTGTTGGACTGGCCTGTGGCGGCTCCGGCGTGGTTGGTGTCTTTCCCTCTGTTTTATTTAGGCTTTCAACAAAATTATAAGTAATTTGGGGGTTGGGAATGGGCAAGGGAAGTAAGGTTTTAAATACCTCCCCTATGAAGAAGGGAGCCCTGGAGTCATCAAATAGTGCCTGGGTGACCTACAGACCAATCCTCTCATTTTAGAGATGAGTCATGTTGTATATTTTCCATCCTCACAGACTGTGCTGGGCAACTGGGGGACCTCCAAGTGAATATTTGGTGATGGATAAAGTGACTTGGGAATATCTCATAAAGAAATGAGCCTTAATCATATGGTGGGAACAGAAGTCACTATTTGGTACCATTTAACAAACTTGCACTCACCTCACTGCTTTGCTCAGACTGGGGTCTGGTTGTCCCATTTCTGGTGTGATATATCTCAAAGAATGGTTTGCTGGCCTACTTTCCTTGAGAGATCTTCAGGGGGTTCAAGGTCTAAACTTAAGTGAAAGTTACTCAAACATAGGTGCTCAGAATTCATAAAATGTTTTCAGCTGCATAACTGATTCTATATCATAAGACCAAAAAGAGTCAATTTCTAAGGAAAGATATTTAACTCAAAGTCAAACCTAACTTAGAGTAGAAGGCAAATACAGTTCCTATTGTAAAGATAAAAGATGCCAGAAAACAAAACAAAGAGTAGCTGTAACTCTGCCATTTTCCCTCAAAAGGAATGCAATACCTTCCATTTCTACACAAGCAACTGTCTTCTTCCTTTCCCTGTTTTATCGCTCTCCCTAGCACTTATTACACATGACATATTAAATTTACTTATTTATTCAATCGGGCCCATCTCCATTCACTAGAATGTGAGTTCCATGGGGGCTCTGACCTGGTCTCTTTTATTCACTCATATATCCCCAGGGCCCTCAACAGTTCCTATCACATAGTTGGTTCATACTTGTTGAATAAACATACTTGTTGAATAAACAAGTGAATGAATAAAAAAAAAAGTTTGGGTAGGGAGACGAGCAGTCACATGATATGGATGAGGAAGTTGAATACGTCGCTACCTTTTGCCTACAAAAGTTGCCCCTAAGTCCACTAGCCATCAAGAATCTCTCTCTCACTTCCCTGTTCTGATTCCATCATCACTAAGCAACTTTTGATTTAAATCTTCCTATGTGCATCTTCCTACAGATGGGAGTATAAGGATCACAATTCAGGTGCACTTGATATGATAATTTTTAACTGTAAATTAATATGTTGGCATTTCATTTTTTTTAAATTGGTTCACATCTAAAAGAATGCTGAGGAACAGGATCTCACCCAGGATGGAAACCTATGTTGAAAAGAGCAAGGAATGGCACACAGGGGACTTGAGTTTAACTCTCCTTTTGATTCACCTGTGTGACCTTAAAAAAATCACTTCTCTGGACTTTAGTTTCCCCATAGAGGCATTGAACATGATAACTTCTGAGTCCCTACCTACAATCAAAGTTGGGATTCTATAAAAATTAATAAAGTAGGCTCTTCCATGTATTTTGACTTCCTATGAGAAGTGATAACTGGTGTCTCATGTCACTGTCTATTGGCAACATAGTGTGGGTCATTTGGGTCAGGGGGGTCAGTGTCTTCCCTCGGGTCAGTTATCATCACCATGAAAAGACAGATGATATCCTCATTAAAAATCTAAAATGCAGTGGAAACACTCCCTAGGGAAGGTGGCGATCACACAGCAACTCTTTTCACATTAAAAATTGTACAGGTGTGTAGGTGTGGGCAGTGGAAGGCAGTATAAGAGGGAAGGAAAGGCAAGGAAGAGGGTAGAGGAGGTCTAGGTAATGGGAAGGCAGGTGGAGAGAACACGGGTTTGGAGTTTCTCGTTTTCCCACTAGAACCTGGCAGACACTTAGGTTGACAAATGAGAAGATGCACATGAACTTTTAGTAGATACATGAAGTCCATTATGAGCCATGTCACTAAGGGGGAGGGCAAGAACTGAGTGTCCCATAAATGTATCTTCCTTGGAGGTTTTATTTATCCATTTGCCAATGCTGTCTCAAGGCTGCTCTCTCTGTAACCCTTTCAGCATTCACTATCTGGCCTTCCTTGAAACCTTAATTGTTCATTTATGATAGTTATCGGGCTATCTCTCAAATGTACACCTTCAGATCAGGCTTCCCACCTGAGTGTCGGTCTTATATGACTGCTTACCTACAAATTAATACCACTTAGAGTCATTACTTTAAACATAATATGTCAAAAGCGAAGTTAGCATGACCCCCCCCCTTCCCAGCTCACTCTGTTTCTATCAATGACATCACTAATCCCATTCTGAGGCTTAAATTTGGAGTTATTTTTCACTCCTCAGAACCTTTCCTCAATAATCACCTGTAACCTTCATAAACAACAATAACAAACTCACCAATCTACCCACTCTTCAATAAATGTTCACTATTCTACTATTTGTATTATGAGGTGAAATGATCTGATCAATCACCCAAGACTGTGGAGGCTTCCCACAGAGGTTCTGGCCTCATCTCCTTGTTCACACTTCCACCTTAATCCATGTCCCCATCCCTTCACGCCTGAACTCTCAGAGTATCTTTCGGACTGACCTCCCAATCTCTATTTTTTCCCTGCTTCCATCAATCTCGAATAAATTCAGATCAATCCTTTTGGAAACACTTGCATCAAGTCACAGTTTGCCTACAAACTGAACGACGGTTCTTGTTTACCCATCGCAGTATTTACAAACTCCTCCTCTGACATTTAAGAGCTTCAGTCAACTGCGCGCTCTTCCCCAAGCTACCCACGATCTATATTTGTCTTTATCCAACTCACATTTGTTTGAGCACCACCTATGTGTCAGCCACTCTGTGTCACCCACCAGCCTCCAGTATTCCCCACCTCCATGAAGTCCAGGTTATATGATCCTCTGCTGCAGCCACAACAGTGACACCTGCACCTGCCTTTTAGACTGCTCACGTTCTCGCCCCGCCAGGAGTCTCCTCCCTTCTGCCGATCCAGACCTGATATCTCTTCCAAGACACACCTTCTCCTGAAGGTCTCCCTTGTGAGTGAATCCCAGGCCACAACAACCTTTCCCTTTCTCTGTATTCCTTCAGCATCCGTACACTAGGTATCTATTGTGAGCATTATTCTCTCATTATTTCACATGCATTTGTTGGTCTCCTGGATTGAAATGTGGACTCCTGAAGAGCAGGGGCCAAATCTTCTACTCTTCTTTTACCCACATCTGGAATGAGCCAGGGCAAATATGAGACCAGGGAGAACCCTGGTTTTGCACACAGCTCATGGACAAGGCCCACTTGCCGCAGTGTAGGCAATAAAGACAAAAAGGGGCGGCACCAAAGACCTAAGACTGGCTTCTAGCACAAGCATAGAGATCCAGCCATGTTTTGAGAGGTGCCTGTTAAATGCTGAATTACATTTATAAAAATAATTCAAGTCCCTTACGCATCATGCATTCCTCTAGCACAAAAATCTCTATTGAAATACAATGGCCGATAGAGCCTAGCAGGTCTCAGTCACTAAACAGACTTGAAATTCTTGACTCTTCTTGGACAGATGCTACGTCCAGTAGGGACAAGAAGGTGCCGTCTCCCTGTCTCTATCAGAAATTATCCCTACCCCCGGAAACTACCTACAAATTAGCACGAGTTCATATCCTTGAACCAAAAGTTATCTGACTTCAGTACAAGTCAGATATTCCTAGGGAAACCTGTAAGCCCAGGTCCCTTCCTCTCCTTGGTCCAGTTACACAATGTCTTGTCCAAACCTAGACCCCAGCCAGGGTGTGCAGCCCCTTGCATAACTCAGGGAAGATGCCCCTTTCCCCAGGAGTTCCTAGAAGGGGGATAGAGAGGGAGATAGACTTACCCTCACATAGTAGTTCATGCCCATCCCCAACAGGTGCTGCAGAAAGTGCCTGTCCTGCCTGCTCCCTGGGGTTGGCTCCCCAGGGCCAGGAAGGGGGCAGGCATCGGGAGTTAAGGCAGCTGCCCTGTGCCCCAGCAGGTCTGGTTGCGGCAGAGGTGCAGAGCCAGCCCTATTTGGACTGGTTTCAGGGAAAGCTGGGCTGCTGGGTGCCGGGTCCTGGCTTTCCTGGAGCTTCAGCCGGGGCACCTCTTTGGTACCCAAGCAAAAGTTTTTCAGACTCAGCAAGGTGGCTGGGTTGGCCAGCTTCACGCTGGCCATGCGAGGGATCAAGGTGCACAGTGGGGTGGGGCTCTCTTGGGACGCCAAGGTGGCATCTTCAGCCGGCAGGTGAGGTGCCAGGGTGGGGTAGGGAGGAGGCGCCGAGCCCTTGCTCCCCACTGAGCCTCCGGGGCTGCTTTCGTCCAAGGACGTGATGGACTCATTCCGAAAACGGCTGTACTTGGCCCTGTGCAGCATCCCGGGGTGCCCGAAGAGTCCTACATACAGCACAAGTCCTGCCAGGCTGTCCTGACCGCGTTTTCGCATAGCCTTGGCAGTGCGGAAACAGGATACTGTTGCATAAATCGCCTCGTCGTCTGCTAGATAAACGGCACGGAAAGCAAATGCCTCAACGCCCCGTGCCACTGGCGGCAGCCACCTCTCCAACTCTGCTCTCGCCCTCGCCCACCTCGGCTCCCAGGCCCTTCTGGGTGACAGCCCGGGGGAGGGAGGGGGGCCGGTGGGGGGTAGATAACGCCTCCCCAGTTGATTTCAGTCCCTCCCTGGCCCCCGCGGCAGCACTCGGTGTTCTCGCCTTGGATTCCTTGCTGGGAAAGCCTGGACCGGGCTCGCGGCGGCAGGGATCGCTCACGGCCAACTCTCAGGCACCGAACCGGGCCGAACACGGGCCAGCCCGTCCCGCCGCATCGCCAGCGAGCCGTGCAGGAGCCTTGCAGAAATATTCAGCGCCCCCCACCCCCAGCCTTCCCTTCTGCACACAGGAACTTTCAAACCTGCTCCCTCCGGCTCCCACAGGGCGGGGCAATGACTGGCCTATTAACCCTTTATTTGTTCCAGTGATTGTTCATTTAAAAAAGAAAACGTGTATGTGAGCCAAAGGCCCTTCAGCCTGAGTTCGTTGATTCTGACGGCTGCCCTCTCTTGGAAGATCTTGTCTTGCATCCCGTCCGGGCCACAAGCCAGAAGTACTAGCGACGGGCACTGCTCCGCATTATTTCTTGGACTTGCAATCCCTCCGTGTTCCTCAGATCCCCTCCCAGCCTGCCCACCCTAGCTCAGAGCCTCCCTCCCTCCTGGACTGTTCTCAGGAGCTTCTTTTAGGAGCCCGTCGGCAGCAGAAGGCTGAGATGTGCAGGATGATGCAGAGTGTTGAAATTTTTATGAATGAACTTTGCTGAATGAATTTCGCTCTGTGTGTGCAAGCTAATAAATCTGTGAATGAAGCTGAGAATAGCTGTAATTGACTGATGGTCTCAGGGGTGCTTGGTTTTTATCCAATCAGGCAGCAGCTTGATGACTCATGCACCATAAATATACTAAACTAGTAGCCAGGAGAAATAAAGCTGTAAGGAGAGATTTTATTTTGTGACATCTGATGAAAGGGTTAAAAGGAAAGGCAATCGCTACTAGGAATCCTCAGAAAGCTGGGTAGCCGCAGGTTAAAAGGGACTAATTTCTTTTTTGTTGAGATGGCGGTGAAAGCCAAGCAGAAGAGCTAAAATTTAGATCCATTGTTCCACGGATATTAGGACATATGGTACACAACTCCGGTGGGAAGCCGTGATGCATTTTTCTTAGAAACACAGTTCTTTTTTTATTGATTGCTGGTTCCATCTCCCGTCTGGTGCAACTTCCTGTACCTATCAAATGCATTCTGAAGACATGATGACAACTGCAAAGGCTTAGCACACAGGAAGGCAGGAAGGGAGTCAGGAAAGGGAAATGCAGGTTCTTTTAGGAATAGAGAAGAGGAAACTGCTGAAACATGGGGGAAGATGTGGAAATCACATAGCACAAGGGACAAGAAAATCTATGCGGAAGGTTACGTGTCTCTGTAGGCCAAAGCTCTTACATCTGAAATTGTTCATTAATTTAAAAATTAAAACAAACTGGCAACCACGGGTATCAGGGATGTCACCTTCATTGTCTTACTGTCCCCAAGGCTGCATTAGGCTCATGTGTATTCATGACTTTGGTGGCCTGAGCTCCCTTGGGATCTAAACACAGGTTCTGAATTAAATGGTTGCTTATGACCGACTGAAAGCCATCCTTGCTGGCTTCCTGCTCCTCCCAGGGAAACAATGCACCTCTTCAGGTCCTGTCTGCCAAAACTGTTAAGATGTGTTTTTCCTTGGGAAGGCCTTTTTGCATCTTCATCAACCTCCCCTTCAATCCTTGCTGACCTCTTCTCCCTATGCCCACACCTTCTTCTGGCAAAATTCAGACAGTGGCTAAGTCAGTTGGACCTTGCATGCCCAGGGGCTGAGGAGACAAGCTCTAGGCAATGTGTGAAGTAGCCTTCTTCTTTTTCTTCCTTCCCCTTCTCCTTTTTCCCCTCCCAGACATGATTGCTTCCTTGCTGTCACAGACCCCCATGCTATGCAGCCTTGAGAAAGGTACTTTACCTCTCTGTGCCCGAATGCCCTCCTCTGTTAAAGGCAGCTATCTAATGGGAATGTTATGAGGGTTTGTGAGATAACACTAATCCCCATGAAGCACTTGGTACAGTGTCTGCCTTACTGAGTACCTGCCAGTCAGTGTAAAGAAGGGCCATTTGAACCAGGGCCACCTGACCCTGAAGCTGGTCCTCTCATCCCCTGTGTCTACACAGAGTCTACACCATTGTAGACAATTGAAAACCGAGCACAGAGTAGGAGATGCTGAGAAGCCAATACCATTCAAGGAAACAATTTCCTAACAATTGTGTGGGCCTGGAGAAAGAAGGAACAACAGAGCCCCCCTGATTAATGGGAGTCCTTGCTGAGGTCTTCATGACTGGAGGACGGGGTGTTCAGGGCAACCAGCTCACCGAGGTAGGCACTGTGCTGGCCAGACTCCAAGGGCTCACATCAGCCCACATTCTTCAGGAGGACTGAGTGTTAGGAGAGTTGAGGGGCAGGGTGGATCAGGTGGGCCTAGGTAAGATAAGAAAGTGGCCATGGCCACCACGGGCTGCTTCTCTGTCCCTGGGGACCCTGGAGACCCTGGCTGTCCTAGGCGGCCCTGCCAGGGCCCTTTAAGAGGGTGAAAGAAACCAGATCTAAAACCTGGGAGTGGGAACAGCCTCAGAGGCCAGTCAACACAGCCAGGCATCTCTGAGTCCGGAGAAACGTTGAAAAACTGCCCCTTCAGTTCAAGAGAAGGCTCATTAACTGAGTGCATCTCCATTCCAGGTAGGAGGGTAGGCAAGGTGGACGGTTTCTTTCTTCCCAGAACATTAGAATACCCTCTTCAATTAGTAATGATGAAAATAATTAAAATCAGAACTACTATTTATGGAACAAAAGACAGTTTACCTGCATTCTCATTCAATCATTGTAACAACTTCTGGAGGCTGGGACTGTTGTCATCACCACTTTACAGAAGTGGAAACGAGACTCAGAGTAAGTTTAGTGAGTTGGCCAAGGTTTCCTGGCTATGGAACAATGATGACGGATCCTTCCATCAGCTCTGACTGCAGAGCCGATATTGGTAGCCACTGTAGTCCGGAGAGCTCAAGTCTAGGTCCAAGGCCCATCATCTCCACACTGCAGAAGAGGCAGTGAAGGTAAGCCACTCTGGTTTACTGGCTGGTCCAAGCCTCACAGCCAGTGAGTCTACACAGCAGATCTAGTGTAGAACTGAGCCCTGACTCACTTCAACCACACGGTCTCACCCACTGTGATACCAGCCAGTGTGTACAAGAAACTAACTGAGGGTCGGTGCTCACTAAATGTTAGTTTTTGCTCCCTTCTCCTCCTTGGAGATCATATCTATAAAAGTCACCCTAAACAACTCACTGGATTGCCAGGAGTAAAAATACGAATAATAGATAAGAAAAACCATTCCTGTCATTAAATCATCAGGGTACCTTAACCCCTCTCATCATTGCCTTTGGAAAACAGGATTCTGCTTAGACCACTACATATGCCTCCTTTATTTAGAGACATCTCCCCACCCTCTCCAAAGTTGTCTGCTGTGAATCAACATTCTGGCTTCTTTAGGGGCAGCCTGCCCAACCTGGGTTTCTTGGATGGAACAGGCAGGTTCAAGGAAGAGTTCAGTCAGGCTGGACCATGATAGGATTTGCCAGGTCCTGCTAGGATTTCTTAGAGGAGTGGGAAAGAAGGGGGCCAGGGCAAAAATGCCTTGCCAGCCCTTGAAGATAGCCCCATGTGAGATTTGGGGTGGAGGCAGGGTGCTCTGGAGAATGCAGAGAAGTAGGGACAGAACAAAAGAGAAACAACTCTGGGGGACAACAGGCCAATTGCTACTCTGGAACCAAGTAGAGAAGGTGACATTTGAGTACTCTGTGGCACAAGGACTCTTACTCCGCCACCAACACCATGTCTAACACAAAGCAGACATATCCCAAAAGAACTTGCACTGAGGATGAGTTCAACAGCCCATCAGTGAGTAATGAAAACACTGCTGAAGCTCTATTTCCGGGAAAAAAGAAACAAGACAGTATTTACATACTGCAAGGACCAGTTTAAGAATGGGTAAGTGAAGTGGTAAGAGGAAGGGTTGAGTCTCAGAGTCAGAGTCCTGCTGCACAAAAATGGAGGCAGGTCCATTCCTCCAAGAGTTATTATCAACTCCAAAAGCAACATCTTCCTTTTGCCTCCTGAACTAAATCTTTCAGTTTTCCTACAGTCTTCAGCCTTGGCAAGTAAACAGCTCTCTGAGGATTGCTATTGGCCCTTACTGGCTCTTCTCAACCCAGGGCCTGCCAGAAATAGCACAGGAAAACAGGTATTTTCCTATCTGTTGAAAATGAGATAATGTACCTGGAAATGCTATGTAAAGTGTTAGACATCATGCAGATGATACACAGGTGAGTTATTCAGGGTCCACAAAAATCCAAAAGAACAGTGATTTAAACAAAAAAATTATTTTCCTGGAGGTTGCAAATCCAGGGATAGGGTCGGCTCTTGGCCACCCTTAAAGTAAAGGTGACCCTTGAATAACACAGGGGTTAGGGATGCTGATCCCCTATGCAGTCAAAACTCTGTGTGTAACTTTTGACTCTCCCAAAACTTAACTACTAATATCCTACTGTTGACTGCAAGCCTTACTGATAACATAAACAGTCAATTAATATATATTTTGTATTTATATGCATTATATACTATATTCTTACAATAAAATAAGCTAGAGAAAAAAATGTTATCGAGAAAATCGTAAGGAAGAGAAAATAGATTTATAGTACTGTACTATATTTGTTGGGGCAAAAATCTGCATATAAGTGGACTTATGCAGTTCAAATCCATGTTGTTCAAAGGTCAATTGTAGATCTCTCCTTCTCATTGTCCAAAATGGCTGACGGTGCTCCAGCCATTTCATCTGCACTCTGGGTAGCAAAATGGATGACAGGACAAAGAAGGACATACCCACTCACTTTAAAGAAACGTCCTGAAAGCCCAATACAATGTTGCCACTTTTATCACATTAGCCAGAATTTAGTCACATGGCTGTCCCTAGCTGTAAGAGAAAAGGAAATCTTCATCCAAGAATGAAGAAGTCTTTTGTCTGATGCATATAAAATCATGGTCTGTTACTGAGGCAGGAGAGGAGATTGGATAGATAGTAGTATCTCTGTCATGGTTATATTCTCAGATGACCTTCTACTTTGACAGAAGTTAAAGCTAGCATAGGATAAAAATGTCCTTGGTCAATGTGGCCTATTTCCCCCCCTTTTTCTGCACCTATGCAGACTTGCACAGACATGCACATGCACACACACACACACACACACACACAGCTTAAAAATGCCCACATAAAAGCAGGTGCGGTCAGAATAGAAGCTTGCCTCTGCATACCCAGTGGGCCTGGGGGAGTCTCTAGGCCTGTGAAAGGAGGTCAGATGCTTCCAACGCCAGCAGCAGGTGGTGACAGGCAGTATATCCAGGCCATTGCACACGGCAGTCTCAGTGGTTAATGGGTCAGGGATATCTTACAAGGAGGAGTGAGTGGGTTGTGGGACAGGTGGTCAGAGCATAGTCATCAGGAGGTGTCTGACTCAGGAACAGGATTCCAATTCTAATTGTGGACTGGCATAAGAAAAAGGCAAAGACAGGGTCTTGGTCAGATTGAAATTCTGGCATTCTGAGCTGGCTAATCCAAACTTCACTTCCAGTTCTCATTTCCTTTGCCCACCTCTACAAGGAAAGGCTAAATACCCACTTTCTCAGGCTTCCTTGCAGCTGCAGGGATGGAGGCATATGACACAGTCTGGTCTATGAGACATCATGAAAGTCTCATGGGTCTTCTGGAAAAAAATCTGTCTTCCTTATAAGAGGGGCAGAGAAAACTGAAGCTTACCCTTCTTTTCCCACATCTTCCTGTCTTCAATGCGAATGTGATATCTGAAGCTGTGGCAGCCACATTGCAACCATAAAGGAAAGGCCAAACAAATTATCAAGCCTATGGCCTTGGCATCATTGAATCACTGAGACACGACCAGAAACCATCTCTAAATATGTTGTTATGTGAGAAAAATAAACATTTACCGGTTTAAGCAGCTCAAGCAGCTAGCTCTTGGTTAAGTGTTACCTGTTACTTACAGCCAAAGTAATAACATCTGATACAACAAAAATGGCAAGACCAAAGGTGCAAGATGAGCAAGGCCTCTGGGAAGTTATGAGAGGACACCATGGAGTCTGGTAGAAAAAGTCCAAATGCTGGAGCACCTGGGTGGCTCACTCAGTTAAAAGTCCAACTCTTGATCTTGGGTCAGGTCATGATCTCACAGTTTATGAGTTTGAGCCCCACATCAGGTTTTGTGTTTGTGGTACGGAGCCTGTTTGGGATTCTGTCTCTCCTTCTCTTTACCCTTCCCCTGCTTGTGTGCACACTCTCTCTCTCTCTCAAAATAAATAAATAAACTGAAAGAAAGAAAGAAAGAAAGATAGAAAGAAAGAAAGAAAGAAAGAAAGAAAGAAAGAAAGAAAGAAAGGAAAGTCCAAACACAATAAGCCAGCCCGACTTGGATTCAAATCTGGATGCTGACAGTATGGTAGGCAGACTAAAAGCCTCCCAAAGATATCCATGACCTAATACTGGGAACATAGCAAAAGAAACTCTGCAGATGTAAAAGGTGGTTCTGGTCACCAAATTCCAATGTTTGTGTGTGGAGCAGGGAGTTTCCCCCACACCGCCAAGTAATTCTTGGTGACACCAGCTGGGTGTCCTACAATTCAGCTCAACTCCGACACTATCTGAAGATAGCATCAGATCCCTCAGGTTAAGATTGCCCTCTCCAAGACTGCCCTCTAATCCAGATGCCAGGTTTTTACCTGGGCTTCTGAAGACTGACTATAGATTGGAGGTTCCAATGACCCCTTCCTTGGATTATAGGTTAAAAGTACAGGGAGGGAGGGAGGGAGGGAGGAAGGAAGGAAGGAAGGAAGGGAGGAAGGAAGGAAGGAAGGAAAGAAGGAAGGGAGGGAAAGAGGGAAAGAGGGAAGAATGAATGAATGAATGAATGAAAGAAAGAAAGAAAGAGAGAGAGAAAGGGAGGGAGGGAGAAACATTGGTTTCCTAAAGCCTCATGCAGTCCTGCCAACACTTTTATTTTAGTCTGCTGGAGACTTTTGGTCTAACATACAGAGTTTAATAAATAATAAATATCTATTGTCTATCGTGTAAGCTAAGTTGGTGGTAATTTGTTATGGCAGCAATAGAAAATGAATATGGAGGGGCACCTGGGTGGCTCAGTCGGTTAAGTGTCCAACTTCGGCTCAGGTCATGATCTCACAGCTTGTTGGTTCGAGCCCTGCATAGAGCTCTGTGCTGATAGCTCAGAGCCTGGAGCCTGCTACGGATTCTGTGACTCCTTCCCTCTCTTCCCCTCCCCCCTCATGCTGTCTCTCTCTCTGTCTCAAAAATAAATAAACATTAAAAAAACTAAAAAAAAAAGGAAATGAATGTGGATTTTGACATCAGGGGTAGGGTGCTGCTGTGACAAATACAGAATGTGGAGTGGCTTAGAGACAGGGCGACAGGGGAGTGGCTGGACAAATTTTAAGAGGCATAATAAAAAAAAAGCCTACATTTCTCTGAGTGGACTCTTAGTAGAAATATGGACTTTGCAGGTACTGTGGATAAGGTCACAGAACAAACTGAAAGACACGTTATTGGAAGCTGGAGGAAAGAGAATCCTTGTTAAACCGTGACAGAAAACTTAGTGGAATTGTGCCCTGCAGTTGTATGAAAAGCAGAATTGTAAAAAATAAAACTGAACACTTAGCAGAAGGGATTTCTAAGCCAAGTGTTAAAAGTGAGGCCTAGTTTCTGCTTGCTGCTGTTAGTAAAATCAGAGAGGAAAGTAATAAATTGAAGGAAAAAATGTTAAACAAAAAATCCCCAGGATTTGGTAGGTTTGGAAAACCCTCAGACTATCTGGATGGCAAAAAATGCTAAAACTTAAAAAATTCAGTCAGAAATGTATGCTCTATAGAAAAATGCCAAAAGCGTGACACCTCAGAGAGATCAAAAGGTCCGAGTATAAAGTCACACTCATAATACCTCCAATCAAACTAGAGAGCTTAAGGTGTGTTCTCTCAGCCATATCAACAGAAGCCAAAAATAGAGATGAGATTATCTCGGAAAGGCCTATGAATAAGCCTCTTGTCTAATGGAGTAAATCCCCATAACGCACACGGGAGACCCACAGGTTCCTTGAGAATGTCATACCAACATAACACCACGGCCTCGAACTGAAATAGACAAAACCCCTGTCAAACCGACAAAATTCTATATGCAGAAAATGGGCTGATAAAACTGCTCGGCCACAAATACATGCTAGCCTTTGTGAAAAAGGAAGCCTGATACAGAAGACAGCCACGAGGGGCGCCTGGGTGGCTCAGTCGGTTAAGCGTCTGACTTCGGCTCAGGTCATGATCTCACGGTCTGTGAGTTTGAGCCTCGCGTCAGGCTCTGTGCTGACAGCTCAGAGCCTGGAGCCTGTTTCAGATTCTGTGTCTCCCTCTCTCTCTGCCCCTCCCCTGTTCACTCTCTGTCTCTCTGTCTCAAAAATAAATAAACGTTAAAATTAAAAAAAAAAAAAAAAGAAGACAGCCACGAGCTCAGGGGACAGAACCACAGCCACAAAGGATTACTGCCACACCTTGACACCTAATGGAATTTTCTCAACTGGATCTAGAAATTGCTTAAGACCAATAACTCTTTTTTTCTTTCAAGCTTCTCTCTTTTTTTTTTTAAAGATTTTTTAAAAATCTTTATTTATTTTTCAGAGAGGCAAAGACAGAGTGAGAGTGGGGGAGGGGCAGAGATAGAGGGAGACACAGAATCCGAAGTGGGCTTCAGGCTCCGAGCTGTCAGCACAGAGCCCAATGCGGGGCTTGAACTCATGGACCGTGAGATCATGACCTGAGATGAAGTCGGACGCTTAACCGACAGAGCCACCCAGGCGCCCCAAGCTTCTCCTTTTTGAACTGGAGTGCCTACAACTGTTATCCTAAGTCTGTCCCACCATTATATTTTGAGACCAGATAATTTTAGTTTTACAGGTCTACGAATGGAAAGAAATCATGCCCCATAATGGATCATTACCAGAGCTTCACCCATAACTGATTTTAATGATTTACA
This sequence comes from Panthera uncia, assembly GCF_023721935.1. NCBI lineage: Eukaryota > Metazoa > Chordata > Mammalia > Carnivora > Felidae > Panthera > Panthera uncia. The sequence goes on from NW_026057582.1 coordinate 90,512,769, forward strand.
TGATAAAACTTGGGACTTGTGAGCTGATCAGATTTTGGACTTTGAGTTGGTGCTATATACAAGGTTGAGACTTTGGGGAACCTGGATGGAGGTGAAAGTATTTTGCATGTGGGACAGATGTGAGTTTGGTGGCCAAAGGACAGAATTACTTAAGGGAAGTTAGAATAATAAATTTGCATTGTTTAAGCAGGAAAGTTTATGGTAATTTCTCATGGCAGCAATACAGCCAATAATACTAAGACAGACACCTTGTATGAAGAGTCTGGGGGAAAGAAGCATTTTGCGCCCTGAAATTAAAAAAGCAACAGCTAAGAAGATATAAAGAAATGGAAAGACATTCCCTGCTCATGGATTGGAAGAATAAATATTGTCAAAATGTCAATACTACCCAAAGCTATCTACACATTCAATGCAATCCCAATCAAAATTGCACCAGCATTCTTCTCGAAACTAGAACAAGCAATCCTAAAATTCATATGGAACCACAAAAGGCCCTGAATAGCCAAAGTAATTTTGAAGAAGAAGACCAAAGCAGGAGGCATCACAATCCCAGACTTTAGCCTCTACTACAAAGCTGTAATCATCAAGACAGCATGGTATTGGCACAAAAACAGACACATAGACCAATGGAATAGAATAGAAACCCCAGAACTAGACCAACAAATGTATGGCCAACTCATCTTTGACAAAGCAGGAAAGAACATCCAATGGAAAAAAGACATTCTCTTTAACAAATGGTGCTGGGAGAACTGGACAGCAACATGCAGAAGGTTGAAACTAGACCACTTTCTCACACCATTCACAAAAATAAACTCAAAATGGATAAAGGACCTGAATGTGAGACAGGAAACCATCAAAACCTTAGAGGAGAAAGCAGGAAAAGACCTCTCTGACCTCAGGCGTAGCAATCTCTTACTCGACACATCCCCAAAGGCAAGGGAATTAAAACCAAAAGTGAATTACTGGGACCTTATGAAGATAAACAGCAAAGGAAACAACCAACAAAACTAAAAGGCAACCAACGGAATGGGAAAAGATATTTGCAAATGACATATCGGACAAAGGGCTAGTATCCAAAATCTATAAAGAGCTCACCAAACTCCACACCCGAAAAACAAATAACCCAGTGAAGAAATGGGCAGAAAACATGAATAGACCCTTCTCTAAAGAAGACATCCGGATGGCCAACAGGCACATGAAAAGATGTTCAACGTCGCTCCTTATCAGGGAAATACAAATCAAAACCACACTCAGATATCACCTCACGCCAGTCAGAGTGGCCAAAATGAACAAATCAGGAGACTATAGATGCTGGAGAGGATGTGGAGAAACGGGAACCCTCTTGCACTGTTGGTGGGAATGCAAATCGGTGCAGCCGCTCTGGAAAGCAGTGTGGAGGTTCCTCAGAAAATTAAAAATAGACCTACCCTATGACCCAGCAATAGCACTGCTAGGAATTTACCCAAGGGATACAGGAGTACTGATGCATAGGGGCACTTGTACCCCAATGTTTATAGCAGCACTCTCAACAATAGCCAAATTATGGAAAGAGCCTAAATGTCCATCAACTGATGAATGGATAAAGAAATTGTGGTTTATATACACAATGGAATACTACGTGGCAATGAGAAAGAATGAAATATGGCCTTTTGTAGCAACGTGGATGGAACTGGAGAGTGTTACGCTAAGTGAAATAAGCCATACAGAGAAAGACAGATACCATATGGTTTCACTCTTATGTGGATCCTGAGAAACTTAACAGAAAGCCATGGGGGAGGGGAAGGAAAAAAAAAAAAAAGAGGTTAGAGTGGGAGAGAGCCAAAGCATAAGAGACTGTTAAAAACTGAGAACAAACTGAGGGTTGATGGGGGGGGGGAGGGAGGGGAGGGTGGGTGATGGGTATTGAGGAGGGCACCTTTTGGGATGAGCACTGGGTGTTGTATGGAAACCAATTTGACAATAAATTTCATATATTAAAAAAATAAAAAAATAAAAAAATAAAGGGTTGTAATTCAAAAAAAAAAAAAAAAGAAAGAAAAAGCAACAGCTACCAAAATAAATAAGTAAATAAATAAATGAAAAAAAAAGTTTTCCTCATCTAATTCCAGTCCCCCAAATAAATGATATCTTCATTTATGCTTGTCAGAACTGCAAGCTTGGGGGTGCCTGGGTGGCTCAGTCACTTAAGTGTCTGACTTTTGATTTCAGCTCAGGTCATGATCTCACAGTTCATGAGTTGAAGCCCTGAGTTGGGCTCTGCGCAGCTAGGAGCCTGCTTGGGATTCTCTCTCTTCCTCTCTCTGCTCCTCCCCCATCTCTTTCTCTCTCTCAAAAATAAATAAACAAAACAAAGAACTTCAGGATTAACTGTAGGAGGTGTTTCCAGTCTAATCTTCCACTCCTGAAACATACATTTAAGAAACATACATCTGCTTTGTCAATCTGAGCCTTCATTTCTACAAAGTAAACTGGGGATGGAAATGCATATTCTTTGCCAAGGTATCAAGCCATGGACTGCTCATGGCTCTGAAAAGCTATGGACTGTTTACTGCTCATTGGCAGGGGTTTTCTTCATGGCACTAACCTACTGTAATTGAAGAGAAGGCTGAACCATACCATCACTGCTTAGCTAATGAAGTAGTAAAGAAGTTTTCTGATGATATGCTTTTCTTCAACCATCATACACATGTCCATGGCTTCTATTCATAACCAATACTAAGCCTCAAATTTTCTTTCTAGTCTAAGCTCATAAGTTCCAGATTCAAATTTCAGACAATTTTCAAACTCAGAGGGTCAAAAACACAGGCTTCTACCTTGATCACCATCCTTTTGTCCATTCAGCTGTCATCTCAGACTCCTCCCCCTTCTTGCCCCATATCTGATCACTCATCAAATCTGTCCATCCTATCTTTGAATTGCCTTTTGATGTTATACTCAATTTTCCATTCATATATGTTCCCAAAGAAGTCAAACCCTGGTTATCTCTGAGACTTTCCCTTCACACAACCCATACATTCTTGTCAGAATTATCTTTCTTTCTCATTTAAAAGTATGATCAGGAGCACCTGGGTGGCTCAGTCAGTTGAGCGTCCAACTTCAGCTCAGGTCATGATCTTAATGGTTTGTGGGTTCGAGCCCCTCATTGGGCTCTCTGCTGTCAGCACAGGGCCTGCTTCAGATCCTCTGTCTGTCTCTCTGTCTGCCATCTCCCATTCATGCTCTCTCTCTCTCTCTCTCTCAAAAACAAACATTAAACAAAAATTTTTAGGTATGTTGATATCAGTTCCTGAATTAAAACCCTTAATGACTCCCATGATTTACAGAATAAAATTCTAATCCTTCACCATGGACAGTCCTACTAGCTCTTCAACCTCTTCCCCGGTCATTATTCCTTGAAAATCCTATTTCTAGGGGTGCCTAGGTAGCTCATTCGGTTAAGCATCCAACTCTTGATTTCCACTCAGGTCATGATCTTGTGGTTCGTGACTTCTAGCCCGCATCTGGCTCTGCACTGAAAGCACAGGGCCTGCTTGGGTTTCTGTCTTCCTTTCTCTCTGCCCCTCCCCCGCTTGCTCTCTAACTCTCTCAAAATAAATAAAAAATAAATAAATGAAAATCCTATTTCTAGAAAGTCATGCTACTGGCCGCTGCTCAAGGACAAAGGAACTATGTGAAAAAATGACAGTATTCTGATACAACTGTCCTGAGAAGTTCGGCTAATTTCTCTCCCCATGCACTCTCTTCCTCGTCTTTCTCAGATCCTAAGTGTTACATCTTTCAACTTCTCAAAATCTGTTCCCAGATTCTTCATTCACCCTGGGGCAAATGATTGATAACATTTTAAAGTGCTGTTGGTGGTGACTGCCTTTAAATAGATTTTATTCAGCTCATGACAGAGGACCAAACCAGCTGGATGGTAACTTTGGTTCAAATATGGATTAGCAGGGGTTTACCTGGTTTACAGTCTACCAGGAAAGGTATGATGAAGTAAGTATGCCAAATTACAGACAAAATTGGTTCATGTTCCACAGGGTGATAAAACCAGAACCTTTGGGGTTACCTTTTCTACTGGACAAAAATTATTTGCCTCTGTTCCAGACAGGGTCTACAAGTTAACATGGAACTTCAGAATCTGAGCCCTTGATTAATAGTAAAAAGCAAAGTCAGAGACATGGCTATCTTCTTCCAGATAATTAAATAATTCTTGGTTGAGCTTGTTAAACAATGCTTCAGTCTAACACTGAAAGGATATACTGTCTACCTTTTTAACTTATTCCCCAGTGTTTAATGATTTTTCCAAACACATCAGTGGAGGCGATCAAACTGAAGGAACTTCTGGCATTAGTCAGTAGATGTAAATGAGTAGATTAGAATTCTAATATGTGCTCTTCCCCTTGGTACCAACTGCAAATATAGCTTTCCTGGAAAAGAACATAATTAAATTAGGGTGGAACTGCTCTGAATGGCTAATACCATCTGATGAGTTCCGTGATTTTTGGATCAAAGATTAAAATTTGATCTACTGGGGTTTACTCTAGTGACCCAAGGCTAGCCAAGACTTTGACAAGAAAATCAGGCCTTTTCTCTGTCTATCTTTTCCTGGAGAACCTGCAAGGGCAACCTGGTCGTGCAGATGCAATCTGCAACAAGAACATTGGTTCTGGAACAGACAGATGTGAACTTGAATCCTAATTCAACCACTCAGCTGATGGGCTCTGAAACCTGGTTTCCTCACTTGCAAGTGGAAAATTATAAGTATCAAAACCAGTGGAGAGATGGGGGTTCCTAAATGTTGATTCCCAAACCAGGGCTTGTCTGTGAAAAAGGTTTTGCCAGTTTAAATAGAAATAGTGATAATTTTTACAGCATCTAACAGGAGAAGTGAGCTGTACAATAAGATTTTAGACTTAAATGTAAATACTGTTATATTTTAAAATTTTTGAGATTGTCCTTCCTATTTTGTGCACGTGTGAGATTTCCTTCCTATTTATAGTATTTTTTTTGTTTGAAAATAGTTTTTTAAGTGGTTTTATGTGACAAAGTAAAAGATGGTAGTCATATGTCCATCTCCAAATGATTTTTTTAAGTTTATTTACTGTTTTGGGAGAGACACGGAGAGAGAGCACAAGTGGAGGAGGGGGTAGAGAGAGAAGGAGAGGGAGAGAATCCCAAGCAAGCTCTGCACTGTCAGCAGAGCCCGATGCAGGGCTTGATCTCACGAACCGCAAGATCATGGCATGAGCTGAAATCAAGAGTCAGACGCTTAACCAACTGAGCCACCCAGACCTCCCTCCAAATGATTTTTGACACTGCTCTGGGAACCACGGTAAGAGAGTGTGTGGGATTACTTTGGGAACTAAAAATGTGTGTATAGAGTGAGCTCTTATTATTGTAGTAAACAGTGCCACTGCTTGCATGGTGATGACAATATTATCCAGCTGGTCCTAAAGGTTCCTGAAGGTCCTAAAAGTGCCACACTAAAGCAGTGCCTCCCCTGGGAGTCTAACTGGTGCCAGGCATCTCACAGAGAAAGAACGTGGGGCCCTTGGGCAGCATGGGCCTCTGGGTTAAACCCTGGCCTTCTCTTCAAGAAGAGGAATTTCATCCCATTTTTACTTCCTGGAGGTGGGGGAGTTAACATCATGATAGGACCCTTACTCTTTAGTGACTACAGCACCTCCCTGGCCTAAGAGTAAGTGATGAGAGAGGGAGGAATCCAGTTTGCTATAGGAGAGCGGGGACAGAAAAGGAAAGGAGGGCCTGGTACTCATATTTGGGAACTGTGAGGTCTGGTGGAGCTCTAACTGGCTGGGGTAGGTTATGCAGCAATGTTTGCAAGGGAGCTGGGACAGCCCCAGGACTTTTTTCAGGATAAAGGATGCTGGAATAATCCCAGGGAGTCCTATTGGCCTCTTTGAGCTGACCATGCATGTTTTAAATTCCTTTTTTCCCCACTGTATATAGATGTACTTCATTGAAAGAAACAAAAACAAGCCAGGGATGAAAATCAAATTCACTCATATCCAAATTTAGACACACTCATGCTAACATTTTAATATATAATCTCCGTGTCTTTTTTTCCCTATGCAAACTTTTTTCCAAACAAAAGTAACATGATATTGCACCTATAGTTTTCTACCTTTTATTCCATTAAATAAAAAACAACATTTTTCTATGTCACTACATGTACCATGTTATTTTAATTGCTATGTGGTGGCATTGTGCAAATGTGTCATAATTCAACAGAGGGTGGGGGCATTTAGGTTTCTACCCACACAGGCACAGACACACAGACACACACACACACACACACACACACACACATACACACACTATAGGGCAGTGATAACTCTTGTATCTAAATCCTTCCATACAAAATGTTAATTGCTGACTCTAGATAATGTGTATATGAGGATCCCACACTTTCAACTTTGCTGCATGTTTGGAATTTTTTATAGTAAGATTAGAATGAACAATTTTTCGTGTCCTTGAATACATAATGAGTTCTTATAAGTAGCATTGCTGGGTCAAAGAAGATGCCAGTTTTCAAGGTCGGAGACGAGAGCTGGATGATCGGTTTCCCGGATGAACTCTGGCACGGAGGCATGGGCTCCTCCCAGGCCGTCCCAGCGCTCCCTAGGAGCGGAGCCCAAACTGCTGCCCGGGGCTGCGCGCCTCTCCCGGGAAGCCCGGCGGCCGCAAGAGCGCCCTGTCTGCGCTTTCGCACGGCCTCCCTGGAAAAGACAGCGGAGGGCCAGTCTGCCAGGCGCGCAGCATCAAAGCTGCAGGCGCTGGGAGAAGAAAAGGGCCAGTGTGCATTCGCGAAACTCAAAAGCCCTTCTCCAGGCACAGCGACTCACGGGGGAGGGGGAGAGGGCGCTGAAACTGCGCTTTAACAGAGTGGGCAGTCAGGCTGTGGGTGCCCCGCCAGCACAAAAGGGCCTCAGTGCTGGAGAGGAGGCCGCCCCGGGGCTTGGTGGCAGCATAAAGGGAAGCTGTGTCCCTGCAGCACTCAAGTTCACCTTTGTCTCCTAAGTCCAAGTCAAAGGAAGGTTACAGAAAGAGCCTGCAGGCTCTCCTCCCTCCTCAGGGGTCTGGTCGATAGGAATGGCCAAGTTCATTCCCCAAGATGCTGGGAATTCAGATGAAAATAGAAATGCGCTTGCCTGCTAGCTGGGACAGCGGTCAGTGTTTATGTCGATAGCTGTGTCCTCCCACTAGGGCCAACAGGAGGGGGGAAGCCAGCACAAATTACTGGAACTCACAGCCCTAAGGGGACCCAGGCAAACATGGTACATGCAGTAAGAATTTGCTTTTGTTTGGGAGCGGGACACAGACTGGAGGTGAGTGGATTTCTTTCCACCAGACCCTAGGCAGCTATGGGCAGTACAGATGTTGCTGCTGCCTCTTCCCAAGAGAGAAAGGCCACGTTGTATTCTGGCCAGTGACCAGCAGGGGAAGGTCAACTGCTGAGGGTTAAAGGCACTCTTTCTTGCACCTGACCTCTGCTGCGTCTTCTCCTAGAGCTGGTACAGAATCAGCCATGTTGGACAAGGTCTCTGTTGGCACTTACAGGGGAAAAACTGCTCTTGGCTGAATGACCGAAATACTTACAGTGGCTTGAAGCAGAGTGAGGAGTACCTATAACCAAGAGCCACTCACAAGTGCCCCACCCCCACCCTGCCTAGCCACACACCCCAGTTGTACATAAATGTTATAATCCTACTTCTTGCTATAGAGAGGTGAGACAGCTAAAAAGACAAAGGAGCTAATACACAAACTCTGAATCCCAGACCTCAGTTTCATTCCTAAACTTTGCCACTACTATCTATGACTCTGCACAGTTAACTTAACCCTCTTCAATTGTCTTCTCTGTAAAATGCACGTATGATAATCTGCTTTAGTACAGTTGCTATTAAGATTGAAAGGAGAAAGCATATGTGAATGCATCTAGCATAGTAGGAAGTTTTCAAATGAAGTTTTTTTATTCATTTGTTTTTAAAACTTGGTTATTCCTAATATTGTTCCAAACAGATTTGAGGCTGCCTGCCCAGATAAAGAGAGAACTACACCATAAGTAATAAATGAATACTTTCAAGTTTTGCTCTGTATAATTCTGATTTCTTTTCATCCTTACAACAAGAATGTATTCATCCATTAACTTGTGAAATAAATACACTTAAGAACCAAGTGAAGATAACAAGTAAGGAAATTAAGGTGACACCAGTGGTAACAGTATATAAAGGATTTGATACAAAAGCAAGTAAATTTGTTGGAAGTCAGCTGTCAATTTAATTATGAGCTCCCAAGCAATCCAGACAAAGAGGGAAACATGATCATTTTCATAATTCATGGTGTCCACTGATGGAAACAAACCTGTTTCTCAAAATCACAAGCTATTTCTTTAGAAATTTCTTTTGGAAGTTTGCAAAAATAGCCCTTCTCCCTGTTGGTTAATGCTAAGAGCGTGGAGTGTGTGCTCCGGACTCAGAACACACATTTATTTACTAAAAAAAGAAATCTTAAAAAAAATGTTTATTTACTTTTGAGAGACAGAGAGAGGGAGAGAGAGAGCGCAGGCATGCTCACCAGAGGGCGGCAGAGAGAGGGAAAGGAAGACAGAGGCTCCAAAGCAGGCTCCATGCTGACAGCAGAGAGCCTGACGTGGGGCTCAAATTCAGGAGCCATGAGATCATGACCGAAGCCAAAGTTGGACTCAGCTGACTGACCCACCCAGGCACCCCTAAAAAAAATCTTAAAAATTCTTTCTAAGTTTGCATAAGTAAACACTGTACTTTTATGAACAACAACAAGGCTCTTTAAGAGTAGAGAGAGGGGGCGCCTGGCTGGCTCAGTCAGTTGAGCCCCCAACTCTTGATTATGGCTCAGGCCATGGTCTTGTGGTTTGTGGGATCAAGCCCCATACTGGGCTCCATGCTGGGCATAAAGCCTACTTAAGATTCTCTCTCTCCCTCTGCCCCTCTCTCCTACTCACACACACACACCCTCTCTCTCTAGAAAAAAAAAAAAGAGAGAGAGAGGAGTGAATTTGATAATAGGGTTCCTTTTCATAATACTCTTCAATGATGGCCTGATGTCAATGTGCAACTCAGTGAGGGCACTCCTCCTAGCAGCTTGCTTAAACAACACCTTCACCACCACCAAAAACTACAATAGCAGTGCTCATTTACTCTCCCACAGTCCTGTGACTTGATCAAGGCCCGTGCTACAAGATGATAGAGCAGAGATGCCAAACCAGGTTTGTACACCTGTACACTTGGTTCCATCACCATTGAATAACTCATGGGCAACTGTAAGAGAATCAGAGAAGAAGAGACCTATTATCTTATAATGACAGTATCTAATGGGCCAGAGAAAAGCAATGAGGGTAGCTAAGTTAGTCAAGCTAACTTGAGCATGAAGGATTTGAGCTGAGAGGCTGAGAAAGAAGAGAGAAAGCATTTAGGCAACAATGGGGAGAATGCTAGAGAGAACCGGTTGGGTAAATCCCCAGACTGGAAGCCTGAAGGAAGACACGGACAACAGAGATGTAGGTCACGAGAGCTGTATCATCTACTCGGACGGCCATAATAAAATACCACAGACTAGCCTAAACAATAGACTTTTTTTTATTTGATTTGTTTTTTAAATTAATTTATTTATTTTTAATTTACATCCAAGTTAGTTAGCATCTAGTGAAACAATGATTTCAGGAGTAGATTCCTTAGTGTCCCTTACCCATTTAGCCCATTCCCCCCTCTCACAATCCCTCTAGTAACCCTCTGTTTGTTCTCCATATTTAAGAGTCTCTTATGTTGTGTCCCCCCCGCCCCCGTTTTTATATTATTTTTGCTTCCTTTCCCTTATGTTCATCTGTTTTTTCATCTTAAATTCCTCATATGAGTAAAGTCATATGATATTTGTCTTTCTCTGACTAATTTCGCTTAGCCTAATACCCTCCAGTTCCATCCACATAGTTGCAAATGGCAAGATTTCATTCTTTTTGATTGCTGAGTAATGCTCCATTGTATATATATATACCACATCTTCTTTATCCTTTCATCTGTCGATGGACATTTGGGCTCTTTCCATACTTTGGCTATTGTCGATATAGCACTGCTATAAACATTGGGGTGCATGTGCCCCTTCGAAACAGCACACCTGTATCCCTTGGGTAAATACCTAGTACTGCAATTGCTGGGTCATAGGGTAGTTCTATTTTTAGTTTTTTGAGGAAACTCCAAACTTTTCCAGAGTGACTGCACCAGTTTGCATTCCCACCAGCAGTGCAAAAGAGATCCCCTTTCTCTGCATCCTTGCCAACATCTGTCATTGCCTGAGGTGTTAATGTTAGCCATTCTGACAGGTGTGAGGTGGTATCTCATCGTGGTGTTGATTTGTATTTCCCTGATGATGAATGATGTTGAGCATTTTTTCATGTGTCTGTTAGCCATCTGGATGTCTTCTTTGGAGAAGTGTCTATTCATGTCTTTTGCTCATTTCTTCACTGGATTATTTGTTTTTTGGGTGGCAAGTTTGATAAGTTCTTTATAGATTTTGGATACTAGCCCTTTATCTGATATGTGGTTTGCAAATATCTTCTCCCATTCCGTCAGTTGCCTTTTAGTTTTGCTGATTGTTTCCTTCACTGTGCAGAAGCTTTTAATTTTGATGAGGCCCCAATAGTTCATTTTTGCTTTTGTTTCCCTTGCCTCCAGAGACATATTGAGTAAGAAGTTGTTATGGCTGAGGTCAAACAGGTTTTTGCCTGCTTTCTCTTCGAGGATTTTGATGGCTTCCTGTCTTACATTGAGGTCTTTCATCCACTTTGAGTTTATTTTTGTGTATGGTGTAAGAAAGTGGTCCAGGTTCATTCTTCTGCATGTCACTGTCCAGTTTTCCCAGCGCCATTTGCTGAAGAGACTGTCTTTATTCCACTGGATAGTCTTTCCTGCTTTGTCAAAGATTAGTTGGCCATACGTGTGTGGATCCATTTCTGGGTTTTCTATTCTGTTCCATTGGTCTGAGTGTCTTGTGCCAGTACCATACTGTCCTGATGATTACAGCTTTGTAATACAAGTTGAAGTCTGGGATTGTGATGCCTCCAGCCTTGGTTTTCTTTTTCAAGATTGCTCTGGCTATTTAGCTAAATAATAGACTTTTATTTTCTCATGGTTCTGGAGGCTGCAAGTCCAAGATCAAGGTGCTGTCAGTGTTGGTTTCTGGTGAGACCTATCTTCCTGGCTTGCAGATGGCTGCCTTCTTAGCTGTCCTCACACAGCCTTTCTCTTGTGTATGTGAAGAGAAAGAAAACGTCCTGGTGTTTCCTCCTCCTCCTCTTATAAGGATGCCAGTCTTGTTCGAATAGAGCCCCACCCTTATGTCCTCCTTAAAGTTTTCTTACCTCCTTAAAGGCTCCATCTCCAAATACAGTCATGTTGGGGGTTCGGGCTTCAACTTAGGAATTTTGAGGGAACACAATTCAGTTCAAAACAGGAGCCAAAGGTGGGGTGGGTGGGGTGTCCCCAAAACATAGGAAAGGAGAAAAATCCAGATCTGCTAATGAGAACTATTCCCTCAGGCCTAGAGGCTACTTTTACCTGGTATAGAATGTAGAGCGAAAGGCTTTTTGGTTCAGGGCAGACCCTGCACAAGTTCTGACAAGGGATCGACATGTGGCCTCATGGCCACCTTACCTAGTTTGAGAACCCTACAAACCAAACTCCTGGCTTGGCCCCATATGAGCTGTGCGACCTTCGGCAAGTGACTGAAGTGCTCATATCTTTATGCTCATACAGTTTCCTTATCTGTAAAACAAGGCTAATAATAACTACCCAGTTCACCTCAGAAGGTAGAAAAGTGAGGTAGAGTCAGGAGCAACAGTAGAGAAGAGCAATTCCCAGCCTCCCTCTGCCACACACACCAAATGGCATATAAACATGGTAATCTACTATGAAATAAAATGAAATGGTGGACTGACAAGTGCTGAGTAAGCTAGAAGGTGCCCTAGAGACGATGCAAAGGATAATGTCAACAACAGGGATGATGACAGCAGCAGAAGCTCTACTCTATCTGGCATTTTGTCAATTCAACACCCACTTGGCCACCTGGATGTGAGAAGTACATGGGCCACCAGCGCCCCACGAGGGGACTGCCCTGTGATTGCCAGGCTGAAAAGGAACTGTCATCCCCTTTCCTTCAATCACGTGCCCAATTAATTACTTCCTCCTCTGCTCCTGGTCTCTCCATACCTTCCCTCCAACCTCCCTGCAAAACTTAAATGTTGGGGAGGCAAGAACAGGCAGCAATGAAGCCCCAAATCCTCCCAAACTAGGTTGGGGCCAGTCTGTATGCCCCCTTCTTTTTACTATCACAGTGGCAGTGAGGGGCGCCTGGGTGGCTCAGTTGGTTAAGCATCCGACTTTGGCTCAGGTCATGATCTCATGGTTCATGGTTTGAGCCCCACGTCAGGCTCTGTGCTGACAGCTCAGAACCTGGAGTCTGCTTCAGATTCTGTGTTTCCCTCTCTCTCTGCTTCTCCCCCGCTCATGCTCAGTCTCTCTCTCTCTCAAAAATAAATACATATTAAAAAATATATATTTTAAACAACTGTCAGTGAATCAGGGGGTATGCACTGAGGCTTGGTGGTCTGTCTCCCCATAGTGATGGATGCTCTGGGGGGGCTGGGGCTGCCATATTGCTCCTGTTGCTCAGGCCTAGCCCAGTGGCTCAGACATAGCAGGGCTCAGTGTGTGCTTCAGCAGGCTGAAGAGCAGGGAGTGAATGATGCCCAGCGTCCCTGGTGTCCCAGTCCTAGTGACACTCTGGGGAGCCAGACGGTAAGAGGAGAATGAGAAGGAAGTTGCCAAAGCCTCTGCCTTGGGAGAAGTTCTCTAAGGCTTGGTTTCTTCCCATGAAAAGGGAGTGATACCAGCCTCACAGGGAGACTGTGAGCATTTCATGACGAGTGAGATGCCAACAAGTGGGCCTGGCACGCGGTAAACCCAAAGGAGGGGTGCCGTCGTGGTCCTTGTGTCCGTGTAACGCTCACCCCCTCCCTGAGCCGCCTGGGCGCCTGCTCCACATTCCTACTGTGGCATTTGTTCACACACAGAATTCAATATTAGAATTACTAAAATCACTCTTTACTGAGTGCCTGTCACGTGCCAGGCGCTGTTGCAAGTACTGCACATTAGTTCACTTAATCCTCACAATTCTATATTCCTGTTGTATACATGAGGAAGCTCAGGGCAAGTTAAGTGACTCTTTCAAGATGGGATTTGAAGCCCAGAACATCTGAATCCCAATGCTCTTAGCCTTTACATAAATTGCTTCCCAGCCATTCTGAGGTACTGTAATTTGTTTGCTTAGGTCTCCTGCTAGTTTAACTCATAAGCATGTGAAGGGCCAACACCTTGCCTCACTCACCTCTTTTGTCTTTTACCTAGCATAGCATCTGGTGCACAGCCGGCACAAAGGAAGCAGCCACTGTTTACTGAACACATGTGTTATGTACTAAACAGGTAACAGGCACCACCTCACTTATGTGTTAGGAGTTATTATGCTCATTTGTCAGATGAGAAATCTGAAGCTCAGAAAGGTAATGTAACGAGCATGTGATCAGGGCCAGTTCTGCCCTCCATCTGCCTGATGTGGAGGAGCATGTGCTCAACTGTAAGATACACTGCCCTCCCCCCAACCACATGAGCATTATTGATCCCTATGGAAGACAACTCCACATGCAGACGTGGAAAATACATACCCTTAAGTAAATAGAAGCTACCTCTCATTTATTTTACATACACACGTGTTTATACAGGTACACATATACATTATTTACATGCATACATAAAGGGCCAGTATGTGCATAAAATTACAAATTTATTTTCAGTTTCTTCATCCATCAAATGGGTCTAGGCATAGCTGCCCTACCTCCCCCACAGGGAGGTGTGTACAACCCTGCACATGCAATACATTTGTATATCATAGTTGCATACTAGGGCACATCCGCTCACTCTGGAAGCCTGAGGACCTTGTAAAAAATAGCATGGCCTTGTCAGAGATAATTGGCATTTCCAGGTTAGAAAAGACGTTTAAATGCTTAGCAGAATGAATCTAAATGCACCAGAATGAAATCTCTCAGCAAAGAGTTTGTTATTTCCCTTTCTTTCACTGTAACACACCCAACAGGGAGTGGTCTCATGGCTCTGCTTAAGAACAGTTACAGAGATGAGAAGATGGCCCTTCTCCGACCAGTGGAGGTAAATATGGAGAAGACCACAGGAGTTGCTGGTGGTTGGTGGTGCTGCCCTGTTGCTGTCTTCTGCTGGATTACAGGAAGATTCCAGGTGCAGGGGAAGCCACAGCATCTGTGGTGTCAGGGGGTAGCAGAGTTTGGCAATCCGTGACTCCAATGCAGCGAGCCCAGCTTTCTTGGCCAGATAACAAGGCTTTCCTTACAGAATCTGGTTTTCAAAAATTAGAATTGGGGTGGGGGAGAACTCCAGAGGATTTTCTAGTTTCTGGGGCACAAGATGGAGAGGCAAGAGCCTGGGGATCGGGAAGTCTCCAATCCAAAAGTCTAAGTGACCTGGGGCAAGTGTCTTCACCTCCCTGGGTCTGTTTTCCCCTCTGTAAAGGAGAGGATTGAACTGAATCATCTCTTTGGTTCTCTCTGTACCAAAAATCCTATGTCCTAGAAACTCTGCCTTGGGTTTGGCTCATGTTGTCCTTCCCCATGCTGCCAGGCCTGTGTCCGTCTTTTTGACAGACGGAGGAATCTGTTCTGTTTCCTCATTCCTGTCATCAGCATCTAGAGGCCATACACAGGAAGGTGTCTATCTATCCTGACCAATGAACACTGAAGCAGGGGAAAGTGCTGCTTGATTGACATCAAGGAGACCTTGAGTCTCCCACTGTCCCCCTGGGGTAGGACTATGGGTAAGAAACAAATCATGCTTGAACACGCGTGTGTGTTCTCACACACACACGTATATGTTCATCTCTATGAGTAGGAGAGGCCAGGAAATTGTGACCATACACCTATCATGCTGAGTTATATACACTTTCTCCTAGAAACAAGGGGAGGTCACAACAACGGTGTCCAACCCATGTAGCTGAAACACTATGTTTGCAACAGAGTTGTGGAGATGTTTCTATCATTTCAAATCCCACATGAGTGATATTTAAGGGCTCTGGGGTTTAGTGCGGAAGTATTATCAGCACTTAACATGGTTCCTTTGGGAAAACGTTCTGAGTCCAAAGCAAACAGTTTATACGTTCTCAGCACACAACCATGTGTGAATTGGAACAGCATAAACTCCTTCCACCTCTGCCACGGTACCAAACTCAATGGGCACATAATCAGCAATGATCAATTAATTCAATTAACATATAATAAAGGTCCCCATTTCATGACTTAGTAAGTCACCCTAGGTGTTTGAACAGTACGGTGACCAACTCTCCCCAGGTTACCTGGGACTGACATTGGTTTTTAAAATTAAGTCCCACACCTGGGGAACCTCTCGCTCCTCAGGCAAACAAGGATTTGATGATGTCTTTAAGAAGAGAGGGAATCCTTTGTAGGTAGGGACTTTGTGCTCCATTCTCCCTCCAAGGAACATAAAGGCTACTTGGGCATTTCCAAGCCCGTGTCCAGTGATCCTCCCGAGGGCCATGGTTCTGGGCAGCTGTTCCCTGAGAAGCGGCTGGAGTAAGAGGCAGAGGCTTCAACGTGTCTGCCTCGGAGATATGGCTCACCAGGGCAGGGAGCTGGATCCCACTTCTCAGTGTTGTATAAAACATCATCTTTGCCAGTCTTGCCTGAGTCAATCATGCGGTCAGGACCAGACCAGCCTATTCTGCAGGCCTTCTGTTAGCACTTGACTCATGCTTTTCTTGGAACAGCCACTCAGCAGCCCTTGCCAGAGGTACCTCCCTGCCCTTTTGCTCCTCACATAGCCTCCTCATGTGATGGGAGAACATAAGTGGGATATGTGGGAGGAGGCACTGGCATGTGATCAGAAGCTGTGGGTGAATTCTCCTTATCCTCTTCCCCAGGAAGTGAGAGGGATGGGGAAGGCCTGTTTTATCCAGAAGATCTGGATGAGTCTGGCTAAGTCTACTCTGGAACATTAGAGAATGTCTAAACAGGTGCCAGAAACAGAGGTCAAGAACATTTGAATGCAGTGAGTATATGCCCACTGATTTGGGGCCCTGAACCCATACAGGACTAATCCAGCATCCTGACATCGAGTTAGTACAGTTTCTCAATCTCTGCATTATTGACATTTTTGGCCACATAATTCTTTGCTGTGGGGGTGCTGTGGGGTGCTGCCCTGTGCATCATAAGATGCTCACCAGCATCTGTGGTCTTGACCTACTAGATGCCAGGATCACTCTCTCCAGTTGTGACAAACAAAAGTGTTTCCAGACACTGCCTAATGTTCCCTGGGGAGAAAATCACCCGGGGTTGAGAACCTCTAAGTTAGAGCAGTCCAGACATCCCTTGTGTTTTCCAATCTCATGGAAACTTCACAGTCTAAGCAACAGATTTTGATGCATGTTACATAAAAAACTAGATCCTCAGGATGTTCATCATTTTTGCAGAGAAAGTACTGTGGGGCCACATTTTGGAGAACTCCATGTTCCATGGTACAACACTTTGGGGAAATGTTGCCTGATATATAATAAATCTTTTCCCTCATGGAGAGTCAAAATGCATTACGATATTGGAGTTTCTAAAATGTCTAACAGCAAGGAAACTCATTCAACACTGTTTGACCCAGACTTTGCTTTTTCATGGCCACCAATGGCAAATTGGAGATTCCAATCTTAAAATCCAAGGAACCCAAAACCATTGAGCCACTCTTAATCCCAAATCCAAAATCCCAAGGAAGAGACCCATTTGCTTAGCGTAGATTAACTATTTTAAGATCCCCAGCCCAGTCAATGGTCTCAGCATTAGTTAACTGTCAGCTACTGTTGCAATAAGAGATTATATCCCTGGTGAGGGTGGAATAGGGTGTGTGTGGAGCCATTCCCTAATGAAGGGACATACTAAGCAGACACAGCAATAGATCCCTAGCATAGTTCCTTAATAGCAATTTTCTTTAAAAGTTCCTTTCTTTTTTCTTTGTGCTTTTCTTAAATGCCTAGGCAACTTTATCATCTTGATTCCTGTTCAGATTTCATGGAAATTGGTGGCAACATTCCTAAATTGCTGCAAAAGTTATAAAGACATGAAAAAATGTCTTAAATTCTTGGATTAAAAGGGACAGGTTGCTCAATATTTCCAGGTTAGAGATAAGGGTCACTGTAACTGGCAAGGTGAAGTCAGCTATATATATATAGGTCCAGAGCTTTATACTGATTATGTCCCAGGTAGTTACCCCTTTAAAGGTTGGCCACCATGAACAGCCAGATGAAGAAGAGTCTTTGAAGACACAAAGCAGACCAGGGCATCATGATCAGGCTTACTCAATTTCTATTCTGAGCAAGGGATGCTATCACTTTAAACACTGTGTTCTGGTTGCTAAGGAAACCAGATAAGTGGGTTGCCAACACAATCTTCAATCTTCCTATGAAGATTAAAGCACCTTGCTCCAACTAGAGAGCAGATGGGGGAGGCACAGGTGCGAGACATACTTCTTATTACTGGGGGAAGGGTTAAGCCAGGTGAAGGATGAAGGGAGACAGTTTCTAGTTCATGGAGAGAAGATAAAATTTGCAGCTACCAGTTATTTAACAAATCTTAACTCTTTGCTACATCAATCAAGATACAGGTTTAAGCCTGACTTCTAGTTGCATTTCTACAACTAATGTTCTTTGTTAAGATACCAAAGTGAGATTTGGTGCCAAGTTTGGAAGTCATTTACAGAACAGAAAATGGTTGCATTTTAGTCGGCCTGTTCCTTTTGGTTATTCTTGTATTTCAAGCATATAAGAGTATAAAGAATGATATACCACATTCTCATATACTGATCACGGAGCTTAAAAATAAAACATTATAGATACACTGGAAGTTGCAGGTGCATTTTTGCCCCCTTCCTGGCTAATCTCATAGAAATGTCTTATATACCTGTCACCTCCCTCTATATGCAAACTGTAGTCATTAAATTTACGTTTTCAGCTATAAGCAATATAGGGACATGAAATACAGAGTAACTCGAGGGAGCCCACTATTCTAGGGTGAGGCTCTTCTATTTGGGATTTGGGTTATTTTTTCCTTCAACCCCAAACTCTAAACCAATGTAAAAAAAAAAAAAATAGGAGTAGTCAGAAGTCAGTATGTAGGAGTGTAAATGCTTCAGAATATGACTGCATTGCCAATGCTGATTTACTTACTTCAGCCTTCATTTATTCATTCAACAGAGATTTACTGAGTGCCTGTTTTGTGCCAGGCATTGTACTAGGCAGAGAATAAAGCAGGACAATAAGCCAAAGACCCTGCCCACACAGAGCGTAGTAGGGGAGAGAGACAAGATGAATAAAATCTATAGGATGTTGAAATGCAGCAAATGTAAATGGAAAAAAAAAGTGGGTTTGAGGAAGAAAGTGATGAAGAGGTTACAATTTTGGATAGGGTAGTCCCTGACTCCCCTGAGGCTTCACTATGAAGGTGCATTTGTCAGAAGCTCACCATCTGCCTTACAACACTGGTTCTAGAAAAGAGAAAGCAAGGAAGAACAAAGACAGGGATGATGACTTCTGACATTTCTCCTGTAATTGAGAAACCAAAGATTTTCAAACTTTTCACTCATTTATATTTAACCAGAGGTAACAAAACTGCTTAAGTATCAATTCATTATCCTATACTCAAACTGATTGTTTGCAACGCAATGCAAGTGCTCCAACCGAGGTAAACAGAGAAGAAAGACAAGCAAAGATAACCTAGGGAATCTGTACATGCCTAAGCAGGTACCACTTTTCTTCTCATCTCTGTTCCCAGAGTAAGTAAGGGTGCAATTAACACCGCCTGAAATCAGAGTCCCACTGTAAGGCTGTGGTTATTACCTGTTCCCTCTGGGTAATTCAAGGCCATGGCCAAGCTTTGACACCTCCGAGAGAAGGAAGCACTCGTTCCTCAAAAAAACCCAAAAAAGCCCAAACAACCTATACCACTCCAGGCTCCAACCCATAGCTCACCAACACACAATTCCACCCTGTCTTTGGTTCCTCAGTACTAACATAAAGAACACGAGGCTCAGGTAGGAGCTCCAAATTTCATGCAATGCAGTATCTTCCTTGCTCCAACCCTGCTTCCAGACTGCAACCTTGGATCCAAACAGTTAGTTGACTTGTAGCCACAGTTATCCAATCCATTTTTGCAAGAGTGTCTCTCTGTCTGCCACTGGGTTGCCAACTAATTACTCAGTGTAATGGGGAGTGGAGTGAGGAGAAATACAGGGACTGAGACTTGCTCCAGAACTGAAACATCTCCCATCTTTCCAAACCCTGCACTGTGAAAGCAGAGCATGCTTTGGCCCTACATTCCATGAGGCTGCCATTTATAATGATTATGCAATTAGCCACATGTCTTAGTTCATACATGTGACATCAAAAGAACCCACGTTAAACTAAAATATTGAATTGCCAAGATAATTTAGAAATGTCAAAAGACCTAACAGCTGATCCCAAGAGCTAAATGTCTGGATCATGTTCTCTTTCTAAAATGAAATGTAGGACTCTAGAGTTCTGAGTTTAGCCTTAGAACTAAGCACTTTTCATGGCAAGGACTACTGTTCCGGATACTTCTCTCCCATCTCTCCCCATTTTAAACAATTATTGGTTTTACTGGGTAGACTTTGACTTTTCAGGTGCTGTGCACACCCTCTTCTGTTCAGTTAAAGAAAAACTGATCACTGTTAGGAAAAGAACAATTGGGAATCATACAAATGGTGGTCCAAAAAAGGAAATATTCCGATACAAATGATGAGGTTTCCCTCCTTTCTCTTTGTGATCAGCAAAAATCCATTTCATTATGAAAATTAGTGATCCTATTTTCTAACAGGTGAGTCTACTCTTCGGATTCCATACATTTCATGGTGACATGGTGACAAGGGACCACTCTAAGTGATCAGGTGAGACTCAATAAATCTAGTCTCTAAGAAAATCAGTTCAGTCCTGGTATATTTCAAATTCCAGAAGACGCCTGACAAAGGTGAGAAAAACACTCGTTTGCAACTGTGAGCATTTTGTGCTAAGGAACAACAGAGCATAGTGAGTAAAAAAGCATGGCCTTCAATGTGGAAGGAGTCTGAATCCCAGTTCTGCCGTTTACCAGCTGTGGGACCTCGGACAAGTTACTCATCATCTCCCTGACGGTTTCATCATTTAAAAAGTGAAAAATAGCGTTTCCTCACAAGGCTGTAGTGAAGATTAAATGAGTTAATACTGGGAAATGGCTTAGAACAGTGCCTAGCACAGAGTAATTTGCATAAAAAGGAGAAGAAATCTGTAGGATTTCTCCTGACGCCAGGATGGTCTCCACAGATGCCTTGGCCTGTACCACAGCCTACACCAACCCCCAAATGGAAATTTTTACTAGTAACTTCCTCCTGCAGATTTTACAACCTCCTCTGGCAAACCCATGAGGGCACTAAGCAATGCTAGGAGTCTTTTTTTCTCTATCCCATATGTTGGGCAAGTCATGAATTCCTTAAGTACTTATTCTGAAATGATAGACTACATTTCAATAATCATTTTATTAGTTACAGAAGAATCTCAACTAGTATTTACATAGTGCAAAAAAGCTGTTATTACCCCTAAAATGTGATATAACAATTATCCTTCAAACAACAAAAGAACAAGATGAAAATCTTTTCATGTTATAATTCACTAATTTTGCTTTTTTTTTTATTAGAGCATTACAATTAAGACATTAAATTATAAACTCATGTGGTATATTTAGAAATTAAATTACAAAATAACACAAATACTTTTAAGGTGTGTTGTGCCAACAAAGTTTAAATTTTTATCATTAATTAAGATTCAGATTTCAGCTTAGGTAAACCATTTGGCTGATTCTTTGATGTTTATAAAGGCTGGAAGGGGCAAAGGAAGAGGAAGATGTCTTTAAATAAATTATGTCACAGAAAAAATTTTAAAGCAAAAAATGATTACGTTTTTAAATGGAATAAGTTAATGTTCTAACCTGTTGGCACAACGTACAGGAAATACTTAAATGACAGGTTTGTTGTTTTTTTAAAGCAAACAGCAGCTTTACAAACAGTAATACTTCTTTATACATATATTAAAGTAACAATGTGTTAAGATTTAACAGTTTTATGTTGAAGAGTTGAAAAATGAATGTAGAGTTCACTACTCATTTGTACATTACGATACCCACCCCACCCACCTCCCCCAGCTTATTAAGAAATCAGACAAGTACATTATTTGAATATTAATTTTTCAATACTTAAACTATGTGAATTCCTTTTGACTAATTCTTTTCCAAATACTGGAAGCATATAAAATACCCTCTCTGCAAAAATGACCTCCAATCAAAGCCTTTAAAAACTTTTCAATGTATAACACACATTATTTTTCCCATGTTTAGTCAAAAGAAATATATTACATCATTTACAAACATATTTAAACCAAAATTAAGCTAGTGTGAACATTTGTCTTTTGAGAAGTAATCTTCACAGCAAACAATCCTACTGAAGCAGAAATCTAGTTCTGGGAGTGCAATTCATATTATAATTCATATACTTATGTACTGAAATAGAAATCTAATATTAATTATTGCCATAAAACAACCTCTACACACTAAGAAAAAAAATCACTATGGTTTTCATTTCTTGTGATAATGAACCCCTACTCTTATCATTAGGTCTCCGAAGAGGCACCCACTCCCAGTTCCGAACAAAAAAACGAAAAACAAAAAAACCCACTTTCCTATTTTCACACCTCCTCCTGTATAGAATACACAAATTCCAGAATTTATCTAAAGGAAACAAATTATAAAGACATTATTAATACTTATTTAAGCATACTATCGACACAGTAGCATCTCCTTTAATAAATTTTGGGTAGTCCTCTAGAGGTGACCTGTCTCGTATAAAAAAGGCTGTGGTCCCTTGGGTTTGCCGGCAGAAGATCTGCACGTGCAAGAGCATTTATCGAACACAGAATTGAACACTTCTGAAGTCTATAGTAAACTTAAAAGTTACTGGTGTTCTGGAGATTTCCTCAACTTCTCTTTTGATACAAATGTCAAAAATGTAAAACGACAGTTCTCATTCAGAAGAGATATAAAATGTAAGAAACCTTTGAAAAGCCAATACCTCAAGATCAAGAGTCATCTGAATCACTGACACCGAGCAAAGGAAATTTACACCATAAAAAGTATGAAAAGTTTTTAAATTCACTTTTAAGATTGTCAGTAGTTCAAAATCTCTATCATTTCTTTAAACCAACTAACACTTCCCAAATGTGAAGACACAGTAAGATCTGCCACATCTATATCCATGATTACTATTTCAGAGGCTTCATTCCTTACATGCTGTGTTCCTTTAAGTGCTAAATACTTTGTGCCTAAGAAGTCTACACTGGAGAACAGTTTAGACAGGGCAGTACAATAATGTCCCCTTTTAGCACACTAATAAAGTTGACACACTGGCATTTTCTATACAGCAATGCTCCTAAACTTTCACAATGCACAGATACTAAATAATCACCCAAGAATCTGATCTCTCTAGTATTAATGCCAGCATTATAAAACATCAAAACTAGTGCAGTAGTCTCAATGAGTTCAGTAGAAAACCTGCCCAATTCTTCTCTCCTGCCTCTGTGAGGCAAAGCCCTACCCCATGAAATCAGAGCAGGGAAAATACCCCTCCCTCCTCAGTTCTGTAACTGCTTGTGGGAGTTCTTGCTGGCGCCTGTGTGCTTGTGTGTGTGTGTGTGTGTGTGTGTGTGTGTGTGTGGTCAGCTGGAAGCTAGGGATGGGGGAAGAAGTTGGAGGGAAGAGAGAAAAATAGGTAATCTATAATTCTCCCAACATTACATAAACTTGTAGAGGTCACTACCAGGTGACTGACCAGCAAATAAAACATTTAGCTCAGTATGTTTAAATTCTCCCAAGCAGATATACACATTCCTTGAGAAGGGCAGAGATAAGTAAGAGTGATCAAGAATTAATACCTGCCTAGATCTGTGTCCTCTAAATTATCTTATAGTTTCAGCACAATTAGAACAACTTTCTCTCTTCTTCAATACTTGCTTTTCCAAGCCTTGATTATCAGGATATATGTTATAAGTTGTGTGAAGTTCCTTTCCCTGACCTCCTATCAGTAACTATGGTGGGTGTTACATGGCAGGTGCTCAGGGCTAGGGACAAAATATGTATTTTTTTTTTTTTTAAGGTGAAATGATTTTTCACTCAGGACAAGTTTGGATACCTAATCAAATCCAGATAGCAAATCTAGAGGGTCCCAAATCAGAAGCATGCAAGAGAACACACCAATATAAGACTTTGTTTTGTAATAGTTTACACGTAAGTGCTACAGTCATAGAATCGGTTACAGTTATTCATCTGCCACAATCTGCCTAACTTGATGTAAATACGAGTATGTACAAGAGCATTCCTGAGGTAAGTAAGAAGTAAATAGGAGACAGAACCTAGCAGGTCCTATCGTGGGTGACTTTTCACTATTAAAGACAACATCTATCACTTCCCACAAGTAAGTCCAGCTCCAATGTATCGTGGTGGTTCCTTTGCTAACCTAAGTATTGGAGGGTCTGTTTTAGCCCACTGCAACTTTAATCACAATGATCAATGGCTTCTGAAATAAGCATCTGTGGACCAAAGAAAAGTTACATCAATTTTTAACACAAAACATTTGTGAACTTAGTTACCCTCCGCTTTTTTTTTTTTTTCAATTTTCCAAATCTACCTCCGATTCTTTTTTAAAGAAGCCCAAACAACTTCTGATCAAATTAGAGTGAAGGAGGCAGTCCTGAAGCAAACACTGGTAACTGCTCTTAGCCTTAGAATCTGGATCTTTAACTTTCAAAATGACTCTAAAGAGGCATTTCAAATTTACTTTCTTTTTTAAAACCTAGTTGTCTTCTATTTTTAATCATTATTTTCCATAACAAAATAAGCTCTAACAATTCTGAATTTCCACACAGCTCTTAGAAATACACTTAGATGCTAATTAAAAGCTAAGCTACAGATTATAATAAAACAAGTAAAAGACAGCTACAAAAATATTTGTCAGAAATTAAATACATATATTAAATACCGGACAGTGCAAAATGTTGAGATGAAGCATAAAAGATAATGGCTGCAACCCTTACACAGTTGGAGACAGACAGCTGACATTTCCTGAGTTATAGACTTGGGGGCGTATAATTAAGATCAGAGGGCTCGTTGTTCCGTGAGCTGCAGCTGCTGGGCTTCTTCTGCTGCTCCTGACCTGCCTGGTGGTCAGTAGTCCAGGCCTCACCATCTATCCCTGGTTCCGGCACTTCAGGCGCCTCTGCCTCCTCTTCTCCACTTTGCTCTGCATTGTCTTCCTCAGAACCATTAAGGGTTTTTCCAAGCTGAAGAGTCTCCATTGTTCTCTGGGTCTCAGAGACCCAAGACTCAATTCTACTATTGAGCTGTACTTCTACAGATATGGGTTCATGAGTATAATCCTCCTCCTCCTCCTCCTCTTCATCATCCTCTTCTTCGAGCATGCCAGGTACAAGGGTGCTGGTGGTGCTGGTGATGGAGGAATTCAAAAGATCTCGGCAACTGCCATCCAAAGAACCGGTCTCTGTACTCTGCTGGGAGGCCCACTCCAGGTCATCTGGCTTCGCTTCCTCTTTATCGCTCACTGTTGGTTTCCCAGGGTTTGTAGCTGAGGTAGTACCACCTGCAGCCAGTGATGATGGCTGCTTACCCACAGGGGCTGTGTCAAACTGAAGTTTACTGGGTTTTTCGGATGTGCTATGCTTAGAGGAAACCTCTCTCTCATTTTCTGATGTTTCTAGTCCATCTGACGTTTCCACCATGTTTCTCCAATTTGTTTCTGCAGATACCAAACAGATTTTTAAAAACCAGAACACGGTTTCAGAATCATGCAACTCTTAAAAGAGGGAAGAACAAAATTTGTTGGCTCACCAACTGGTTGGAAAAACTAAAATCTTAGTTTATTCTAGTACTAGTTTAAATGTTATAGAAGGAAAACAATTCTCAAAAATGTACACTTAAGATAAAGAAACAAGGAGGCAAAAGTAAGTGTATTAATGCCTCAGATGCACAAGATCTTATACCAACAGTAGCTCACTGGTGTTTAGATATAAAATCTGTATCTTCATGAAAATCAATGAATTGCCTTTTTATTCTTTTTCCTTTTTTGGCCCAGAGGTGTACTGGGCCCAATGATCCTCAAGTCAAAGATAGCAGAGCCAAGATATCCAACAGAAATAGTTCTAATTTGGCATGTTTGTGTCATGCTCCCAGACCAAGTTATGGGAGAGTTGTCTTAACCTGCAATGGGACTTATGTTTCCATTGATAAGCAAAGAAGCCATCCATGTATTTTTAACATTTGTGAAAATTTGTTTTAGAATTTATGTAGCTGGGCTTACCAAATGAATTTGGTAGCTAAAAAAAGAAATGTTATTACATAATATAGTGGTAATAACCTAAGTTATTTTTAATGACAGGAAGTCAGTTTAAAGGAAACAAACATACAAAGAATGAGGAGACAAAAGACAGCTCTTCTACCCCTTTTTTTCCTGTGTTTATTTTTCTTTCATTTTTTATTATTTAGGTATAATGGACATATTATATTAATTTTAGTTGTACAACATAATGGTTTGGTATTTATACATATTGGAAAATGACTGCCTTAACAAGTCAACATCTGTTACCACATAGTTACCAAAAAAATGCTTTTTTCTTGGGATGAGGATTTTTAGATCTGCTTTATAACAATTTTCAAATACGCAATCCAGTATTATCAATTATGTCTCCATGTTGTAGGTTATATCCCATGACTTATCTATTTTATAATAGGAAGTCTGTACCCTTTGACACCCTTCACGCACTTCACCCACTCCCTACGACTCTGGCACCCACATACATGTACAAGACACACACTCCATCTTCTTTATCCATTCATCCACTGAGGGGCACTCAGGTTCTAAGCTACTGTGAACAGTGATGAAATGAACAAGGGAGTAGAGATATCTCTTTGGGATAATGATTTCATTTCCTTGGGTATATATGCAGAATATGGACTAAAAATCATATGATATTTCTATTTTTACTTTTTTAAGGTACCTCCATACGATTTTCTGTAGTGGCTGCATCAATTTACATTCTCACATTGTACAAGGATTCTCTTTTCTCTACATCCTTATCTGATATTTTTTGTCTTTCTGATAATAGCCATTTTAACAGTTGTCAGGTGGTGTATATATATGTATCTTGTTGTAGTTTCAATTTGCATTTCCCTGGTAATTAGTGACACTGAACACCTTTTTATGTTGGCCATATGTATGTCTTCTTTGGAAAAGTGTCTATTCAGATCCTCTGCTCACTTTTTAATTGGATTGTTGGTTTTTTATTATTGAGTTGTATGAGGTCTGTGTATATTTTGGATATTAACCCCCTATCAGATACATGATTTGAAAGCATTCTCTCCCACTCAGTAGGTTGCCTTTTCATTTTGTTGATTCCCTCTGCTGTGTGCAAAGTTTTTAGCTTTTTGATGTAGTCCCACTTATTTATTTTTGCCTTTAAAAAAAAACAGCCCCCCGTCTATTTGCATTATAGCTGCTATTTGCAGTTTAAGTATAATGGTCAAGCTGTAGTGATAAAGCAAGTTTATTCATATTCATATAGTGAATTTGATTGTCACCTATCAACTATATACTGATAAAGACCATATTTTGGGCACCTGAAATCAGGGCACATGCTTTGGGAAAAAAAACTTTCTTTTCTATAGTTAATTCAAATTTGCAATAGGTCCTTTCCACTCTTCCACCTCATGAAAAAAAAAAAAAACCAAAAAAAAAAAACCACAATAAAAACCAAACCTATTCCTCCTCTTATATTCTCATTCTTAGTTAATAACATTATCATTTTCATAGTCTCAAAGCAAAAGAACACACAGTAATCCTTGAAACCCTATCTTTTGCCCTGACTATATCTCTTTATTCCACTGAACTCATAATTATACCATCTCACTTCTATCTCAAAAACTACTAAATTTGGTCACTACTGCCTTAGCTCAAGCCTTCTTTATCTTGCTATACATCTACATATAAACATAATTGGTTTTGTGAATTGGTCACGTCACTGTCTAACTGGCTTTCTATTACCCTAGGAGACAATCCCAACACCTTAGCTTGGCATAATCAAAGCCCTCCATGATCTGACCCTTACCTGTCTTTCCGGTCCCATTCATTATAACCCTTGGTCACACATTCTATGCTTGGGGTCTCTCTGAATTCTCATTCCTCCCAAAGTCATAACTTCTGTTTACAATTTCTTGCTTTGCATAAGCTGTTCTTTTCACAGATGTTTTCCTCCTTTACCCTTCAGACTCCCACTCATCCTTGAAAACCATCCTTAAATGTCAATTCTTTTCTGAAGTCTTTCCTGACTTTCCACTAACCTAAATTCCCACAGAACTTTTTGCATACAGTTCCAAAGCACTTGTTTTGTGTTTGCTGTGCCGCCCCCCCCCCCCTTCTCCTTCCCACTCCCACTCATCTCTGTGTCCCTATGGTTGGCATATAATAAGTGTTGGAGACAAAAAAGCCTATTAAATGAAAAATGCCACACATATATTTAATTATGCCCCCCCCCCGAAAACTTTAAAAAGGCATACATTTTTTTGAAGTTTTAGATGCACTTTTACATTCCTTCTAACAGTTTTTTTTTCCTCCTTCAAAAGTTTAAGAATTCACTTGGGGTCTTGGAAAAAGTTCCACCTCTCCCTTGGCCATGAGTCAAAGAAGAGGAAAAAGGAAGGTCAGGATACTAGGTTAGGCTGATCTCTCTCCAGGATCAACTTTGGGCTTTCATCTACTTGGACAGGTGAGCTGAAAGCCCACATGGTTCCTTGGGAAAGGAAAAGGAGATATGACCTTAGAAGCAGAGACAAAGGATTCTGCTATTTAGCCATCAAGAGACTTGTCACAACAATCAAAAAGCCACCTAGATCACACATCCACTGGGGAGAGAAGGCCTATGATCCCACCTTAAAGTAATAGGTGAAGCTGATCAACAGTTGAGGAGTGCCACAAACACTTGAATACAACATGGAGAAACAGAAGAATAAGAAAGTGCCATCATTCTCTATGGGATAGGAGAAATCTGATTGGAATGGGGAGGGGGGCAGTCTAAATCCAGAACAGAACCTCTAGAAGTCCACTTATGATGAAGGGAACAGGAAGCAAGTTAAAGGCAGAACCAAAGATCTCAACAAACCTGGAAACGGCACTGATCCAAACCTATCCTGCTTCTGAATTGTTTATTGTAGCAGAACTTACTCAGTAGAGCTCTTCTTTGCTTATTAATCCCTCTATGCTTTCCTGTTTTGTTTACTGGGCCCTTGTTATTTGTCTTTTAAACTTTCAAATCAGTAGTGATTTATCAGAGGATGAGATGTGTGTATTTCTCCTTTCAGTCAGTACTCACAGGGAAGCTATCCATCTTTAGATAGTTATATATGAAAGAATAAGCAAATGAGTTCAAGAAACTACAGAAGAAGGGGTGATAGTAGAGAATGAGCAGGAAATTCAGGATAGAAGGACTACACATCGAGGCTGTCCGCCTCGTAAGTGGTTACCGAAAACCTATTATATTATCCTATTATGAACTCATACAACAGACAGGGAATACAATCACACTGGCTAAGAATGCAGATTCTAGAGACGGATTCACCCACTGCACGGCACTGGCAAGTTATTTACCCCTCTTCATCTTAGCCTCATCTGTACAATGCAGTACACTATTTCTTATTTCATAGGGTTGCTCAGACAACTGAACATATTAGCGTGAAATGCTTGGAAAAGTGCCTAGCACATAGTAAGAATTCAGTGAGATATTATTATGTATCAAGTGGCCATTATGTGCCAAGTTCCTATATCAAAGAACTTACAACTTAGTTGGGGTTTATGTTCAAAACTATTTGTTTCAGGTAATAAATATGATAGAATTGAGACTCAGCGCAGGTGGAAGGAAAACATAAGCAAAGAAAACAAGGGTACACAAAGGACAGTAAGACTGTACTATCACAGGAGGTTTTCTAGTCTACCAATGATTAGCATCCTTTTCCAAGCTTTGGTTTTCTTTACACTCGGTGGGGCGGGGGAGGAACATTTTAGAAATCCGGCATCTTCCAGATATGGAAAACGCTACTTGCTGTCTACCCAACAGTTATTCCCCGTTTTCTTCCTGGATAACAGAACCCCCAAACTTGGGATGAACTTGAGCCTAGTCCCAGAGGATGAATTAAAATAGCTCTCAGACTATCATGGTTATCCTATCCCTCCTATGCCAAATACTCCCTTGCCCTAGTCTCCCTTGCAGCTAAAAGTAGTCACAAGATTGGTTCTAGCCAAATGAAACAAAAGAAGTCTTCTGAAAATGGTTTCTTCACTGATAAAAGGAACTCACTGCCTGAACTTCCTGCTTTTGACTACTAATGCCGAGAGCCACAGCAGCTACTTATGAACATGAGATGATAAGCACAGGAGAAAAAGCTACAGACTGAGAATGGAAGAACAGAAAAAAAGAAAGAGCTAAGGACTTTGATGACACTGTGAAATACTTAAATATACTAACTTCTTAGGCCACATTAGTGCGCTTTCTATTTGTTGCTGAATACATCTGATATAAAAAGAATAACTTCATACTTTCTTCTCAATGTTATCTGTGGTTACCTTCCACTCATTTTGTTGGTGTCCTGATAAATCAGCTCATCTTCAAGATTCTGTCTAAATCTCTCCTTAGGATCAACCATTAGCTCTACTAAAACAAACAAACAAACAAACAAACAAACAAATGACAACTACAGGCCCAAAATGGTGTCACTTAGACTGAGTTCCCAAACTGAAGTTTAATTCGCAATCAAATTGCAGTTTCAACTTCCTGTACAAATGTGGCCTTAACCAGTAAGTCAGGAAATTTTTCCATCAGCACCAATGAGTCCATCACCTGGGTCCTCTCCAACCCCCAAAGAAAGATGAGGTAATCTGCATAAGACCCCTCCCGTGTTCCGCCAGCAAACAGTCGCACCTAGAAAAATCTTTTTCTCCTCCTAATGACTTTCTTGCCTCCCCCATCTATAAAAAGCTTCCATTTTGTACAACTCTTCAGAGTGCCTCTCTACCTGCTAGACGGTGGCTGCCCAATTCATGAATCATTTAATAAAGCTAATTCAATCTCCAAACACATTGGTTGAATTTTGTTTTTTAACAGCTCATAGAATTTTAGCTTTGAATGGAACCTTATAGATGACCTAGACGAACCCTCCTCATTTCACTAAAGAGAAATCTGAGTCCCAGAAATTAATCAATTATTTCTCACTCCCCTAGGCAGAATGTGAAAAAGCCAAGACTTCCATCTTTGAACACTTTAAATTTGGTGCTTTTTGAAAACATCTCCTAAGTCTTTGAGGAGAGAGGTTCTTTTTAGAACTTTTCATGTGCCCAAATGACGATCACTATCAATTGCTCAAATCCAGTTTTATGAATTTACCTTGCAGTTTGCTTTTGAGATCTGCAGATCGTTATACAGACAGAAGCAAACTCATTTACAAAGCTGGCACTTTATCTTCTTTATTTTCAACTGGTGTCAACTTCAGACAAAGATACACGTCTGCCTCTAAGCCAGTAACACTTAACCTTGGTCTGAGGTTTCCTAAAGTCCCACAGTAACTTGTTCACTGCCTCTGGCCTAGAATTTTGTCAAAAGCATTCCAAACATTTAACTACAATTACAGACAGAAGACTAGCAAAGGGAGTGTGAGAAAAAAGGGAAAAAAATGAGGGTCCGTTTTTTTTAATGTTAAATTTTAGGTGGTAACATGCTATTCAATAAACTTCTAGAGAAAGAAACAAAGAAAGAAAGAAAGAAAGAAAGAAAGAAAGAAAGAAAGAAAGAAGAAAAGTAAAGAAAAGAAAAGAAAAGAAGAAACGAAAAGACAAGAAAGAGAAAAGAAAGAAGAACCAGGAGCCACGTTAGAGGTGGCTATACTATTTTTAAAAAGAAAAAAATTGGGAAATGAATTAGAAACTAGATCATGAAAAGTGGGGAACTTAAAGAGTTCAAAGTATTATATAGAAACAAGGCAAGGAAACTACTAAAACATATAGTGCAATGAATAATGTTATTTTAAACATTGTATGTTAAAAAAAAAAAACAACAACAAAAAAAAACCACAGGCCCAAAATGGCATCACTGAGGCCAAATCACCAAATCAGAGCTTAATATCTAACCTAATCCCAGTTTCGACCTCCCCTAGAAATAGAAGTCTGAAGAGTTTTCTGGTCAGCACCAGTGAGGTAATCTGTCACAAGGGCCCTCTCCACCCCCAACAGGAAGATGAGACAATCCACCTAAATAAGACCCCTTGCCTATCCCCCTCAAGGAAGGTGACCTTGCCAGACCTTGGCAGGAAGGATCCTTTCTTTTCTTTTGCTAATAACTTCCTTGCACCACCCACCTTCCTATAAAAACCTTCCATTTTGTACAGCTCCTCAGAGCTCTCCCCTACTTGCTAGATGGGATGTTGCCCAATGCACAAATCACTTATGAAAGCCAATTAGATCTTTAAACTTACTCAGCTGAATTTTTGTTCTTTAACACACACAAATGCTGGGTTTTCGTCTATATTTCTTTTCAACTAGCATCAAATTTAACTCAAAACAAATGTCATATGTCTACATTTTATAAGCTTACAATCAATAATATTCAGGTCTTTTGTTTACTTAGTAAATACAAAACTTCAATAATAGAATATCAGCATGAAACCTCCTAGAATTTACTTAGTTATAGGTCACAAAGTATGACACATTTTGACTTTCAAATCCCTCTGGAGATTCTGGAAATGTGACTGAATTATAGGATCTCACAGAAAGTCTCAGCCCCAAACTGTCTCCTAATTTTTAATGGACATGTTTAATGCAATTTCTTAAACCAAAATTCTGACCAAAATATGAATAATCAGTAAGATAAAAACAAAAGGTAGCATTTATTTCAAAATTTCAATCATCTGAAATGATATATAACAACTTACCATATTCCTTTTCATTTACTTCAGAGATGGGTTCAGAAATAACACTGCAGAAAGAAATGGCGCTGGCTGCAGAGGGGTTCCGAGAGTGCCCCATGTGGTGTGGCACCTTCTTCACATTCTTTAAGGCCTCCTCAGCTTGTTCTTGTTCCATTGCGGCAACCATATCTTTGTATGCTTTCCTGGCTTCCTCCGTAAGTTCTACTAACTTATTAAACAGGCTCTAAAAAGGGATTGTGATTAGTCCATTTTTTGTCATGCTTTTTATTCCTATAATTAACAATAAATAGGGGCGCCTGGGTGGCTCAGTCAGTTAAGCATCCAACTCTTGATTTCAGCTCAGGTCATGATCTCATGGTTCATGAATTCAAGCCCCACACTGGCCTCAGCACTGTCAGTGCAGAGCCTGCTTGGGATTCTCTTACTCCATCTCCTCTCTGGATTCTCTCTCACTCCATCTCTCTCTGCCCCTCTCATACTCTTTCTCTCTCAAAGTAAATAAATAAAAACTTTAAAACAAAAAAATAAATAGTATCTCTACTGTTTCAGGATCAGACACACTTTCAATGAGCACAAATGGTATGCACACTGCAGAACTTTATAAAATACTCTGTAACTTTCAGATATTGTTTATATAATTCTCATAAGTCTGAGAAAATGTCTTTTTTTAAATTTCTTTTTTAATGTTTATTTATTTTTGAGAGAGAGAGACACAGTGCAAGCAGGGGGAGGGACAAAGAGGAGGGGAAGGGACAGAGAGAGAGGGAGACACAGACTCCAAAGCAGGATCCGGGCTCCTAGCTGTCAGCACAGAGCCTGACGCAGGGCTCAAACCCATGACTGTGAGATCATGACCTGAGTAGAAGTCAGATGCCCAACTGACTGAGCCACCCAGGCGCCCCTCCGAGGAAATTTCTTGATTCAATATTAGTCACTAATTGTGATATACTAAAAGTTCTTGCAAAGTTTATCAATTCAACAACTGCACCCTTTAGTATCTGGCACTACAGTGAGTACAAAGATCACTGGAACACCATCTGCTCTCAAGGAAACTTCCATACGGCTGGGAGATGGGAGATACCAATGATTCAAGCAAGGTACCTTATCTTAAATGCCTTGAGATGTACAAAGTATTTTGGCTTTTGGAAGAAACATCAAATCTAACTGCTGAGCATTAAATATTTAAATATCAACATTAAATATATAAGTATAAAATACATAATAAAATATATAAAATCTAAACATTAAATCTAAACACTAAATATTAAATATTTAAATATATAAAAATAGTATGGATGGGAAGAAGGAAAATGGTCCATGAATGGTGTTACAAAATACTTCAAAATCAACTTCATAAAAAGGTCTTAAAATGTTATCAGTTAATAAGTATTAGGGGAGATGAGTAACTATTCTAATTATTAGTTATCAACCTATTATTATTATTATTACTATTTATTATCAGCTCCTATGGGCAAAGCTTTATTGGCAGACTAGGAGAGGAAGATAAAAGTATCATGAGTGCAGAATTATTCTGACAATTGGTTAGGAACTCCATCTTCTGAAAGAAAATCCTCTCCAATTAAAGCATTCTTCTCTCTCTCGACTCCAAGTAGCACAAAATATAGCCTTATATAAACTGAAGAAAATTATTTTATATTGTATAATATTGGATATCTTTACCCAGCAGTTAAATAAATTCTCAGATATTACAAAATTAAACCCAGAAGAAAAAAAACACTGTGGGAAAAATAGGAGCTAATATGTTTATAGCCAAAATATCGTAGGATTAATTTGTATAAATGGTTTCAACACTAAAAAGGAAATGTGGACTCAAGAATTTTCCACTCATCCCTGGGAGAATCATCTCACTTCTTTAAATGTTTAAACGTAACACTGGCGTGTGTCAACAGAAAATGTATGGGGGGAACAGGAGGGAGTGAGGGAGTGCATCCTCGAAGTCTTACCTCAGCACCAAAGTAGTTGAAGATTCCCACTACACTAACAGGAACCAGCTTGTTCACACAGCGTCCTAGAGCTTTTCTTCCAAGCGCAAACACAAAAGGAATTTCCTGTTCCCGTGCCATGGCTATAACATTATAGAGAGCCTCATCTAGTCCACCTGAGAAAGTCAACACATGCTGAGGTTTTAATTTACTTATTATTTTTTTCCCCCATTAAGTAGGCTTCACACCCAGCATGGAGCCCAACGTAGGACCTGAACTCACTACCCTGAGATCAAGACCTGAGCTGAGATCAAGAGTTGGAGGCTTAACTGACTGAGCCACCCAGGTGCCTCTAATTTACTTATTTCTTAAATGGAGGTATTTTAGCACCCAGCAGCTAAAGCATAAAACACAGCAGCAAAGGATTCTATGAATACTTGTGGCACTTCTGCTGTTCCACACATTTTCCTATTGGAATTTATATATGAATATATATACATATTTTCTTTCTTTCCAATAAATTTTCCAATTCTTCAATGCCAATTTTTGTCTCTCCATAGGGATTAGTATAGAGGGAGTCAAACTTCGATACAATAAACATTTATTAAAACAGAAATTAAAATTGTTAATAGTGACTGATGTCTTTATTCTCTCAGCTCAAGTAGCAATGAGACAGACATATACTACTATTTTTATTGGCATTTTTCCCCCGTGGAGACTATTCCTACTACTGTTACTTCTGCATCTGTCTTCTCCAATTACCCAAAGTGGCTCCTCCATGAAAACAGACAAATCAGGGTGCATGAAACAGTAAAAAAGTATTGTGTGTGGGTTCCCATAAGAGCCTTTACATGTAACTGCTCATTTCTGAGGCAAATCACCATAAGCAAGAGCAGAGAACTTTAACTTTTATCAAAGGAAGGTAATCCAAGAATTTTAAAAGCAGAATACATTTGCAGAAATAAAGAAAGGTACTCTTATAAATAAGTCCTCACTCTGATTACAACAGAGGGGACACTTGGGGAATAAAATCCTTAACTAGTGTTCACAGATTAAGATTTCTTTATAGTCTGATCTCAATTTTATTACTTAATTTGAGGTAATGAAAGATTTCACTTTCTTTCATGTTCATCATTATGTTTCATATCTAATCTCTGCAAAGAAAGACATATGGCTTCCATTTTACAATTCAGTGTATATCCTACAGTTATACTAAATAAATATCAAAACACTTCAAAAGTAAAATGTTCATACCTTTTGACTGGATTTTTTCACAGTTTGGAGAAATTATAACACACTTGATCTTATTTAACTTCATATGCTTAGTAACCTCCCTTAGACCCATAACCAGCCGTCTCCTTGCTTTTGCTCTTACAGGATCTTTTTGGTAGATGCGTTCCTGAAAACTGACAAGCTCTTGAAGAAGAAGAGTCACACATTCATCAATCTCTTTACAAAGAACCTGATTGCAGTACCTGTAAAGGAAACCAAAAACAGGTAAGTCCATCCTAATTTATTTTTATGAAATTATAAAATTATGTTAGGAAAAAAAATATCCAATAAGAGGTTTTCATTAAAAAATCAACTCCTTAAAATCTCTTAATTAAATGGGCAGAAAACATGAAGAGACACTTCTCTAAAGAAGACATCCAGATGGCCAACAGGCACATGAAAAGATGCTCAATATCGCTCCTCATCAGGAAAACACAAATCAAAACCACACTCAGATATCATCTCACTCCAGTCAGAGTGGCTAAAATGAACAAATCAGGAGACTATAGATGCTGGACAGAATGTGGAGAAACGGGAACCCTCTTGCACTGTTGGTGGGAATGCAAACTGGTGCAGCCGCTCTGGAAAACAGTGTGGAGGTTCCTCAAAAAATTAAAAATAGATCTACCCTATGACCCAGCAGTAGTACTGCTAGGAATTTATCCAAGGGATACAGGAGTACTGATGCATAGGGGCACTTGTACCCCAGTGTTTATAGCAGCACTCTCAACAATAGCCAAATTATGGAAAGAGCCTAAATGTCCATCAACTGACAAATGGATAAAGAAATTGTGGTTTATATACATAATGGAATACTACGTTGCAATGAGAAAGAATGAAATATGGCCTTTTGTAGCAAAGTGGATAGAACTGGAGAGTGTTATGCTGAGTGAAATAAGTCATACAGAGAAAGACAGATACCATATGTTTTCACTCTTATGTGGATCCTAAGAAACTTAACAGAAGTCTGTGGGGAAGGGGAAGAAAGAAAAAAAAAAAAGAGAGGGAGAGAGCCAAACCATAAGAGACTCTTAAAAACTGAAAACAAACTGAGGGTTGATGGGGGGTGGGAGGGAGGGGAGGGTGGGTGATGGGTATTGAGGGGGACACCTTTTGGGATGAGCACTGGGTGTTGTATGGAAACCAATTAGACAATAAATTTCATATTTAAAAAAAAATATCTTAATTAATTCCTATAGCAAATTAGAAAAAAGAAGAGTTTTTCTGGATTACAATACATCAGCTTTTAAGGAAAGAGTGGATTATCCTCAAATAAGTACTACCCAAACTGCCAATTATTAAGGATACAAATCCAATGTTAACCTGTTATTTGATAAAAAGAGACATAATGTTGCTGGTAAGAAGATGTAAAGTTATTTCACTCCAGGGAATACTAATGATGCATTTAGTAGGAAAGAATAATTTCCTAGAAGCTAACTGAATGGCCTCATACCAACGAAGTCATCCTCCACATTCAGATAAGTCACAATCTCTGGGAATTGGCTTCCTTGACCATAAAAATAAGCAATTAGGTAAGCTGGCCTCAATGATTCCTCTAACTCTGAAAATCTATGGATGTAGCAGATGAACTCAGTAATTAAATTGAAACCAAAACCAAAGAGGTCTTGAGGTAAAGTCACATGCCTTTACAGTAAGCAAAGCAACTGAACAGGGCTCTTTGTGAGATCACGTATGGCTATAATGTGAGAAACAGACAGGCAGTGAGTGAGGCCACTATAGTACTTAATTTCAGGGATAAGGAAGTCATCCAAGCTTACTTACTCCTATTTTTTTCAAGTTCTCATCCTTAACCTCTACTATAAGCCAGTACTTAACAACAAGGAGAACTGGTATAATTTATAACCTAAGACTAACCATGTAAGTAAATTTCCACTTCTGAATTATACTACATAGTAGAAAAATCTAGGCCTGCCCTAAAATTAGTGGGGAAAAAAAATTCTCCATTTTTTTTCTTTATGTGAGAAATGTTTAAATAAGTAAATAAATGTGACACTACTTTGGAAGAGAAGATAACAGGTGGACAGACTGAGGAAAGAATAACTATCAAAATTTGCAAAATTAAAGAATGCACTTAAAATGCATCAAAAATGTGGTTTTCTTCATTCTGTTTAACTTTCAAGCTATTTCATACACATGTAACATTTTATCCTCAAGTGTTTCCTTTGCTCCACATCTATTATTTGACATTTAATCAACTTTCCAAATTCAGGCAAAAAGTATTAACTCAAAATCAACAGTATAAAGAATGGCAACAGAATAGGAGGATCAAGATAGCAGAACAGGAAGATCCCAAACCATCTCCTGCCACAGACACACTAAATTACAACATCATATACAACTCTCTCTGAGAATGACTGAAGAACAGCAGAATAGCTCTTCTACAACTAAAGAGAAAAAGCCACACCAGGCAGGTAGGAAAGGCAGAAAAGGGGTCGAGTCAGGACCCACATCCCCTGCTCAGTGACCCCAAGCAGGAGGGATATCACCAACACAGAGGCTATCCTCCCTAAGGAGCAAAGGGTTCAAATCATATATCAAGCATGCCCACTCTTCCTGCACCAGGAAGATGAGGCCCCATAACATCTGGCTTTGAAAATGAGTGGGGCTTAACTCCAGGAGAGCTAGAAGGCTAAAGGAAATGGAGATTCCTCTCTTAAAGGGCACAGGCACAAACTCACTGGCTATGCGACCTAGCACAGAGGCAGCAGTTTGATAAGTGCCTGGGCCACACATGAAGATTTGCTAACTTTAGGGCATGTGCAGGAGGAGCAGGGATCTGTGGGAACTTTTTCCTGGAACAGAAGCACCGGCAGGAGCTATTTCTGTCACTTTTCTGATACTTTGCTAACACCGCTTGCCCTGCCTCAGCATTTCCCTGTGGACCCACCTCACCCAACATACTGGCCCCAATAGGCATCCCCCTCAAAGTGGCTCCCACCCCACTACATCTAGCAGGTAGCCTCAATCAGATCCCATTCCACCAGACTCAGTGGCCAGCCTAGGCCAGGTTCAAGGCTCCCTCTAAAACAACTCTCACACCACAACACTCAGCCAAGTGGCCTTGACTGAGATGGGCACCCCCACAAAGCAGCTACTGCCCTGCCACACAGTAGGCATCTTCAGAATGGTGCCTCCCAAACCAGCTACAGTCCTGACCACCAAAATGCCTGCAACCATTACAGCAGGGCCTTTCACCCAGGTGCATCTGAGGCCAAACCCACATACCAGTGCGAACCCAGCAGTCACAGCCCAACCACAACAAGAGGGCACATGCAGTCCACATAAGGGACGCCCTTGAAGTACCTGGTTCTGGGGACCAGGGGACGCTGTGCTTCAAGGCCCCGCAGGATGCCTTCTACATTAGGCCACTCCATCAAAACCCTGAGACATAGCTAATATACCTAATACATCAAAACAAACAGCCAGGCAAAATGAGAAGACAGAGAAATATGTTTCCAATGAAAGAACAAGATAAAACCTCAGAAAAGAATGAAAGAATTCAAAGTAATGGTCATAAAGATGTTCACCGAACTCAAGAAGAATGGATGAACATAGTGAGGATTTCAACAACAGATACAAAATATAAAAAAGGACTAATCAGAGCAGAAGATAAAATGAGAAATACACTAGAGGAAATCAAAAGCACATTAGATGATGCAGAAGAATGATCAGTGATCTGAAAGACAGGGTAGTGAGATTCACCCATGCTGAAGAGCAAGAAGACAAAACAATTTTTAAAAATGAGGAAAGGGGCATCTGAGTGGCTCAGTTGGTTAAATGTCCAACCCTTGATTTCAGCTCAGGTCATGATCTCATGGTTTATGAGTTCGAGCACCCATAGTGAGCTCTGTGCTGACAGTACAGAGTCTGCTGGTGATTCTCTCTCTCTCTCTGCTCCCCCCCCCCCCCCCCCACCAAAATAAACTTTTTTTTTTTTAAAAGATAGTTTAAGAGACTTCTGAGACAACATCAGGCACACTAACATTTACATTATAGGGGTCCCATAACAAGAAAAGGGAGAGAAAGGAGTAGAAAGCTTATTTGAGGGAAATTAGGGCAGAAAACTTGCCTAACCTGGGAAAGAAAACAGATATCCAGGTCCAGGAAGCACAGAGAACCAAAAATAATATGAATCCAAAGAGATCCACGCTAAAGACACATAATAACTAAGATGTCAAAAATTAAAGATCAGGAGATAATCTTAGAAGTCACAAGAAAAAAACCAACTAGTTACGTACAAGAGAACATACATAAGATTATCAGTTGATTTTTCAACAGAAACTTTGCAGGCAGAAGGGAATGGCACCATATATTCAAAGTGGCAAAAGGAAAAACCTACAACCCGAGAAATTTACTTGGCAAGATTACCATTCAGAATTGAAGAAGGAATGAAGATTTAAAGACAAAAGTTAAGGGAGCTCATCAACACTATACTGCCCTTGTAAGAAATGTTAAAGGGACTTCTTTAAGTGGAAGAGAAAAAGCCACAACTAGAAATAAGAAAATTTTAAAAGAAAAAAAATCTCACTATTAAAAGCAAATCTATTGTAAAGGTAGTGAATCAATTACTTATAAAGTTAGTGTGAAGGTTAGAAACCAAAAGTAGTAAAATCAATGATATCTACAATATTTAGTTAAGGGATACAAAACTAAACGTGTAAATAAAGTATGTCAAAAACAAAATACTGCAGGGTGGGGAAAAATGTAGTACTTTTAGAATGTACTGTTTTGTTTTTTTTTTTTAATTTTAGAGAGAGAGAACATGCACAAGTCGGGGTGAGGGAGGCAGAGAGAGAGAGAGAGAGAGAGAGAGAGAGAGAGAGAGAGAGATGAGAAACAGAATCTCCAGGAGGCTGCATGCTGAGCATGGGACTGACCCTGGAATCATTACCTGAACTGAAATCAAGTCCAACTCTTGATTTCGGTTCAGGTTGTGATCTCAGGAATCATGAGATCAAACCCCACATTGGGCTCTGCACTGAAAGCACGGAGCCTGCTTGGGATTATCTCCCTCTCTGCCCCACACCTGCTCGCATTCTCTCTCAAAATTAATAAACATTTAAAAAAAAAAAAAAAAGTCAGACGCACAGCTGACTGAGCCATCCAGGTGGCCCAGAATAGGTTTGAACTTAAGCAATCATCAACTTAAATAAATTTACATACATAAGATATTATATATGAACTTCATGTTAAACAAACCAAAAGCCTGTAATAGATATACAGGAAATAAAGGAATCTAAACATAACACGAAAAAAGTTGTCAAATCACAAGGGAAGAGATCAAAACAAACAAAAAAACTACAAGAATTATAAAGACAACTAGAAACAAACAAACAAAAAAAATCACCAGTAAGTACATACCTATTGATAATTACTTTAAGTGTAAATGGAAGAAATATTACAATCAAAGACTCAGGTGGCTGAATGGATAAAAAAGCAAGACCCATCCATATGCTGCTTGTAACAGACTCAATTCAGACCAAAGACACATATGGACTGGAAGTGAAGAGATGGAAAAAGATATTGTATGCACACAGAAATGAAAAGAAAGCTGGGTTAGCAATAGTTACATCAGACAAAACAGACTTTAAAACAAAGACTATACAAGAAACAAAGAAGGACATTAAATAATAGATGGATCAATCTAACAAGGGGATATAACATTGTAAATATCTGTGTACCCAACATAGAAGCACCCACATACATAAAGCAGATATTTTCAGACACAAAGGTAAAAATCAATAGTAACACAAGAATAGTAGGGAACTTTAACACTCCACTTACATCATAGAGAGATCATCCAAAGAGAAAATCAATAAGGAAACCATGGCCTTAAACAACAGATTAGACCAGACAGACTTAAGAGATACATAAAGAACATTCCATCCAAAACAGCAAAATATACATTCTTAAGTGCATATGGAACCCTCTTCAGGATGGATCACCTGTTTGGCCACAAAATGAGTCTCAATACATTTAACAAGACTGAAATCATATCAAGCATCTTTTCAACTACAATAGGATAGAATTAGAAATCAATTACAAGGAAAAAAAAAAAACCTAGAAAAAAACACAAATATGAGGAAAATATGAGGAGACCAAATAACATGCAAACAAATAACCAAGAGGTCAAAGAAATCAAAGAGGAAATAAAAAAATATCTTGAGTCAAATGGAAATGGAAATACAACTTCCAAAATCTATGGGGACAGAGCAAAAATAATTCTAAGAAGGAAGTTTATAATGTTATATAGGCCTATTCTAAGAAACAAGAAAAATCTCCAATAAACAATCTAACCTTACATATAAAGAAACTAAAAAAATAAGAACAAAGCCCAAAGTTAGCAGAAGAAAGTAAATAATAAAGATCAAAGAGGAACTAAATGAAATAGAGACTGAAAAAGAAACAATAGAAAAGATCAATGAAACCAAGAGCCAGTACTCTGAAAAGATAAACAATATTTATATAGACCTACATGGGACTATGTTAAGTGAAATAAATCAGACAGAAAAACTACCATATAATTTCATTTATATGTAGAATCTAAAAACCAGTGAACAAATAAAAAACAGAAACAGAACCATAAATACAGAGAATGAACTGACAGATGCCAAGGGGTGGCAGGTGGGAAGATGGGCAAAATGGGGGAAGAGAAGGGGAGATACCTGCTTTAAGGTATAATGGAATGGTAAGTCATAGGGATAAAAGGTACAACATAGGGAATATAGTCAACAGTATTGTAACAGCATTATATGATGACACATGGTAGCTATACCTGTGATGGGTGTAACAATGTAAACTTGTCAAATCATTATGTTGTACACTTGAAACTAATGTAATAATGTGTGTCAATTATACTTCAATTAAAAAAAAAGAAAAAGATTTAAAATAAGGACAATGATAAACCTTTACCTAGAAGGACTCCTCAAGAAAAAAAGAGGGGGCCCAATAAACAAAATCAGAAATAAAAGAGAAGTTACAACTGACACCACAGAAATACAAAGAATTACAAAAGATCATTATGAAAAATTATGCATCAATAAATTGGACAACCAAGAAGAAATGGATAAATTCCTAGAAACATAAAATCTTCCAAAACTGAATCATCAAGAAAAAGAGAATCTGAACACTGTTTACCAGTAATGAAATACCATCAATAATAAAAAAAAAAATAAAAATAAAAAAATAAAAAAAAAAATAAAAAAAAAAAAATAAATCCCAGCAAAACGTCAAGGACCAGACAGCTTCACAGGTAAATTCTGCCACACACTTAAAGAAGAGTTAATACCTATCCTTCTGAAACTATTCCAAAAACAACAGTGTAGGAACACTTGCAAATTAATTCTATGCGATGCTGATACCAAAACCAAAGACATTACAAAAAAAGAAAATGACAGGTTAATACACCTGATGAATATAGATGCAAAAATCCTCAACAAAATATTAGCAAACCAAATTCAATAATATATTAAAAGAATCACACACCATGATCAAATGGCATTTATTCCAGAGATGCAGAGATAATTCAATATCCACAAATCAACTGTCATACACATTAACAAAATGAAGGATAAAAATCATACAATTTTCTCAACAGATGCAGAAAAAAACATTTGACAAAAATTCAATATCCATTTATGATAAAAATTCTCAACAAAGCGGGTACAGAGAGAACATACCAAAACACAATAAAGACCAGAGATGACAAACCCCCAGTTAATATCACACTCCACAGTGAAAAAAATGAAAGCATTTCCTCTAAGATCAGGAAAACAAGACAAAGATGCCCAGGCTTGCCACTTTTAT
The DNA here is from genome assembly GCF_023721935.1 of Panthera uncia. Classification (NCBI taxonomy): domain Eukaryota; kingdom Metazoa; phylum Chordata; class Mammalia; order Carnivora; family Felidae; genus Panthera; species Panthera uncia. The sequence continues at coordinate 90,556,062 of NW_026057582.1, forward strand.
TCAACACAGTAATGGGAATCTTAGTCACAGCAATCAGAGAAGAAAAGTAAATAAAAGGCATCCCAATTGGCAAGGAAGACATGAAATTGTCACTATTTGCAGATGTGCAAATAGTTAGAAATTTGTTAGAAATTTCTATTTGTTAGAAAACACTAAAGACCATACCATAAAACAATTAGAATAAATTAATTCAGTAAAGCTGGAGGATACAAAAGTAATATACAAAAATCTGTTCCATCTCTACACAGTAAAAACAAACTAGCAGAGAGAAAAATTAAGAAAACAATCCCATTTACAACTGCATCAAAAAGAAAAAAATGCCTAGGATTACCTCGGAATAAATTTAACCATAGAGGTATAAAACCTGTACTCTGTACTCTGAAAACTGTAAGACATTGATGAAAGAAACTGAAGATGACATAAATTGAAGACAAACTGTGCTCATGGACTGGAAGAACCAATGCAGTCAAATGTCCACACTATCCAAAGAAATTTATAGATATAATGCAATCCCTATCAAAATACCAATGGCATTTTTCACAGAATTAGTACAAATAACCCTAAAATTTGTATGGAATCACAAAAGACCCAAAAAGCCAAAGCAAATCTTGAGAAAGAACAAAGCTGGAGGTATGCTCCCAGACTTCAAACTATACTGCAAAGCTATAGTAATCAAAACAGTATGGAACTGGCATAAAAACAGGTCAACAGAACAAAGAGTCTAGAAATAAACCTACACTTAAATGGTCATTCTATGACCAAAAAATCCAAGAATATAACAAATGGGGAAAAGACTGTCTCTTCAACAAAAGGTGTGCAGAAAAATGGACAGCTACATGCAAAACAATGAAACCAGAACTGCTTTCATACACGATATACAAAAATAATCTCACAATGGATTAAAGACCTAAATGTAAGGCCTGAAACCATGGAACTCCTACAGGAAAACATCATCAGTAAATTCTTGAACATCAGTCTTAGCAGTTTTTTGGGTTTTTTGGATGTGTCTCCTCAGGCAAGGGCAACAAAAGCAAAAATAAGCATTTTTTTTGTTTGTTTTCTGATGAGACTGTATCAAACTAAAAATCTTTTACACAACATAGGAAACCATCAACAAAACAAAACAGCAACCTACTGAATGGGAGAAGATATTTGCAAATGATATATAAGAGATTAATATCAAAAAAAAAAAATTAATACCCAGATTACATATAAGGACTCCTACAACTCAACATCAAAAAAACCCAAATAATCTGATAAGAAAATGGGCAGAAGACCTGAATAGACATTCCAGAAAAGACATACAGATGGCCAACAGACATATGAAAAAATGCTCAACATCACTAATCTTCAGGTAAATACAAATCAAAACCACAATGAGGTATCACCTCATGCCTATCAGAATAGTTAGAATCAAAAAGAGAAGAAGTGGCAAACCCTATCAAAATAATACCAGCATTCTTCACAGAGCTAGAACAAACAATCCTAAAATCTGTATGGAACCAGACAAGACCCCAAATAGCCAAAGCAATCTTGAAAAAGAAAACCAAAGCTGGAGGCATCACAATCCCAGACTTCAACTTGTATTACAAAGCTGTAATCAAGACATTATGGTACTGGCACAAGAACAGACACTCAGATCAATGGAACAGAATAGAGAACCCAGAAATGGACCCACAAACATAGGGCCAACTCATCTTTGACAAAGTAGGAAAGACTATCCAGTGGAATAAAGACGGTCTCTTCAGCAAGTGGTGCTGGGAAAACTGGACAGTGACATGCAGAAGAATGAACCTGGACCACTTTCTTACACCATACACAAAAATAAACTCAAAATGGATGAAGACCTCAATGTAAGACAGGAAGCCATCAAAATCCTCAAGGAGAAAGCAGGCAAAAACCTCTTTGACCTCAGCCATAACAACTTCTTACTCAATACGTCTCTGGAGGCAAGGGAAACAAAAGCAAAAATGAACTACTGGGACCTCATCAAAATTAAAAGCTTCTGCACAGTGAAGGAAACAATCAGCA